>NW_008794581.1:4814303-4849187 GCF_000699145.1 Aptenodytes forsteri | reverse complement strand
GGGACTGGCTGGGCATTGGTCGGTGGGTGGTGAGCAATTGTACTGTGCATCACTTGTTTTGTGTATTATTATTATTATCATATTATTATTATCATTTTATTTCAATTATTAAACTGTTTTTATCTCAACCCACGAGTTTTTTCTCACTTGTGCTTTTCCAATTCTCTCCCCCATCCCACCGGGTCGGGGGGAGTGAGCGAGCGGCTGCGTGGTGCTTAGTTGCCGACTGAGATTAAACCACGACAATTACTTATTCTGCCAGTAAATTGCCTTGAAGCCTAAAGTAAGTCACAGTACCTTCTGTTTTAACATGCTGTCTACACAACATGCTGTGGCATCCAATCTCAATGCCTTCTAGCAATGCAAACGGATAAGCTTTAAAGAAAATATCGTTCAAACAAGTAGGTTTAGGAACTATCCACTTTTGTAGAGTCCTCCTTCTGTTCACTGACTAAAATTTATGTATAGGAAAATAAAGGAAACATGTGAAGCAGCTTTAGGTATGAGGTATTATAAACATGTGCCTCTTGTATCAGCCTCTCTTCTAACTTTTTTTATGCAAATTTGCCCCGCCATTCAGTTATGCTGGTGGTATCTCCTGGTCTACACAAGCCTACTGGCAGGACAGTCCACTCCTTGGCATAAATTAGAGTAATTTCTTGAATGAAAAGCTTTGATGGCAAAAGGACATTTTCTTTAATGATGGGTATCTATGCCTGTATGAGGGTTTCTGCTGTGTCAGTTAGGATATCAGATTTAAATGCAGACCAAGGCAAAGACTGTGCCAGCTTTTCCATTAAAAAAATTATCTCCAATTACTCATTACTTCCTGAAATTGTTTGGTTATAATTGCCTTGGGCTAGTTTTTGCCCAGAACTGTCATTCTACTTCAGGATTTCAGCAAAGAGACTATCTCTAAATGTGCTTTAAATCTGAGAAAGCTGAAGAAAAAAAAATGACTTTCCATACAATAGTACATTTTCATTACTGGTCAAGGAACTTTGAGAAAGAGAAATATTCTGGCAAAAAGAAATAGTCCTTAATGAGGAAAAATTTCTTGAAATATGTTTTTGAAAAAACTGATGGTGATGTTACTGAGTTATGCAGGGTTCAAAATTGTATTTTGGGAATTATTCTGGTTTCATCACTTTCTTACCCAAGCAGGACTGTGTGTGCATGTGCAGTTAAATTAGCTGATGGGAATATCTCCAAGGAATGCATTAAATGGAATCATAATTAGGAAGAAAAAACCTCAATGTTTGCTGCCCATATTCTTTGCTCTTGAAAAGTATTCAGAGTGGGAACTGTATTAACTTGTATTCTGAAGGCTGTAAATCAGCAGAGGGTGAAATTATGGTGTGATTCTCATGAACATATTTTAATGACCCTTCTTTTTTGCCAGATACTGTACTGCACATATATGATCACAAGGTCGTTCTTAACATACAGGACACATGACTCTTTATTCAAGCTCTCGTTCAACACACCTGCATCTTTGATGAATTCATGAGCTTCCTAGTTGAAAGTCTACTCGATGACTGTTACAAAAAAGGCCTACTATGGTTGGAAGGGGAGCAAATGTTTAAGTCAGAGAATCTAAGTCAGAATTGTACAACCTGTATACAGCGTCTTACTGCAAATATTTCTGCAATTTCCCCCCTACTGAAAATGTCACTTGTTTCACTGTTCCGCACCACAGATCAGAGTTTCATGAAAGCTTCAAAGGAAACAACAAAGGGGATGAGGATCTTAACACCCCCATCCCCCAATTAAATATCTTGGAATAGAAGAATAAGTCTCCAAAGGCTGGAATGCTATCTTGAAGCTATAACAACAGTACAAATCCTATTGCCCTCAAAGGAATAAAGTCAGAAAACAAGATCCCACAGGTTCAACCTGCATAAACCTGCCTCTAGCCCTGCATACATTTATGTTCTATGGGAAAATCCTTCTGAGCATGGACAGGTGATTATGCATCTTGGAATACCAGCCATGGGCCTGGTAATTATATTTCTAATCAAACATCCTTCTGTCCCCACTCCCTCAATTAAAGACAGTTGCTCCACATGTCTTCTTTTCTGGAGCCCAGCATGTTTCTCTGTCCCCATGTCATAACCCAAAGTCCTGGAAGTGTTCCCATTATCAGATCTCATGGAGAAAACAGAAGACAGAGACTCCTTGTAGGAACAAATCAGAGTCATTTAACCCAAAACACAGCATGTGATCTTGACACGTGAGTTTGGCACCCTGCAATGTGGGTGTGTCCTTATCGCACATGGAGGTTATGCCCTTGCATGTAATTTTTTTTTTTTTATTTGGTCACTCCTCCTTATTAATTCCTGTACAATGGGGTCACTGTTCCTTTCAGGCAGAGTTATAGGAGCTAACAGAAATAGAATCACAAACCATACAATTTGCATCTGGAATCAGACCCATGAAGTTCAGGGTGTAGATGAAAGATTTGGCAGAAAATATGTGGAGACTGCTGCCAGAACTATCCCAAATAAAAAATGACAGGAACTACCCATCTGTTTAGTAACCAAGTTTCAATCCTCAGGCTTGACAAGCAGAGGTACACCATAGAATAACTAACACCTGACCAGGCTGTGAATATTTTCAGAGATCAGTGTGGGTTCTGTTTAGAGATTCTTCATGCATGAAGATCCATTTTTAAAGTTACCTCACCCTAGCTTCAGTCATTGCAGTCTTAACTATGAAGCACACTGAGCTAGCTTATGAAGATATTTACAGATTCCCATGTAAAACCAGTGCTGCAAGTTTGCTAAAGAGATTTTTAATTTCTTTGCTTCTAATACACCCAATATGTTAGAAGCAAATCGTCTAGCTTCCATTTGGGATCACTTCAAATATACATGCAGAAATTCCATGCTAAGAAACTCCTTGCAAGTGGAGGGATCTGTCTTCCTATTTCAGTACTAATTGAAAAATGTTAGGCTTGTCTCATAGAATCTGAATTACAAAGAGAATTGGCCAGATTAATCCTTTGTCTCATAGCACACCCAAAGCATACACAGACACCTCAGGCTTGCACACCCTCGTCTGATTTATTGCTGTAATTAAGCACTAGACCTGTCTACATCTTTTTCTTTTTTTTTTACTGAAATGTTTTAACAAGCGCTATCAAACTTTGCTTTGCAGTTTCAGCCATCCCCAGTCTCAAAAGCAACACCATAATGCCATGCAGGTGAATGTAAAAGAGAAGCTCAGACAGTTTCTTGAGGCACTCTTGGAGTTGGAAAAGACAGAAGATATAAAATAAAGTGTCCATGCACATAGCTGACCATGGCTAATTTTCTGTCTGGAAAACAGCTGCAGTAGAATTTACAAATGGAAATAAAGATAATTAAATTCTCTAGGCACTCTAAGAGACTTCTGACCAATTTTTCAGGGATTATTTCCAACTCTATCAAAATGTATGGAACAGCTACAAATGCAACACAGTAGTTTTCAAAATAAATTGTGTGTCCATATAAGCTTAAAACGTATCCAACTCCTTTCAATTATTATTTAGCAATACTTAATTGAAAGGATAGATCAAGAATTGTGTTTTTTCAGTGTTAATGCCACAGCTGGGATCCTACTGCTGATGAAAGGGGTTGGTCAAACTGTAATATTTGAGGGGCATTACCAACCATGTTTTTCTCTGATAGGTACATCGTTATCCTGCTTTTTTTCCCCTCCTGTGCTGGCCCTCTGATCATAGCCTAAACTATGCCACTGTCCTAGGCAGGAAGCAGTTAAAGCAGCCTTTGAGAGGAGGAGAGTTCTTCCTGCTCACCGAGGTGCACTGGCTGTTCATTGTGTCTCAGCAGAATGCAGCACCAGAGGAGCAGCTCTTCCAGTGCCGTCTGAAGAACAGGGACAACTGAACTCCTCAGGCACAGCATTATTATATGCACATATGCCTCATAATGCCAGAGAGACACTGCTTGGGGAGGGATCTCTGTGTAACTGCAACACCCAAAAAGCACTATGATAAAGTTATGCATTTGAACAGAGCATTCAATATACAGAATGATACAGACAATTTTAATTAAAAATGTAATATAAGAACAACTGCCCTGGGTGAGACAAAAGTCTGTTTAGCCTCGTATCCTGTTTCATGCAGTGACCCAGAGTGGATGCCTACCAAACCCAATAAGAACATGGTAAATGTACTGTGACGGTTCACACAATGCACTCCCCAATTCCAGTTTAAGGAACTGCTGATTCAGAGGTGTTTGTCCTCATGATTAATAGCTCCTGATGGACTTTTTTCTATGTTTTCTCTAATTGGCTTCCAAAAGCATGTAATCTTTCAACATTCTCAGCATCTTGCAGCACCAAACTCCACAGATTAACTACATGTAATCTGGACAAGTATCTCCTTTTCTTGTTTTGAAAGTGCCATCTGACAATTTCCTCTTTGCCTTCTCCTTGGCAGTCATGATTTTATAAACATCCATATATCTTCCCTTAAATGTTTTGCTCCCAGGTTGAATACTGCTAGGCAGTATATGTATGTGATTTTTTACTTACCTTTCCCACTGTTCTCTGTATTCTTTTTATTTCTCTTTACCATTTTTGGGGAAGTGAGGGGTAACTGGAACTATATGAAGTTTTCAAGGAATGTGTGTATCATGGATGTCTACAGGACTGTTTTTGTGCTGTTCATTATTTCTTTTCTGAACAATAATACCCTATGTAGGTTTTTTGTTTGCTTTTGGTTGCTATTGAACACTGAGCTGAAGTTCTCAGTGAACTCTCCACAGTGGCCTCAAAATAATTTTTTCTAAGTGATATTAGTTAACGCAAAGATTTTTGTTACATATAGCTTCTCAAGACTGTTTACATCAACACATTACATTCTATTTATCAGCATGTAGTTTCATTTGCCATTTTATAGTGCAGTCACTGATTATGGAACTTTCCTGCAACTCTTTGGATCACCACACATCATCATGCTCACCCTGTTCCCAAATTATTCTTGACTATGTTTAACAGCACAGGATTCATCATAGCTTTTTATGGACTATACTGAGAAGCTCCTTCCACTCTGAAAACTCACAGTTTATTTCTATCTTTTAATTTCTGACTTGAATATATCATAGGCCCACAAGAAGATCTCATTCCATAACACTATGGTTTCCTTAAAAGCTTTTGGAGAGGAACTATGCCAAAAGCGTTTTGAAAATCCAAATAAAGCTCATTTTTGCTAACCAATCCATATCATCAATGATTTCTTCAAAGAATTCTGATAGAATTATGATATATGATTTTCTGTATAAAACAAGTGTTGGTTATTTGCCATCATATCATAGTTATAAATGTGTTAATTAAATTCATTCTTTAGTGTGATTTTTATCAGGTTTATCAGTATGGTCTGTAGTTCCTTGGATCACCCCTGAAATGATTTTAAAGTTGGTGACGTGTTAGCCATCTTCCAACCCTCTGGTACCAGAGCATTCAGTGTAGGGCTTATTTAAATATCACAGTTAGCAGTTCAGCAATTTTATATCTGAGTTCTTTTAGAACTCTAGAGAGAATACCATCTGCCTTAAGCAATTAGTGTTCATTATATTGATTTATTTTAGAACCTCTTCAACTGTGCCTTTACTTGAGACAGTCCCTCTGTGTAATCTCAAATGCTAATTAAACTGATTCATTAAAATATATTATATATAGTTGAAAGTAAAACCCCTTACAGTCTTAAGAACAATGGATGCAGACCACATACATAGAATGAGTGACTACATCTTGGAAAGTTACTCATGAAAACGATGTAGGGATCCTGGTGGAAAAGCAATAAAACCTCAGCTTGAATGCCAGAGACATTGGCAAATTAGCTACTACTACCCTTTGACAAAAAAAAGTGAGACAGTAGGAGCTAAGAAAGAAAGCAGGAGTTCCTAAGTAGGAGCTAAATTGAAAATAGGATCTACACAATTCTACCTTATTGTAGACCATTGGTAAAACATTACTAGAGCACATCAGTCCTGTTGGCTGTATTTTATAAGACTTTGAAATATTGGAAAAAGTACAGGAGAGAGGCAGAAAAATTATTTGAAGACTGGAAAAGACACCATCTCCTCACAAAGTAAGCGATTAGTTATTGAATAGAGGCCCAAGAGAAGTTAGGTATTCACTACTGTTTCATGCCTTCAAAACAAGTTAGAAAGACTTTTTGGTATATATGCTTTGCCAAACATTAAAAGCAACTAATCTCTCCCCAGATTTCTGTCTGTAAGGGACAATTTTTTCATATGGGACTTATGAA
This sequence comes from Aptenodytes forsteri, assembly GCF_000699145.1. Taxonomy (NCBI): domain Eukaryota; kingdom Metazoa; phylum Chordata; class Aves; order Sphenisciformes; family Spheniscidae; genus Aptenodytes; species Aptenodytes forsteri. The sequence continues at coordinate 4,842,910 of NW_008794581.1, read as the reverse complement.
CTTATAGTTTCTTTAGCATGCTTGAAATGTATATTGTTTCTTCCCCAGAACACCTAGGCCCATAGCCTGAAAAAAAGGGGAAACAATATGGATGCATGTAGATGTCAGAAATTCTGCAAATCTGTAAATAAATACATAAATAAATAACTCAGCTGACAGTGTGGGTAAGCACAAAAATGATCCTGAATTGCTGCTGACAACCTGATACCTGTGAGATTGCACCCTTTTCTTTGGTAGAGATGCATTTCTTTTCAGATCATTTGTCTTTTCTGTACTATTGATGGTAAGATGTGTCTCAGTGTTTCAGATCATTTGTCTTTTCTGTACTATTGAATGTAAGATGTGTGATCACTCATTGATCAATCAGATCAATCAGTGATTGACTGATTGAAACAAGGACAGAAAGAAACAATTATTAAACATTTAAGCCCTCTTCTGGGTCATCTGTGAGGACGAATCTTGAGGAGACCAGGCTGCCACTGAAGGTAACATATCAACCATCATGTATCTGTTGTGCTGAATGCTTATTTTGATTGTTCGAATTATGTAACTGGAAAACATTTTTTTCCAGAAAGACCAACGCAACCAAAACCAATTAAATAACTATGGGTCTTCAGGTTTGATTGTACAGTTATACAAAACAGTCTTTGCAGAATAAGAAAAGAAAGCTCATTCAGCACTTACAGTGGAAGAAGTCCTGTTGATAACTCGTTTAGGTTGCAACTCTTGCCAGAAAAAGCTATTTTTGCTTGCACATGAGGTCTTACACAACAAATGAATCACTTAGAATTTTTCAGAAAAATGTGGAACTATAAACCTCATAAATAATTGTGATCTACATTTCATCACAATATGAGCAGCAAATCATGACTGTGATTACTGTCAGGCTAACCTGCATGAATTTTCCAAATTGCAGCTGACTGGAAACAAGAAAGAGAAACAGTCCCAGTCATGTGGATTTGAAAGCCAAAGTTTCCCAATATTTAAGGCATTCAAATAGGAATGTAAGAATCAGGTCTGGGGTGAAGGTTTGGCTCTCAAATTGTTAAATGGATACCTGGATATGTTCAATGCTAATCATTCTGCTAAATCAGAACCTGTCCTCACTTGTTGTGTAACTTTAGATGCTGTATTCCCCAGCCCACTCTTTGTCAAAGTTTGCAATTAACTCTCTACCGAATGGTAACGTGGCATGAGAGCAATAGATCTGCTAGCAAGGTATTAGTGCAAGACATCAGTAACCCATCATTCTGCTTCATTCGTTGAAGAAACTCAGTAGTGAGCTGAACACCAGCCAGCAAAACAGTCCTGGCTGTGCTTCCTGCCTCCCACGTGATTAAGACAGATGGACCAGGAACGAATGGACAGACAGAAGAGGGACAGGCTAACAGTTTGAGGACATGCTCTCCCACAGCACTACAGGGACAGAGACCAAGCTAACAAAGCCAACTGGGAGAGAAATCTCCACCAAAGGAGAAGCCTCCCTCACACCTCTGACCAAGTTCACTGGGAAAATGGACCAAGTCCACTTACCTTTCACATGGACCATCAAACAATCCCAAACAGTCCCTAAAGCCTGCACCCTGCAAACTACTTCATCAGCAGTGAGCTGCCCTTGGCAGACATGAATTTAACAAGGGGCCTCAAGCTAGTTTGGTGCCTCACGCAGTGCACAGCTGCACGTGGCTCTCTGAATGGCTATAGTTACTCATGTTCTTTCCCTCTACTCTTTCCTCCCTCCTCTTTTGTCAGCATCCTTGACAAAGAGAGTTGTATTGCAGGGTTGCTCAGCAATGAGAGACAAGCCTCTGTCAGAGGCCAGGTTCACACCAAGTCTCTGAGCCCTGCTCAGCATGGGTAACTTCACAGCACATCACGTCAATCCAGCTAGCTTGTACCAGAGTCTCATAAAGATGTAGTATCCCTCCTCCGTACAGAACAATTCCCAAAAGCTGTTATTGTACAGGAAGGATGCAGACTAACAGCCTTCTTGGTTAGAGTCTTACCATTTTGTTAACAAACATGTTCTTAACAAACATGTTCTTAAGCAGCAGAAAGTCTGCCACTCCAAGCTTTACCCATGGGATTACTTATACATGCCATAGGCATAGGATTGGTGTGTCCTTTCACCACATTTCTGACCTCCATGATATCTGAGAAATTGTGTGCTACCAACAGCAGGGCTTCCAGTTATTTCCGTCAAGGTAGCATGCTTGGACAGGACAGGACCTGTGAGATGTACCTGTGTCAGAGCATGACGCAGTGCTACATTTGTGCACCTAGAGTTTCATTTGTGCTTCCTGTAAAGTATGTTGAGCACTGTAAGTTTAGACTCTCATATTTACAAGTTTATGAAAGAAAGTTTTCAGAAGACACTTTACCATCTCAAACATAGCAGCAAGACAGTGAAACTGCCAGTTTTGGCATCTCTGACAGGTTGAATTTTTGTCATGGAGGATTTGGGGTCTTCGTTTATTTCTTCAACAGTATTAACTCAATCTGGTTTGAAACTCTTTCAATAAAACTCCCATATCAGTATTCACAGTGTGCACAGCATGAGAAACCCACAAACAAAAAAAAAGGCCAACAATTGCACAAAGGTAGGGTGGAGAAAGTCTTTGCAACACAATATGTATGCTGGTGGAGCCAGAGATTCACTTTAGAGGAAATGGGGGAGAAATACAGAAGAGAAATGTAGTCATATCCAGATAGCAATAATCTATTCATGTAAAATTCACCCTTAGGGATGAAGTTAGGGGCCTAATAATTTCCCTGGGTTTGTGACAAGGTCACAGTGGCTCACGGTGCCATTACAGCTCACTGATCACTTGGTCTCACAGACCTCCCAGACAGCCTGTGGTTTCAAGGGCCCTTGGAACTTAAGAGTCTGTCCAACTTCAGGGCATGTCAACACTCTTCCAACAGTTCTTCAGCAACAGTTTATTCCTAAGTAATTACTCATTTTAACCACAAGCATACATAGACTCCTATTCATAACACTCAGAGGTATCTTAAAAATCTGAATGCTCAGCTGATACTCATACAAAATCTGCCCTTTTCCTCAAAAAATTTTCCCCAAATTTTGGGAGAATATAAAGTTTGCAGTGCATGATAAAATTATTTATTACAGTAATCTCTTTGATCTACTGATCTGATTTTTATATGGTTGTTTGACATTTTACAATTGGTTAGAATACAACAGTACTGAGTGAGATGATTGTTAACTAACTTAATTATTTATCCACAAAGGACACCTAAAGACATTATGTGCCAGCAGAGCCAAACAGCAAATCAGTGGGAGAACTGGAGCTTCCAACAATGATGACAATCAATTGTTCAGTCCCTCAGGAAAGTAATTAAAATGAAAAGAGGAAACAATTACAATGATCTAATAACATGGTTTCTTCATACAAACATGTTTTAAAAGTGTCAGTTTATATTTTTTCAGAAAGCTTGAAATATGACGTCCCCCCGACCTGTGTCCAAGGTCCCTCAATTCCCTCAGAAATCTTGCTGTATGTTCTACAGTAAAGCATTTATTTCTTTGACACTCTTCAGTCACTCAGACTGGCAATCACATGGCAGCTCTAGAAGAGCTACAAAATGTTAAGATTTTATTGAAGTAAATGTGGAAATGAATAAAAAATCATACCAGTGGTTTCTTTTTAATTCTTTTCTTTTTACTGATCCCAGATTTTTTAATAGCATGCCATCTGACGTGTGATAGCCCCGGAAGTACTGTCATGCAAATCGCATTTTAAAAAATGATACTGAAAATGTGTATCGATAATTACAGAATTGTCATAAGAAGCCTAGAGTTCTGGTGTTTGAGCCCATACTGAGCTCACACTGTGCTATTGACATTAAAGAGGACAGAAGTTTTAGATGGGAAGGACAAACTCATTGCTGAAGTATTAACAGAATAAGCAGTTAAGCTGTTCACTGCTGAGAAGTATATGCAATTCATTTCGAAAAAAACAACTCTCACTACAATGAACTGCAAGCTATTCTGGGAGCAAAGGGTACTCCCCACTCTAGCTGAAGCTCTGCTACTGCACAGAGATTAAAGATTCATTGAGCAAGAAAGTGAGCTGACTCTCTTGTGTAGGAAGACACTGTTGCTGTCCCCTGGCAGATGCGAGATGTGTCTTCCTTGGGTGCCAAAAAGCATTTCTGCATTTTACCCAGCGACTGTTCCAACATGAAATGAGGACTGTCCCTAGAACAGGCCTGGTATCCATGTCTTGCCCTCCCTGCCCTACATACAGACTGGAAAATGATGCTGCATTCCTGAAGCAATAGGCTTGGAGGAGCAGGCTAAGTACCTTGCTCCAGGTTATCAGGTTCTGAATCCTTCGTGGGTTGGAGGGATGCCAGAGATCGCTGATGAAGGTGAAAAAGCCTTGGTGATGCACGGGATTTAAGACACACTTTTGTTGTCACGGTTCACATGGGAGTACTCCAGGGATCTTTTACATCTCTCCCTGAGCAGAATCTCACCCCAAGGAGTTTAGCCCTCCACGTACACTGTATCAAGACTGTGTAAGGGTTTAGATTCTCCTGTAGCATCAGGCATGAAAAGATAAATATTGCAATGCTGAAAAGTGTGGCAGCCTCAGTCTCTTTTTTAATGAATGCCTCTATCACCAAAAAGCAGTAGGTTCATACAGAGATGATAGTGCCTGGATACACAAAAAAATACCTCATGGTAATAAATATCTCTGTAACGGTGCGTATCTTCACTTCTGTGAGCAATAGAAAGTTTGTGAAGACTTGAATTTTGCTATCTGAATCTGCAAAAGGGTAAGTAAGTTCTCAAAATGACACACCTGCAGGCTTGCAGAATATAATGGTTTCAGTTAAATCCAGGACAAATCCAAAGCTGAAACCATCAACAAGAAATGAGCCAGCAAAACTTTGAAACTGCAATGCTTCAATGAACATCTGACACTGTATTAGCCACTACAGCTTTCTAACCCAGGGAACATTTTGGAGTATGAGTGCATTTGCTAAGAGAGAAGGACAGTCTCAGGGCAACAGGACCTCTTCTGTAACTCTTTTGGTTCTTTAAGCATTATCCATTTGACAGACACTCAGCTTTATATAGGTCAGTCAGTGCATGGAATAATTACGCTCTGAAAAGGAACATTCATATCAGAAAGGGAAACTGCCTTATTTAAATATGGTCGGAAATAATTAAGTAAAGTCAGTGATAGGGAAAAGTTCACAGCAGGAATTCATGACAATGATAGGTCATGCTTGCACAGTGAAAGCTTTGACACAAAGCTTGTGTCACTGTTAGCTCAATGGAAGGTTAGTCACTCTGTATTAGTAAGCACTTGACTGTATGATTTCCTAACAGAAGGTGCAGGACATGTCTGAACGCTTTTTAAAATAGTGATAATTCCTTTTTCACATTGCAGAGCCTTGGCTCTTCCTGGAGGTGGGAGGGAACATGCATTGCAAAGCTGTTCTGGTACTTTACAGAAATAGATATCGATAGGGATGTATTTCTAATCTGTAACTACTCTCCAGCTCTGCTTTCATTAACAGTCTGTCAACCTTCTCCTATAAATTTCTATTTTCACGTCTTATAGCTCAGCCGTAAAAATTCACTGCAGTGTAACATTTGGCAAAAACTCTCAGCCTCAGCACAGGTCTCACCTTCACATTTAAACCAAAAATTAAAACAACACCTTAAAAAAAAGAGAAATAAAAGAAAGACCACAAATATATTAAAGTGCTGCACTGAATTCAGAAAGAAAACGCAGGATTCACACAGAAGGCTAAATTAGATGTTGAACGCCACATCTAGCACTCGGGTATTGAAATAATTTCCTACAGCAGGCCATCTTGCTGTGCAAACACTGTCTCATTGTGTACACATGCACTAAGGCTGAAACAGGGACAGGGTTGGGCTCTGCTTCTCTATCTGCGCCTGTGAGAATCTGGCTGATTTTTGCAGCTCAGTCTCCTCACTGCTTGTTAACATTTAACAATGCAGGTAGATGCTGGACCACTCATTTTTCTAGACCAAACAGTAAAGCAGGTCTAGTACCAGATCTTAGTAATAGACAGATCTACTATCAAGTTCACTGGTATGTTAAAGTTTTTCCCAAGCTTGGGAAAGTAGCACAGAAATGGCTATAACTTGCATTGACCAATGACATTCCCCCAGAATAATATGCCATGAAGTGTCATTTCTAGGTGCTTCTTTTGTCCATGCCTGTGCTGGAACCTGCAGGGAAAGGAAGAGGTGGTGGCTATGCCAGCACCATATTCACCAAGGACCCCACCACACAAGCCTTCCCAGCTGGGTAGGGTCTATTTCTTTTGCAGTGCCTGGCTGGTACAAGGGGATGGAAGAGGACAGACTTCCTTCATCTTCTTATTTATTCTAACTTCTACTGCAAACACATACACTCCAGGGTTCCAGCACACAATACAATACAGATGGGAAGAGCACTCTTCGGTTTCCTTTCATCTATAAAATAATCCTCCACCTCAATATCCTTAGGCACTTCCTAATGACACATGACTAATTAAACAGAGATTTCATGGCCAAAACCCATGAACGAATGACAGCATAACAACCAGGCTGCTCCTACTGTCATTGTAAGGAAAAATAAAGGGTTGAGAGCAGAGTCTTTGGGGATCAGTAGTTTACTGGACATAGGCTGAGCAAAATTTCTTAAGCTATAACCCTTCTTAAGCTGCAACACTTCAGGCTTTGCACCTCAGGTTTCCCGCAGGATGTCTGCAGTATGTTTCACTCCATCACATCCATGGCTTTTGAGATAAGGCCTCCATACTTGTGCAGTGTGACATGCAGGGTGGAACTGAGCCTACAGAGACTAAGCCTCCAGTCCGTACCTGAATGAATGTTTGGAAGATTTGTTACTTAATTTACATGATGGCTTACATACTGGGTTTTTAAATAAATGAAATCTTTCATATAGACCTCATTAATTGTAATTAAAATGTGTGTAGTGCAGCAAGATTTTAAAGAAATTTCCCTAGAGCTATCCAAGCAATCTTTCAGAGGACTACTGAAGACTTGTACCTCTACCTCCAGTAAAATGAGATGCTACCAACACTTAAGAATTTCTTGGTGGAGCAGCTACTTTTGCTGCAAACAGAGAGTGATTATGTCACAAAACATAATCAGGGATGATGATAGCAGTGACCACTATTAGCATTTTTTGTTAGTGTTGTTATCTTCCGTATCAGTCCACAACACATAATGAAAGGAACCAGAAGTCTTCCTGCATCATGAGCGTATTCTAACAAATGGAAGCATAACTGTATTTTCAATGGCTGGAATTATTATTAGGTCATCCAAGTGAGGAAATGATAGATGCTTCCAGAGAATGTAGCACTGCTTACTGATGCAAAAGAGGTACCTGGAAAAAATAAATCTCAATGACCATTTAAAAGCAGGCTTTCCTTTTGATATGAAAATGAAACTCAAATTTGCATTAATTAGAATTATTCTTGTGGTATGAAAAAAAAACTTGTCTAGGAAACTACCCTGCTATATAATTGTGTAATAATAAATAAAATAATCACAACATTTAAAAGGAGACTATTGCCACAATGAAACCATTGGATTTGGTTTATTTATACAATTTTCAAGAAGAATTGTTTCTCTGTCTTTTTTCAGACCTCATTAACACAGAAAATACATCTGTCTGCTTATGTCTAATTTTCTGCTTGTAGCACAATTTTTGCAACATTCACGTACTTCTATCAGTATGTCTCTATGGCTGAATGATAGAGATGTATACTTTCTACTGCATGACTCAGGAGACATGGGACAGAAAGCTTAGCCCAAGAGGGCTTGAGAAAAAAATCTAGTGTTAAGAAACCGTACCCATCTGCTCACTGTTAAGGCATGATAACTCCCCGCTGCATCTCACTGGTGACTCCCTAGAGACCTTATAGGCTGCTTTTCAATCAAAAATGACCCCAGCCTACAATGTTTCAGCCACATCCCTCTAATTGTGGGTGCTATGAGGGACAGCATAAAACAATTATGTCAAGTCCAGACTGCAATTTACACAATGAGAAATCCCTGAGGTTTCATTACAGAGTCTTTGCATGCCACCATGGAGGCATTGAGAGCCACGGTCGATGGAAAAGGAATTTTTCTCAAAAGCTTTTTCTTTTAAGGCAAGTTACAACAGATATCCCAGGTCCTTCATCCAAATTACAAGCACTGACTCCCATGCAAGCTAACCACAGCGGAATTCCTGCAGTGGCAATTGCATTCATAGCACTTAACCAAGACGTGAAACTGATACTGTAAAAAAAATTCACTGAAGCTTTAGACTGTTGGTTATCCTTGTTTGCTAAGCATATTTTATATTTCTGTTCTCCTCTTTTCCCCATCTGCAACTAGATGATGAAATGCCAGACGGAGGCAAAAATGTTGCTCTTGCCATATTTCTGATTCAGATGTAACTCATACAAGAATATCTTCAGATTCTGTTCCAGAGAACTAAATCCAGTTACAAGTTACAGTGTTTTAAGGAAGTTTCCAGCAACCTGAACATTTGAGAGCCTAGTCATTATTTGAAGCCCATACGTTATTAGTGCTTTCACCCTTTATGGTGAAAGTCAGACAAGCAGAGGTAACCTTGTGCAAAGCTCACTTACATGCCACGCTGGAACTGAAAATGGTGGTAACCCAAGGGTTATCCAAAGAGGTTAAATTTATCTTTGCCCCTGAACAAAGAAGAACACGTCCAAGCTAAAACACAACTGGTAGTGCTCCTATCGATCCACAGACCCCAATCTCTTGTACCGCTTGAACAAAGCATTTGTGGTTAGTTTTACTGCACATAAATTTAGGCAAGGTTATGAATTCTGTCTCCCCACCATCCCTCATCAGATAGAGAATTACTCTGTTTTGTGCTTTTGTTGTGAAAAGAGGAGGGAGAGAGCTGGGGAAGGAGAATTTATATCAGCCATCATAATTAACTGTTCATAATAAGTGTTACATTTCCATCTCCACATCAGTGTCAAGTGATGGGATTTAAAGATGTCAGATCGAATTAATCTAAAAGAGGTATTGAAAATGAAGCTTTATTCCAAAAGGCATGGTACAGGGGGAAAAAAAAGAAAATTAGTTTGGCAATTGCTTGAAAAAAAATCCAGATTTCTTTCCTGACACATTATGTTCTGTCTGGCAACATAATGTAACATATTTAGCAACATGTAGGCAATGTAATGGCAGGCCACGAAGTACCATGCTATTCTTTCATTTATGCATATTTACTTAAATATAAATACATATAAATACATATATACATATATACACACATATATACATATGTATATATGTGTGTATATATGTATATGTATATGTGTGTATGTATACACACACATCTATATATCTATAAAAAGAGAGAAATATTTTAAAAGAGACATTTGTTTAGCATTTCCCCTTCAACAAAAGCAGGATAAACAACACATTTTTTTAATCCAGCAGAGATGATTTGCAAACTAGCTGCTGCAACAAAGAAGGGTCCGGTCCCACCCTTCTTGCTAAAACCTATTAAAGAGGCAGGTGCTAACTAGGCTGTTGAAGCTGCTGAGTGCATGACAATCAGCGAGTAACAGCATCTCCCTTTGTTTTTCTACCTTTGTTTTATTTTTCATTATGTTACTATTCCATAATCACAACTCCTAATCTTGAAAACTGACAAATGTTGCTTGAGAATTTAATCAATGAACAAGTCTAGGACACTCCTATGCCAGACAGCTGTTCCTGTGTCTGGGTTTTAGTGTCATGGCCACATCAACCGATTTAAAGTGCTGGCAGAGTGCCAGTTTCACATTTCTGCCTTTGCTGTTATGACTTCAGATATGGACGGTATAGGAGAGAAAGATGTTTTGGAAAAAAACAAAGAGATAAGGTATTTGTCGATGTTACATCCAAGCAAGCTATAGAGAATTTCTGTTGAGGGCCTTTCTCCTCCTGCTCAAAATAGGTCATTTTATGTGGTTGCTTTTCTAGATTTTAATCTCTTAGGCTGCAATCCTGCAAACACTCATGCATGTGATTAACTCTGACTACCCACATGCATGAAGTGCTTGCAGGATGGGGGCTTTAATTTGTTGTGACAATGTCATGGGGAAGGGAGCTAAGTGGCAATATGTAAGGAGAGCTCTATAACTGAGGCCATCAAGAGCAGGCTGTGTTAACCCTGTACTGGGCAAGACTTTGCTAATGACTGCTGCATCTCCCCAGACCAGTAGTTCACGTTATACTGTGTTTTGTTTCTGGAGATGCTAGAATCGCTATCAAGAAGCTCAAAGGAAAACACAAGGAAGCTCATCATTATGCAAATTTTTATTTTGAAGAACTTTTTTCTCAATGCCTTGCTATTACCAGTTGACTTGGGTTTACCCTTGGTAGTGTAATGGCTTTGCTCACCTCTCCAGGATGGCAGGACAGAGACACATCAAGTGTTTGGCATTCCTGAGAATTGACATGCACATAGTGAAGAGAGTACCTCCTGCATTTATGCAGCACAGTGCTATGGCCTCTTTCTCTGTTCATGATCCCCTGTGCCAGAAGCAGCTGGTCCGCACATCAGGGTGATTTCCTAATTGTTTGCACCTAGGACAGTGAGCAGGAGGGAAGTCACAGTGCTGAGTTGTGTCCAATACTCAGAGGAGCTCTGCTTTGAGGCATTTTCCCCAGCTGCAGTTTCGTGCCAAAACAACATGTAACTTGCCACAGGGCTAGCCCCTACAATGTGAAGACAAGAGGTATCCCATGCAAAATGGAGCGGGCATACATATATCCCAACCAGGGAAAGATGACCACACTGTCTCATGTGCTAGAAAAGACAAGACCTGCTACTTGGCTACCTGACTCAGTTTCAGTCATACCAGTTCACAAAATAATGCTTTTCCTGAAGTTCTGCAGGCTTTTTTTCCTACGAAATGATGTTATTACTGTTTGGCATAGGTTGTGCTTACTGGATACGCAACACTGACATCTATACCTTTTGTCTCAAGTGAAAGTTCAGTATTGGTCTCATTATCTTAAACACTAAAGGACAGAATAATCTTTCATTTTAATCACAATGTAGTAAACCTTGGCAGACAAAATCATAAGCAGAAATTGTAAGAAAATTTTGAAATGTCACTAGAAAATGGAGAGAGGGTGGGCCACAAGCATTTCTTCCCAACCTGCACTAGCACAAGGGACTGTAAAGATCAGTTTGCTGTCGTAATTTAATAAGAGCTATTTAATAAGAGCAAAGAATACAACTTTTAGAAATACGAGTAAAACTAATTTGTCTAATAGAAATTGGGCAACATAATGCAAACGCTTATAATTTTAGCAAGTGGCTGAGCCGCTTATATAACTCCCTGCTTCACTAGACTGTGGGTGCCTGAGGAGATTCTGTCATCATAATGTATTATCAAGTGCCTTACCTCCAGTTTTCAGTTCTGTGAAAAATTCATCAACTGTTAGAAATCAAAACTTCCTATGAAATGATTTATTCACTCAAGAAGTGTCCATCACAAAGATATAGGTAAAGCCATAAGGGATTGCCAGGTGTGAAACTGTAAACTATTGAGAATCAAGTGATAACATTATTGTGGTCATAATTCTGTACCAAAGATAGAGGGTTTTATAAAGCAAGTTCTATAAGGAACGGAATGGATAAAAAGTGATTGCCCATGGCTTCCTGTAATGTGGTTAGATTCTTCCCAAGAAAGAAAAAGCTCTAACTGATGCTTTTTCTGCTTTCAAAATGTCTGTCTGTCATGTAGATTCTCAGATATCAAAAATGGAAAATGATAACATTGCAGCACTTCTGCCAGTGGGAGAACAGGAGCACCTCTCACCATATACTTGAGCCACTACTTCATGAGAGCAGAGGGACTTTAATTTCTCTAAGCAGTCTACATCACTATTAAACACAGAAGACACTGGCCAAAATATTCAAAATTGTTGGTAGAAGCATACAGACTCTGACTACATAAGCTCTGCTTCTTTTGGAATTCAGGTTAGAAAACTATACATTAAAAGCTTTGTAATTTTTCCATATGGCCAGATATTTTGAACCTACATCCATAGACAAGAAACAGAACATGAGGAAGGAGAAAAAGCTTCCAAGAAGTATTTAAATTTCAGCTTAAGGGACTCAAAATAATTCAGGGCACCACCTCACAACCTACTGTGTTGCAATGAACACCAAAGACATAAGCCCCCTGTGATCTAAACTAATGTATAGTATGTCTACATATGGGACTCCAAAGTGTGCCAGTGCATAATTTGATCAAAAATCAAGGATACAATTTGGCCTACAGTGTGTCTCAGCATATCTCATTGTGAAGAATGGAAAATTTGAACCACTATCATCTGGTGGGTTTTATGTCTTACAGGATTGAAAAGTGTTTAAAATAGCCATGGTCCTTTCAGAGTGTTTTTGCCCCACTAGACATTCACAAGCTGCTATCATCCAGCCAGGTTTTGGATTTCCTTAATCTCTTATTTGGTCTATGGCAGCAGGGTCTATTTATTCACAGTCGACAAAAGAAGCTTTTTTCTGGCCACGTTCAGTGCAGTTTGGCCAGATGAAGAGCTGTTGTTCTGTTGCAGATTTTGAGTGAATAGAATGGGGCAATGTTTGTACTGGAAAAACACTTTAGCACATTCACACATAAATGCAGAGTCTGTGATGCAAACACATTTTCTGAATTTGATTTCAGAAAATCAAAATATTTTCTGTTTCAATTCTAAAAGATTACTCCTTCTGAAGTCTTTTACTTTTTTTTTTTTTTTTTTAAGTTTGATTGCACAGCTCTCCCAAAGACAGGGAGATTCAAAGTCAGGCACCCAACAGACATGGTGCACGATGCAGTCTAGGATCAAGTTACAGGTTCTGAAAAAGTTGGAATATTTACCTGATCCAACACAGCTCAGATACCATGTGGCTGAGAAGACACAGAGCTGCATTAGTACGGTGCTACCTGAGCTAATTTACCTAACCCTCTGTGCCAATTAATTAAGGTGTAGCACTCTGCTGACATAGCAATTCTGCATCCAGTTCTGGAGGTAGCTCAATACCTCTGCCTGTTGCTGAGTTGCAAGGTGCACACCCTGCAAAATCATTTCTAGAGAACGTGATAGTGTTCTGCACTATCCTATGCTTAAATTCTAATTCATCAAAGCTCTTAGCATATGCTTAAATTCTGATATGAGATTATCTTTTTTTTTCCCCTCTATCAGAGACTTTAGTCCCTCAAATACAGAGATGTAGAAAAGACAGAACCGCATTCATACCCTCCTACATGTTGCTAGCACAAATGGCTTGAATAGCCAGCAATACTTTTCTAATAACAAAGGTAAAAGAAGATGGAAAAAGATGCCATTTAACCTCTTCTTGAAGTTTATATGGTATCCCTTTTGGCTTTTTTACACATTGTCCTTCCAAAAGGAAACCCAGCGAATGTTTACACTACCTCTAATCAGTCCACTGCCAATATTCCAGGCGGCATAACTGGTACCAAACAAAAAACAAAAACAAAACAAAAAAATCAAAACAACCAACCAACCAAAAAAATCCCAACATAACTCCAACAGCAGTGCCAAAATCTCTAGCAGACTTATGGTTTGTATCAAAAGTCTTTTGGGTTAAGTCTTTTGGGTGGGTTTTGTGAAACATGGAAGTTTGCATCCTGAGTGTCACATATGAAAGACTTTCTCCTAAAGATGGTCTGAGTCTGAAGTTAACTGCTCCCCTGTGGAATATCTCTCCACAGTCATACCTCCAAGGCAATTATTTTCTTCCCTCCTGGTCTTTCTGAACGTAAGAATTTTAATTAGATTTTTACTAACATGCTAGGTATGTCTCCCCTGCACAGATACGTATACTCAAGCCAGCATTAAACATGCTAACTCAAAAGCAAATAAGGCTGCCTCTACACTGTTAACATCTGTACACCTTGGGTCATTCCCAGCACTGAGACTTGAAATTACCTGGCTGAAATTAGCCCATTTGTAGAATTTAATCTCCCTCACTGCCCCAAACACAATGATCACATCCCAGCTGCCTTTTGGGAATGCTCCTCAAACCATGCTAATTCCCTTGCCATATTCAGGAATTGTTTGGCCCAGAGTTAGCTGGCTCAGGTTAAAGGTGTGCCCAAGTCTAATGATCTAACACTATAATGAGTTTCAATTCCCAGGAATGCTGTCTAGCACTTTTTAATTTAACTGTATAGAGGAGTCCAACAATCTACGAGTGAGAACACAGAATTCTGGACAGGTGTATTTACCCTGACTGTCTAGTAGGGCTGAGCAGTCTGAACTGAGCTCTGTGGTGCAGCCACAAAACTGCTAATCAAATCGCTCTTTAACAGTCTGTAAGCTTCTGTTGTGTAGATAAGATATGCCCTGTCTTGTTCCAACCACTGTACACTATTCGAAAGGAAACAGCAAAGACACTGTGGTATGAGTGGCCCCATGACATCCTGCAATCTCTAACCACAGCCTTCTCTAAATGTATAGTGCCAACTGCTATGCCTTGTTTTACCTGACAGGAAAGACATTAAAAGTCCCTCTGTAGTAGATTATGTTATGTGTCCTTGATTCCAGATGAGATCAGGCTCTCTGCAGAGGCTTAGCCATTTATGTATTCTGCGATCATACAGGAGTGGCATAGTGACAGAGCAGTTCTGTGGAGATTGTTAAACACTTCAGACAGCTGTACTTTATTACACAGCAGTACACGGTTAACAGCATGGGCATCTAGCTGAACTATTTAAGAGGCCTTTTTGCAAGAGTGCCATCCAACAATGTTTGTATAAATACTTCAGTGATCATCCCAGAGCTCTTTTTGGCCTAAATATTAGTAACAAAGATGAATTATTAAGTTATGCAGTCTGTGCCCTGTCACTGACAATGGCCAGCACTAGACGCTGCAAGAAAGAGGTCTGAGAAACCCTGTTACAGTGGAGGAATAACTTCTCCAATGGGAAGTTTCATCCCGCTCTCAGGCAATGACTGATTGACTCACATTCTAAAGCAACAATCTTTATATCTCCCCTGAAAAACTTACCATCTTTTATGTTATTGTGGGTGATTATGTTTGTACAAGTGCCAAGTGGCTTTTGAATTTTTTCCAAGTCTTGGCCTCACTGCATCTTTTGGCAAATAGTTTCCCAGGCTGAATATCTTTTCCGTTTTTAATGTATGCTGCAATTTCAGTATCATTGGATTCTCTTCCCATGGCATATTCTTTGATTAGGAAATAGGACCACACAGTTTACTTTCACTCAACTATTCCTATCTC
Organism: Aptenodytes forsteri; assembly: GCF_000699145.1. NCBI lineage: Eukaryota > Metazoa > Chordata > Aves > Sphenisciformes > Spheniscidae > Aptenodytes > Aptenodytes forsteri. Next base: position 4,827,587 of record NW_008794581.1, on the reverse strand, counting down.
TACCATCTCCCTCTTATTGTTTTCTTGCCTAAGCATTGCTGACATTTTCCAAACTCTAGAAGGAAACTATTTCAATAATACATACTTGATAGGATATGTCACATACTCCCTGCAGCTCCGCATCAAGAAGATTTGAAAATAATCACCATCTGTGTGAATGTCTCCAGATTTGTAATAATTTAGAAAGTGCTTGGGGTTTTGATCCAGAGGTTTGGGTTTTCCTTTTTTATATATAGTGAGAAATCTTGCATTGGAGTTAAAAGAGATCTCTTGTTGGGAGGAATCTTATTTATGTTGTCTGCCCAACAATAATTGGAAGAAATAACAATAACTAAGAGTCAACAATAATTAAAAGAGAAATTAGCAAAGATCAGTCATGAGACAACAGAATGTGTTACCTCTGTCCACATGCATACTTAATGCAATTTATATTTTCATGCTCTAAATGTCAATCTGAAGTGGAAAGGAAACAGAATCCTTTTCAAACAAATTACAGTTATACGCTCTGCCTGACAACAAAAAGAAACCAGCATGCTAGCCCTGCTCTTTTCCTTTTCTTCTCTGCAGGCTTGGTGACAGTGAGAGACAAGGCTGCAAGCCCTGCTTGGATAAAAACCTTGAAGGATTTGCTGACACAGAGAAATAACCTCGAACAGCTCCTCCACAAGAGATATTTTGAACTGTTCTGTTCCTACAAATGCCTCTTTGAATGGCTGTTTTGGACTACTTCTCCAGGTAGAGAAGCTTCTAACTGCCAATGTATTTCCTTTCATCTATCGACCTTAAGAGTATAACAGCATAAGAATCTATGAAATGCTATCACAAATATCTGCTGTCCAGAGAGTATATTACCAGGGAATTTAGCATGATATGCTAAGATTTATCTTATGGATGTAAACCTGGTCCCTGAGGAGTCAGCTTTAGATCCCTTTCATAGCATAGCATAGCATAGCTCCTTTCTCTACAAAGAAACATCAACAGACCAGTTTTTAAAATAAGGCATTTATGAGGATGAGTAAGAGGATCAGAATCTGGTCTTCAGTGAATAAAGTTTATAAAGAGCTGGAAAAATGTACATGGCTCCTGGGCAGGGAGCAATACCAAAAGAGAGGAGGCCTCTGGCAGATATAGCGTCTCAAGAGCATCTTGTAGTAGACACTCCTATCTAGGCTCTATGGCTATAGGTATTAATTTATCCCCCTATAACTGTCTGAAGAGGAAGACCTCATACTGAAAACATTATGTGTCAAACAATGAAGAATGATATCTTCTAGGAGAAAAATCCTATGTATTCAGAACAAAGCAGGAGAGGAGGCCTCTGGCAGATATAGCGTCTCAAGAGCATCTTGTAGTAGACACTCCTATCTAGGCTCTATGGCTATAGGTATTAATTTATCCCCCTATAACTGTCTGAAGAGGAAGACCTCATACTGAAAACATTATGTGTCAAACAATGAAGAATGATATCTTCTAGGAGAAAAATCCTATGTATTCAGAACAAACCAGGAGAGAGGATAACATGGCAAAGAAAAATGCAGTGCCCCAATGCTGCTGATGAGGGGGAACAAACATCCCTTTAAATTCTGACAAAAAAAAGACTTGTGCAAAAGTTCATATCAGCGTAAAGTGAACACAGCCATATAGAGAACTCAAAAATTTAGTATATATAATGGTTTATACTCTGCTGTCAGGAATAAATCCACATTTAAAATACCTAGAGCTCTCCTTACCAGGAGTCTCTCCAGATGTTTTTTTTTTTTTTTTTTTTATTTTTTTTTTACAGATTTAAAACTATCCACAGATAAGAAAACTTTCTGTCATGTTTTGTTTATGTTTTTGCAAGCAGAAAGTACAGAAAACTCCAAACGACCAGTGAAAATTTAATGGTGACAAGTACATCAAAATGGAAGGGAGAAGATGATTTCACAGAAGAAAATTGTAATTTTCTATATTTAAAAGTGTTTGGGTGGTTTTTATTGTTTAAGCAGAGATGAGGTGTTGATTTGAAATCTGAAGTAGTGGGAGGTTTAATGATGCAGAGATAAAGAATGTTTGGAGATTATATGATTCATCACACTAGCATGGTTGTTTTAAAATAGATATTTACGTAGCTAGGTTGATGGCTACAGATTTTCCACTGTTTCACCTATTTCGCTGTGCAATGTTTTGGCATGTAGGATATGCATGGCTCTGGGGTCAAATAGAATCAACATATTACATATGCATAGGGATCAGTGTGCTTTCATTCCAGATTATTACATATTTCATAAAAGTTCTCCAGACCTCATAGTAATACAAAAGTCACAACACCTTCTGTCCTCCTCCATGTTGTGCGTTAGATCATTAGATCAGAAAAAGCACAAAGGCAGTGTCATTTTCCTTACAGACTTCGCACACACTCCTACTGAAAAGGTAGCAGCGGTACTACTGCTACTAGGTGCCAGCAGTATGGAGCTCAAACAGACTAATCACTGCAATTTACCAAGCACTCAAATGGGTCTTGCAGCCCATGCTGGGCTCTGTGCTACTGATACCCACATCAGGCAGTTTACACTACTTCGAGTACATCTACAAGTGAGGCCACAACAACAGTATCAGCTTTACAGATTAATTCCCAAATTGCTAATACTACCAACCATCAACATTTTCTAGGTACCGTTATCATCAAAATTTGTGTAGAAAAGAAGTGCAGTGCTACAGACCACTTTGCATGGCCCACAAAACTCCTGTGAGACACAGGGAGCACTGATGGAAACGCAGTCTTTGACTTTATTGAGTTATGGGTGAATGGGAGGGCAAGAGGAACTGCACAGATACGGAAGATAGTATGCTGCACCAAGTACTATGGAACGAGCTTTGACCTTGTCAGCCAAAGGGTGTATCTGCATCTGGATCACTGAAAACAAATTGACCATGTTAGTAACTTGTAGTATTTCTATACAAATACTATATTTGTGTTTGTTTTCAATCATGCTTCCCCATCTTTGTCAATAATTCATTTTATAGCAAGGCAGAGAAGTCTTTATCAAGAGGTAGCGGACTGTAAAGGGTGGAATATATAAATAGAAACATCTCTGGCCTACAGAAATCACTGCAAATTAGTGATAGTTTCAGGATTCTTGACGTATTGGCCTTTAATCCTGGGAAGAGGGGAAAATGGGTCATCCTTTTCACATTGTTCTGCAGAGAGTAAAATCTGGTGAAATAACATGAGCTTGTTAGTTTCAGTTGATAATTTCTACCCTTTTCATGAACTGTCAAATCAGTCAGATGAGAAATGCAGTGCTAAGTGTATAGGAGAATAATGCAGTCTGGGGGAAAAATACTAAAAGATATTTTTAGACAGTGCAATATAATGAGAAGAAAAGTCACAGTCTACTGTTGAACAGAAGTTAAAGAAAATGTGTCCATTCCCATAGGGTGCTTGAAATATATAGCAGAGACACCGTCTGTGTATTATGAGTAAATCACATATGGATTGAAGGGTTTCTTACAAAAGGAATTTTTCAAAGCTAATTGTCAAATGTCAATTTAAAAATACAACACACAACATTAAATAAACAATTTAATTGCCCCACTCTTCATCTTGAAAAGTTAATTTATACTTCAGGCGTATGAGACAAAGAAATTTATTATCTCAGATTTGTTATATGGCTTTAAAAAAAGAAAGAAGAAATCTGAAGAATAGACTAGGGACAGCTAATCCTGAGGAAAGGGTAAAGCAGCCAGGTGAAACAATCTGTCAGTCTTGGTCACAGACAAGGCACTCAGTTTTTCCTCCCCCTTTAGTACCATTCTGAAATTATCTGGAATTAGAGGCCTGTGCTATCCCAGAATTTAAAAATAGAGAGGTTGACCCATTTTTTTGGTGCTTCCTGCATGCTGGGAATCAATCAGAAGTCAGCTTAACCTGCAGCGTCAAGCAAAGCAGCTCCCAGGCTGCTCTTTGTGGTCTGTTCCCACAGCATCCAACAGACTGGAAGTGGCAGCGCAGAGCTGGAGCACAACAGCCCCCAGCCCACATTACAGTATCTTGTGGCTACCTGCAAGATGCTTCCTCTGCTAGCAGCTGGTAGATGAGTTGGCTTAGAGTTGCCCCAGCTGTTCTATGGCTTCTATACAGTAACTTTATTGGGGGTTTCCCACTAAGGCTTCACCTACTGTTTTATGGTGTAAAGGGACTGACATTACATTGTAGCCAGCCAGGAACTGTACTCACTGCAGCACTGAGAAGATCGAGAATCTGATGGATGCCAGGCCTGGTTTCATTCCAAATAAGCACTGTCCAGACTGTGTTGTTTAAATAAAAGAGTGCATGAACTCCTGCATTAGATATTCACATTGTATTAGCCCAGAGCACAGCAATAAGATGTTCAATTACTTTTGGGGAGAACAAAAAGTGTATTAGCATATTTATCATTATACTTTAAAATAAGATTGAATACTCATTAAACATGCATAAAAGAATGTAAATGAAATGAAATCCTCACAGGCAATTTTCAAACGCAGGACTTCTCCACTTCAACCAAAACCTTTTGCCATGGTGCTCTGTTGAGATTAAATATACATGTAAATTGGTGTTTTCCCCCTGCCTCTGCAAAAAAGCAATTACATTTTCAGAGTAGTTAGTATTTACTTCTCCTTTTGCCCCTGCTACCACCTTTTCATCCCTACAAATCAGATGATGTAAGTAGGCTACATTCTTTTTCTAGTCCAAGTAACTATAGCCTTTGCTAACAGCTTCCTTCCTGAACCAATTCCTGAAACCATTAGGTATTTAATAAAATCAGTATTTTTTCCCCTTTGTGATTTATTATCTATTCAGAATAGCATGGGTTGACTTAAGGAATCATGTTTTTTTCTGTGTACTCATCTATGAGTGCCTGTGTTAAGGAGAACAAATTAATTGTGGTATTTAAAATTACTGGTTTTAGAAGCTAAATCTGTCCTGAGACTAACACCATGTATTGACAAAATAAAACAGGCTGTTTGTTTATTTGTCAAATCTATGTTGTTATTATTTATTATGTATACAGCTTCATTGATAGATAGACGCTTATAAAACAAATACAGATGAGTTCAGTTTTCTTTTGATTTGAGCCATCACAGCGGTCTTAGAGTCTTGCATAACAAGTGCACCAGGCACAGCTTCAACACCCACCTTTCCCAAAAGCAGGAACCTTTCTTACTAAATCTCCCTTACTATACTAAATTCACATTGAAACTCTACAGTTTATACCTAGTAAGAGTTGCATACTCTTTATATCTGCTGTGTTCTTCAGTAGGAGTTTGGCTGGAGAAAGACTGACTAAAATCTGAGAAATATTTCACAATTTGGACTAATGTCAGTAAAGAACATTGAAGGAGTAATCCTAGCCCTGTTCTTTAAATGTTTTCCCTATTTCTAAGGCCTCAGCACTGAAATAATCACAGTATCAAGTATGACAGATAGAAAATTATGTTCCTTTTACTGAATTTGCAGCACTTATTTCAGAAGAGGGGTTGGTTTATCTTCGATAAAGTAAGAAATTACAAATGGCCTCCCATTTGATAACATATAATATTCATTTAGATTGCAACTATGGCTACAGAAAGGTGCAGGAGAATAAAGTGGTAAATGGGTCAGGGAAGGTGGAAAAGTACCATATTGGTGTTGCTGCTGTAAAGAATTACCTTACTGTGACACTCTTCATTATTCATGCTGATGTCAGTTTGTCAGAGGGGAACTGTCAAATGTGTAAACCTGCTCTAAAAAACTGGGGTAAAACATGGGGTGGCTTACGTTTATCTACTGAATAACTGTACTTCAGTAGAAAAACAAAAAATTCAAGTTTTTTAGGAAGAAAATAATATATTTGTAGCATTGCTGTTGGAGAATGTTAACTTGTACAGCAGGGTAATTCCAAAAGATCCAAGCTGTTAAACAACAGATGCATATACTGGACAGAACATCAAAACCATCAGTATCTTCACAGACAATACTATGTTACTTCACATCCTTTGTTTATGAGTACAATGGTTTTTATAAAACTCACCATAATGCTTATTAAAAGGCTTTGAAATTCCTGACTTTATTATTTCTAAATACCAAGTAAAATAAAAATCAAGCCTTGTTCTATAGCAAGAGGCTTAAAAGTCAGTAACAAGCAAATGAAATTAATATTCTGATCACACAGTGAATACTTATTTCAAGCTTGAACCACTAAAATGCAAAAATGAGACGCAATTTTTTTAATTGCTTCGAAAAGTCCAATCAGCAAAAAAGGTCCAAAGAAGTCTCAAGGTGACAACTCTGAAACAGATTAAAGTGTTAAAATACTCAGCACTGAAGTGTTTAACCGTTACCTGTTTACCAAAAGTGGGATTCACAGTCCCAGGATAAACATGAGGACAAGGCACCTCCAAAAAGCTCTGCCAAATCAGGCATAGAAGCTTGCCAAACTCACCAGAAAGAAATATCGAGGACAAGTATTAAACTTTGTACTTCTGAAGGACTTGGACAACTTTCCCCAATCTGTTAAGAAATGGTTCTGGCTTTTTTAAAGGTTAAGAGGTCTGAAAACTCACTTCAAGGTAGTTGCCTACATCAGCCTTTCTCCCAAAACCCTGCCAGCAGCTTCCCTCCCTGTGCCAGTGACACAAAGAGCCAAGAAAGACCAGACTGTTGGCTATCAGTCCAACACCAGATTTGCACCAAAGCTACATCTATCACAAGTTTCTCTTCTGACTTCATCCGCTGACTTTGTACCCACTGAGGGACGACTTTCCTTCTCCTTTTAAGAACTATTTTATCCTTCACTAGTAGAAAGCACTGTCAGGTAATAGTTAGGATTGGATAAACTGTTACTTCCATAAACTAGCAAAACATCTTCATAATAATACTGTAGTGCAGTGGAGCGTGGTCCACCAGCATGGCCTGTGTATAATCCTCCACACCCAAGAATCCTTGAGCAGTCTATAACTAGAGAAGGTCGAGGAGGCACGCCAAAGAATAGAGAAGACTATTTCCTGTCCATTAGAGGGATAACATGTAAGTTACATTATCTGACTGGCAGGAAGGGGAAGAAACCATGCTGGCCAGCATTCAGGAACCTTTATGCAGGTCTCTTGTAGGCACTTTTACAATTCAGCATGGGATAATGTCCTTGTTCAACATACTGGGAGTGGCCAGCATGGATTTGCCAAAGGCAAATCATGCTTGACCAACCTGATTGTCACCTCTGTAGAAATGACTGGCTCTGTGGATGAGGGGAGAGCAGTGGATGTTGTTTACCTTGACTTTGGCGAGGCTTTGGTGTGGCCTTCCACAGCACATTTATAGCAAAATTGAGGATGAGTTTTGAATAAGTAGGCTGCAAGGTGCCTGAAGAACTGGCTAGTAAGCAGGGTTTTACCATTGCAGTGGTTTACCATTGAAAGTATAACTGATAGTTAGAAGCAGCGTTCCTCAGGGACTGATGTGGGGGCCAATATTGTTTAACATCTTCATCAAAGACAGGGACCATGGCATGAATCGCACCCTCAGCAAGTTCATGGATGACACTAAACAGGGGGAGTGCTCAGTACTAAAGGGGAAGTGGCTAAGGAGGAGTTTAGCTGCAGCCTTCCACTGTCTGAAGGATCATTATCAAAAAGACAGAGCCAGACCCTTTGGGATACATACAACAAAATGACAAGAGCTACGACAAGTGAAACCGCAGTTGTATGTAAGGGAAAAAGTTCTTCACAATGTGGGTGGTTAAACACTGGAACAGGTTGCCCAGGGAGGCTGTGGGATCTCCATCCTTGGAGAGTTTCAAAACTGGAGTGGACAAGGTCCTAAGCGAACTGGTCCACCTGTTAAATTTGTCTTGCTTGGAGCGGGAGGTTGGACTAGATGGTCTACAGAAGCCTCTTCCATCCTAAATTTTTCTAAGACTGTTCATGCGTTCTTCAGATCTGCATGTGTGACAGAGGCTTATGGGCAGGCACAGCTGAATCTTTTCCCTGAACCAGGATATCTCCTGGTAAAGTTCACTTTCTACCACTTTGCATTAAAAAAAGAAAAAAAGAAAAAAAAAAGGACTTTGCACTTTGAAAAGTGCAGGTAGCTTTCAAATAATCTGAGAACCCTCTACAATAATAAAGATTATTCTGTCACAGAAAGGGAGTTCACTTACTTGAAATTTACATATGTGGAAATACATTCATTTGTGGAGGGCAACAGGAGAAAGACATCTTGAGCCTTGCCCTATAAATCTGTTGTGTAAAAATAAATAAATAAAAACTATTACACTGTTCTGACACCTTAGACTTCACCAAAGTATTTATACAGACTAGAAAAGCACCTCATCGTTCATGACATTTTTTTGTTAATGGAACATGGTAAAGTGCAGAAAAGTTTTACTTTCCCACCCATGAATCTAAGACAGATTTGCATTTAAACACCAAAAAGATAACATTAAAGCCTAGTATGACTTTGAAAGTACTTCAAGCCCTACAAAAGCTCATGTTAAGAAACGTGCTTACCAGTATCACTTAAAGAAAGGTTACTTGATAGTGCCATGTGAACCATGACTTACACTTCTTATACTAGGCTAGTATCCTAGAAGTACATTGCAGAGCAGTTAGTAATTTTAACAGGTCTGATACAGCCAATGTGTTTATGTGTGAACTTAAAGGAAATTTCTGAAGAACCTGAATGTAAGAAAATATCAAATAAAGAACAGCTGATGAGTGATCTAAAGGCGAAGTTCCATAAAACTGTTGAGATGTGAGCCAGTGATGTTTACTGAATTCCTACTGAAATCCCCTTGGTACTTTCAAACCTGTATGAAAATTAATCTTGTGTTAGAACTTCCTTTTTCAGATAAATGGACTTTATCAGACCTCAAGTCTAAAAACACTTCTTTACACTGCTAATATCATATGTATGCCTATGCTGGGAAAGAATTTGGAGTACTCCTATGATTACCTTCCTATCTGGAAAAAAAGAAAAAATTACTCTGTGGTTGCCTTTATGCCCAATGAGAATATTTAAGGATCTATTCTGGTTAGCCAACTGTGAGTTAATAGGATGTATGTACAAGTTTTCAGCAAGAAATTCTTCCCGTGTCCTCAGAGTACATGCACAGCAGGGCAAAGGTCTCAGAGAATTGCCACAAGGGGGCTGGGAAGCGAGGCTGTAAGGCATGGCACACATGGCATGCCTCCCTAGCCTCACGGGGGGATCAGTAAGTGTTGTGTTCCTTGTCAGCCTATTCCTGAAATCTGCTCAATATATGCCACAATTGTATTAACTAGTTTTAAAATCCCTCAACTTTCTTCTTCACTATTATACTACCACAGCGTGGCTCCTCATGCAAATTGGCTCCATTGCTGAGGAGCACACTCTGAACTTCAATTTAATCTGTGAATTAACCATTTGACTATCCATATATAGGAAGCTTGCACTGGCCTGCAAAGTACTCACCCACGTTTTATTTGGATGACGCTATATAAAATAAAATAAATTAAAAAGCCAACAAACAAACCAAACAGTTTGAAGGAAAAGAGAGGGGGCATTGTGCTCCCACAGTAGACAGCCTTCTAGTCAAGGCACCTCATTTATTCTGTAAGAGTTCTTCACTCTTCTTCTAGATGAACTTCCCTAAATTACCTATAAAGGATACGAAAAGGTCACAGAAATCATCACAAGCTCCATCATGCAGGAAATGGCCACGCAATCCCAATCAAAATTGACAAACCTCTAGGAGAGAAAGGTTTCAGAATTTAACTCTTCAGTTTTACTTGGCCATAGAGCATTTGGCCAATATTTTGGCCCAACGGGGAATATTTTTTCCCCTTTTTTTTTCCCCTTTCCAGATATAACCTACTTTTGTAGATTCACACAAATAGAAGATGGATAGGACATTTTATTAATAATAAATAGAATAAAAACTGAAATAGAGAAAGTGGCTAAGTGGATTTTAGTGTCATCAATTTCAATAAAAAATTAATTTGGAAAATAGAGTAGAAGTGTAAACCACAAAAAGAAAGGAAATATTTATCTTGTAAAAGCTGATGAGTCTTCTAGCTGAGTAGCTGCAGATAAGCAGAACAATGTGTTAGAAGAAGTGTTAAATTATCTGGTAGCATAATTACAATATTCTTAGGTTTTCAAAAGAGAATAATGAATTTGAGTGTCTCAATTTTGTTTGTTTATTGAGGTTTCTTACAAGAATCAGAAATGTTCACCCACTCCCTGAAAAACGTATCTTCCTTTTAACCTGGATAAAGATGAACTGCTTACATTTAAGAGTTCTAAAATTCAGCTCTGAGTGGCATCACTTTTTCTGTAATTAATGAGATTTTAGTCATCTTATTATAATTTTATATTTTACTGCACATAGTATTTATAAGCCACATTTAGCAGGGAAAGATTGTTTAACTTCTGATCTGCATCAGCACTGATCCAGTTCTACTTCCAATACTAGCAAACCAGAGCAAAGAATAAGACTGTGTGGTAGGCAAACAAATCCAGTGTTTTCTGAGGAACTCCAGCAAGGTCAGATGAAGGGGAAGCCAAAGGCATGTGCATTCACACCAGAGGTCTGTGATCTCTTTGTAGGCAAACGACAAAGACTAAAGAATAAAACACCACAATAAGAATCAGTTGTGATGGCAAGGAAAGCAGCTGATAAAGAAGCACAGAAAAGGTAGGATGACAGCCATGCTTCTCAGGTTGTCCTATACAGTAACAGGATGTCCTGTGTTAAATGACTAGGCCTTACTTAGGATATTAATGTTATGTGTTAAATGACTAGGCCTTACTTAGGATATTAATATTATGTGTTAAATGACTAGGCTTTCCTTAGGATATAAAAAAAAACCAACACAAGAGAGAGGGCTTTTCTCATATTTTTGCAGTAAGTGGCTACTTTTCCCAGTGTTTAGTATCCCACATTTCCCTAACTGATGCAGAGCAGACTGATCCAGAGTTAGCTATATTTCCCATACAATAAATCCAAAGAGTCAGACTTGCTGTGTGTGTACAGTAGCGTATGTTTGTTCATATTGACTCACACTTGAACACTTGCAAATGTTTAGCAGCTCTGATATAAAAAGAGAAATTTCTCTCTATCTTTAAAACATCTTTCTTAAATTGTCTTAATAGATAACATTCCTTCAGCAGATAAAGGAAATGGAGCCATGTTCAGATAGACTAACTTTCATCTAACTTGTGCTTTGGCATTGGAAAGAGCAAAATATCCCAGGAGGCTTTGAAGAGAGAGTCAGAAGTCCTAGCACAGGAATCAGCACAGAAAGGAATTATCTGGAATTTGCACCTGAATATGAACTTATATCAGACAAAACTTCTTACCAGGAACTTTGGACAACTATTGTCTGTGTGAGTTTGGAAGCTCTCCACATCAGCTTTTCATGCTGGAAAAAGAAAAGAGAAAGAGTCCAAAATTAGGAGGGCTAGTAAAAGCTAGGAGCATTCATGAAACAGATCAAGTACAAGCAGCTATCACTACTTTCCATAGCTCAAAAAAGGCAAGTCTCTTGCCTCACAGGAGATGGCAAGTTTTGCAGTAGCTCTCCTGAGGGACACAGTTCCAACCACAAATATCATGCTCAGAAAACAGCTTTTCACAAGCCAGCCTTTGAATCTTTGCTCGAGAGCTCATCCACTGCATATTCAAGCCATGCTACCGGCAGGGGAGTAGGGGGGAGCACATTCTTTGACGTGTTCTCCCAGGTGGTATGCATGAACGGAAATTCACACTTCAGAGGACATGTTTAGAATTACCCATTTGTTGCAAATTTAAACACTGCGTAAAAACACCCTAGATCTGGAACTGAAGATTTCAGAGTTAGTGACAGAGTCAGTATGTTTACACAGATGGGCACAGTAGGTGTGATCACCACTGCCCATTCCAAGCAGCCTGAGTGTAAGCCAGCTTCATCCCCAAGCCATATAGCTATGCCATACCCAAGCTATCCTTCTTCAGGGTGTGTTTGGGATGACACGTACGAGGACCAGAGATGCTTGCTTCTGATCAGCTTGGAGCAAAAGGAGCGTGAGCTCAGGCCCGTCTGCTTCTGCCTGTGGAGACATTTTCTCAAAAGTCATGTCTCTGGACTTGATTGTGCTTTTTATTTAGGTTAATGGTTCACTGATCTTAGCGGTGTCAGATCAGGCCATATCACCACTTTGCTGTGTCCTGTTACCCAGGTGTGTGACCCAACAGCCTATGTCCCCTACTTTGCCAATGCCAAGCAGTCTCTGTATCTTGGTCCAACAGCTATCTCTGTGTTTTCTCCATATCATGCCCTCTGCACAGAGTGCCTGTCCAGAGTCGTTCTGCAAGTTCGCTGTCCTGAATTCTCTTAAGTCCATCCCCCAGACACACTCCTTTCACAATACCTTAATAACATTAGCCAAATAGGGCATATGCCCTAATTAGAATAAAACAACAAACAAACAAACCCCCTAACTGCATTATACCAAGCACCATCCCTTGCCAAGTGACCACATAATCTTATTGTTGTTCCTCCTGTCATTCCTCACCACCTTATTACTCAACAATTATTATATGTCTATAATTAGTTCACATTGCTGCAAGAAGAGATACTAACTCAGCTCCTTGGGCCTGTCTGAACATTTCCTAAAATCAGAAGGGTTTTGCAGAGGATAGCAGTCACTGTGGTAACTGCTTGGCAAGTCCCTCAGGAGAACGGATCTCATGTCCTTTTTCTTCAGAAAGACACTTAGCCACCCCTAGAAATCATCAGCACCAGTCACATTCCAAAAGATCTGCTAGCTCAGGCCCTTACCTAAAGAGAGCACTGGCAACAAATACAGCTTCCCTTTCTCAGTGCAGTTCTCTTGATATCAGTGGAACTGCTAATGTGACCAGGTGAGCATGATTTAACCACAGTAAACACCTAAGGTAATAAGGAGTGTCTATTCCATTTAAATTAGGTAACTATTTCACATTCCTTCATTTTTGGAAAGCATTCATCATAGACAAAGAGATTCCTCTTAAAATGAGACCAGTAAGTCAAATTCAGCCAAAATTATAAAACTTTACATTTCTTTATTGCTCTATTCAGAAAAGAAGTCAAATCTGTGCTGCAATTTGCTGTGCAGTACCTGAAATACTACAAGGTTTCTTCTAAATTTAACTCAGAATAGAATAGAATCATAGAATAGAATAGTTTGGGTTGGAAGGGACCTCTAAAGGTCACCTAGTGCAACCTCCCCTGCAATGAGCAGGGACATCTTCAACTAGATCAGATTGCTCAGAGCCCCGTCCA
>NW_008794581.1:4808651-4812096 GCF_000699145.1 Aptenodytes forsteri | reverse complement strand
GTCCCTGGCCAGATTTAATTCTATCAGGGTTTTAGCTTTCCTAACCTGATCCCTGGCTGCTTGGACAATTTCTCTGTATTCCTCCTAGGCTACCTGTCCTTGCGTCCTCCCTCTCTAGGTTTCCTTTTTGTGTTTGAGTTTGTCCAGGAGCTCCTCGTTCATCCATGCAGGCCTCCTGGCGTTTTTGCCTGACTTCCTCTTTGTTGGGATGTATCGCTCCTGAGCTTGAAGGAGGTGATCCTTGAATATTACCCAGCTTTCTTGGGCCCCTCTTCCCTCCAGGGCTTTGTCCCATGGTACTCTGCCAAGCAGATCACTTAAGAGGCTAAAGTCTGCTCTCCTGAAGTCCAGGGTAGTGAGCTTGCTGCGCGTCCTCCTCGGTGCCCTAAGGATCTTGATCTCCACCATTTCGTGGTCACTGCAACCCACTGCCCTTGAGAGCTTCACATTCCCCACCAGCCACACTTAAAACTGTGTAATGGATTTACTCACCCCTAGATAATATTACATAGAGTCATTCTACTTGTTCTCTGTGCCTGCGATAATCTTACTTTGTAAGCATTCTTGAAAGCATGAGATGTAAAGGACTTAGAGTTTTATGGTTGTTTTACATCTGTTCACTAGTAGGAAACATTGGATAACTGATCCCTTTTCTCTAGCAAACTCAGAAAGCCTTTTATTAGCATTATTGAAATTACAACTATGAAAATGCTCTTTCTTTAGGCTATCAAAGAGAGAATTAATTTAATGAAATTTCTAGAAGTCTTTGAAATGACAGACAATATACTGATTACATTTTCCTCCGTTTTCTAGTTTAGCTGAGTCCAAATTTGTTAAAAAACAGCATTTATAAACCTCTGCTATTGAACATAATTACAATTGCAATGTCCAATACTCAACCTTAGGAAATGGTAGAACAAAGGTTATTTGTACAACATAAACTGGTCACATAATTACAGGATCACCCTTTGTTTTTCCACGACCCTGCTTTCAGTAAGTCCACAGCATAAATCCACTGTTTGTGGAAAGAATTGGGGTTAAGCAGAAAACACCATCTCTGTCTATAGGATCCTTTCATGGGTTTGGTTGCTTTTTTATTCCCCTCCCCCAAAAGCAAGGTCATCACCTGTTGCAAGTTCCTCATCCTCCAAGTTCCTGCTTTAAGACCCCAAGACCTGACTAGGAGAAACGCTGAGCAAGAGGAGGAGTAATTGATACCAGTAAGAGCGCTGAACATTTGAGAAACACTGGAGAAAGAGATCTCAAACTGATAAACAAATTCCCTCTGAGCTCTGTTTTACTTTTGCAAAATGGATGTACTAGCGCTCCTTATCCGACAGGCTTGTTCCGCATAGAAGTGTGTTAGTATCCAGGAAGAATTTGTCAAGTGGGAAGCCCTGTAGAAGAGCCCCTAAATACTAGACAGATTCCCAAGGGAAACTTCAGCACTCCAGGTATGAGTTGGGTAGATATAACATTCAAGCAGAGGAACCAGACCATGAGTCACAGAGACAATGATGCTACAGGCTCTCATTTTGGGCCAGGCCCCTGTTTCATGTTGTTGAGTTGTTACTCTTTTCAGGTAACTGTATTTCCAATTTCCACACACCTCCCTGAAATCTGTTTATCCCATAAACTGTCCTTCTGCTTGTCTGTTCCAAATGTTTCAGATTATCTGAGCTCTATATGACAAATTTGTGATCTGGATACACAGGAAACATTAAGGCTTCTGCTGTGTGGTATATTTGCTGTTGCTATTACTTAGGTTAGCTAATATGTGGGTTTTTCCCCCTACTTCTCCAGTTATACAGATGCTGCATGATGCAAAGTTAGCCAGTAACTAGTAAAACCAGGAGACAGGAGGCTTACTGTTTTCTTCATTTTACTTTTCTCATTGAAGGATGGACAGTTACAATGACTTTCTATTGTGCTTCCATATTGGAAACTATCTGAAAAGGGAAACCTGAGGCAAAAGAAACAATCTATTAAGAAGACACTAATTTCACTTATTATGGATAAATTAGAAAATAGAATTTACTTATTTTGTCATTTATGCAGACGATGGGCAATCAAATGAAACCAGCAACAACCAAAAAGTCAGAAAATAAACCACGGTAAAATACTTGGAGATGGGAAGCTCTTTCCATTGCAAGTAGCAGTACAGAACAGGTACAGTATACAAAAGTCACAAATCTCCATCACTGCTGAAAGCTTAGGCTCAGAAAATCAGTGGTCAGTTCTAAAAAGGCCACCCATCTCTCACACACCTCAGGCAACAGCTGCCATATACCTGTCACCCACCCCGCATAGTCCCTGAGCAGTCAGGAGACCAGCTTCATGGAAACAGGGTGTTTTAGTCGCCATGCCTGTTTAGTCATTAGCCTTCTTCCCTCTAAAGACTTCCAGCAAGGATACCAATTAGTGCAAATGGC
This sequence comes from Aptenodytes forsteri, assembly GCF_000699145.1. Taxonomy (NCBI): domain Eukaryota; kingdom Metazoa; phylum Chordata; class Aves; order Sphenisciformes; family Spheniscidae; genus Aptenodytes; species Aptenodytes forsteri. Next base: position 4,809,664 of record NW_008794581.1, on the reverse strand, counting down.
TTGTAATTAGCAGTGATGATTTTTATAATGTGGATACCTTCTGAGTATGAACAGGAATGAGCCACCAACTCATTTCACATGGTCCATAGGCAACCATCAGGAGGTAAAGATTTGCAGTTAATAAAGGCCCATGTGAGAACGAAACCAGTGACTCAGAGGAGTGATGTATTGTCTTGTAATACTGGTCCCCAGTGCTAGCACCTCTAATCTAACTGGATCATTGTTAATCCTTTGTTTTACTGCGAATGTGAAAAGCACTTACTTCACATTTAATTTCCTCAGAGATGAATATTGTGTGTAATAAGTGTGCTGCCTTCTGACATGGCACCTTCTCCATTACATGGAGGGGAATTCACTCTCCCTGTGTGCCTCCTGCTTTCACCTGTCCTGCTCCACTCACGTCTCCCCCTGCCAGCACGCCGCCTGTGTCTACTGCCTTCACTTTCACACTGCTAATCCTCCACTTGACTCACTTCAGCACTGCTCTCTCAGCTCTTCTGGCAGCAGATGTGGAAAGGCTACTAACAAGTAAGTTCAAGTATCTTCCTTCTGTTCTCAGCTCCATTTAATGTGGTAAGGCGATGCATCATTTTTCTGCGATTTTGAGCTTCTCCACTTGACTTGTTCCCTTCTTAATTCCTGTTGCTGTCTTTTCTCTGGTCACAACACTTTCTTCCCTCAGTATTTCACCCCTGGTGCCCGCTTTTATCACCAGTGCAGCATGCTGGCTGTCTTCTCTGTCACCTCCCGTCCCCTCAGAGTGCCGTCTCTAGCAGCTTTCTCTGACACAAACTCATGAGATGACACTTGAGCTTGCTCCCCTGCTCCAAACACACAAGCTCACACTTAATCCTTCTTCTTCCCTTTTACTGACTGATAATGGATCAATTCCTTTATGGCTTTTATTCGCTATTATTTTGTCCTCCAAAGACCACTCTTTTCTTCCCCTCCCCAACCCCCCTATGACCCCCATCCATGTAGCAAAGGTGGCTGAAAGGGCCTCCCCCCCCCCC
>NW_008794581.1:4797721-4808493 GCF_000699145.1 Aptenodytes forsteri | reverse complement strand
CTGCTGCAACGCCTCCCCTGGGCCTGCCCCAGGCCTTCCCTGGGCCTGAGGCTGCTGCAAGACCTGTCCCAGAGCTGTCCCTGGCTCCTCCGGGCCTGCTGTGAGGCCTGCCTCGGGCCTGCCCACCGCAGCCCCACCAAGCACCTCATCTGGCTGTCTCCTTCCTCCCTGCCTCCACTTTCTTCAAAACATATTTACTCAGGGGGAGGGTTCAAAATGGGTGACTCTGCCTCTCAGGATCTCCCCTCCACCAGCTGCCCCAGCCAGCCCTCGCCCATGTTTCCTTCCCAGGGCTCCCTCCCCTGACTCATGGCTCTCCAGCACCTTCCCTTCCTCCTGGTGTTATAAGCTCCCTCACTTTTTCCAGAGCCCCTCCGTAAACCCGCATGTTCCCACATACCCTCTTGTGCCATGACTCACCCTCCCAAGCCAACCTTCTAATTATTTATAATTAACAATAACAAGAAGGAACTGACATGATGTGGAGATGATCAGATGTCAGGATGAGAAGCTCAGTGTAAATGCTTAGAGAGACAGAAACAGTATCATATACTACTGAATAATCCTATAATCACTCTGTGTACATTCTCCTTTCTATAACCCCTGCCTGACACTATCACGCCCTGCGTCCTGTTACGAGATATCTAAGCTCGATTGTAAGCAGAGACCATCCACTTTCATTTCCATAGGTGCTCACTGCTCAGAGGTTGGGGCATCTGAAAATCAGGCCAGCTTTTTTCCTTTTCTATGTAAAACATCATACACAACTGTTGCAACCTGTGCTAATATATAATAAAAGGCATGTAAATTAGCATGAGCTTGTCTCAGCTGCCTTGGATTCCCTGTACTAAAAAGTCCAGCCTTTCCTGTTCTATCTACTTACTGTACCTCTCATGCATTTTTTACTGCAGCTATCCATGACTTAATGTGATGGCAGGCATGAAAAGCTGGCCTTGATGATGATAAGCAAATTGCTTTTTTCCCCTTAGAAGATTAAACTTGCTTTGATGGCATAACCTTGCTTCCTTTCTTCCGCTCTCATTGACTATCCTCCTGCCACAGCCTACTTTATAACGCACTGTACTTCCCCCTTCTCCTCCCACCAGAACCAGTAGGCTTCATCCACTGGAGCCAGAATCCCACTACAAAAGCCCTGCCTCTTTCTCTCCTCCAGTGAATGCCAGTCCAAACCCATAAACCTCCTTCAAAGGTTTCAACGTCTTTATTTATAATAAATAAGGAAAAAAGCCTTACCACCATAAGTTATAAATTACAGAGGCTACTTTTAAGAGCAGAAAATTTCATATGTATAGAATTTTTGTGATTTCTCAGAGTTTACCTATTAATTTGATTCCAATGCATATGTCTGTGAAATCAGTGTTTGAAACATGAGTGGGAGCAGGTGAGGTCTTCCTGAGTCTGCAGTAAGATTGAAAAGGTGACCTCAAAGCTTCTTTTATTCATCTTGTTAACAGTGTTGATGTGGTGGTCATTTGATGTGAAATACTGTGAACTGAGTCCTTCAGAAGAATGGTCCACAGGAATGATGTCCAAGATGACCAGGTTCTAAATGGGTTATTTGAATTACTATAGCACTTTGGAGTCATTTTTGTCTAGGAAGACCTAGTTGTGTGATAGGTTATCAGCCCCAAAGATCTTAAATCCAGGTACATAATTTAAATGAGCTGGTGTTTATTCGCCAGGGTGGGATCTTGAGAAAGAAGAACAGAAAATCAGAGGGAGGGTAGAAATTAGATCTGCAGGAAGGGAAAGGTGATTAGCTGAGACCTCTAGTAATAATAGTAGTAAAACACTAAATATGCTATGGAGCAAGTATCTAACTTTTTTTTTTTTAAGAAAGTGATTGAATTAAAAAGAATTTTAATCTGAACTATTTATCCATTCAATATCCACAGTCAGAATATGAGTACTTCTCTGGACTAAGTCTAACAGGTCAGTAGAGAGATCGGGATTGTTCTTTGGTGGGAAGGCTACAGAGGTTGTGCTGAAGTCATTGGGAAGGGTTTCTGAGGAGAAACGGAGCATCGTGCATGTTTCGGGCTCTGGGCTGACTACTGGTTCCCTCCACTTTCTTTTGTCTACCTCTGCCTAAGATTCTCAGTGTATGGAGAGAGACCCACCACCACTCACTCATGGAGCACACTTGTTCCACCCTCTCCTTTATCTGACTTTTTAAATTATCGATGGAAAATAAGCAGTCATTTTCATGATCATTCAAGATAAGTAAGGGAGGCAGAGCATGGAGTAATCTTCATTTCTGGCCTGCCACAAAAGAAAACAGCACTACGTTCTGGCAAAGTGCTGGGGAGTTCATTCAGTTCTTCCACTCAGAATCCTTCATGAAGGCAGCTGTAATTAAAAAAGCTTATTGCTTTTTAACCTCTGAAGAAAAAGTGTTTAGTAACTCCTTACCTGGGCCAGTTTCGTACCAATAATGACTCTGTGTAAGGTACTGTCAATTTCTTTAACTCTTTTATGTTCCCATCATGACAGTTTAAGGTGTTTCTTCAAATAATATGTAGGAAAGAACAGTAAATGGTCAATCAAGATAATACCTTACTCCTGTTCAGATCACATCTACATGATATGGACAATGTAAAATGGTTTTTTCCCCATGATTTCATGGTAGAGAAAAAAAAACAGCAACGGTTTCAAACTTAACCTAATTCTATGTCAGTATGACAGAATCTTTCAAATCAATTTTGTTTCCATACTGAAGCGAATTTACACGGATAAATCCCAGAGGCTAAACCTTTACATTCTATTATATGAATTTCCAAACACTGATGAACCATGATATTTGTTTCCAATACTGTATATTTAAATGGAGTTTAACCTCTTAATTTGTGTGTATTGGTCTAACATTGTGGCAACTCAAAGACATGTCTGCCACTATTGATGTTAATAAGGCATAAAGCGTATAAAAACAGACCAAAAGAAAAAAGCTATGGTCTATGCCGTGCATGATTCTCGTTGATTCCTTAGGTATGCATCTAGTTGGGGGTTCATAATTACCTATAAGAACCTATAATTTTTTTTTTAAATTCACATTTACATTTAGAATCCAACTAATCAGGCAGGAAATACGAGTTAATGATGGGCAGCTGAAGGATCATTCTTCAATCTGACTATTTTCAGAAGTAAGAAATAGCTTTAAAGTGACTGAATCTTTTTCTAGTTTCCTAAGCAACCTGGGCAATGTCAGAAAGTTTGTTCAATGTTGCAGAGTAGCATATAACCAAAACTCTCAGATTTTTTTTCTCATATGCAGTATATGAAGTGATTTAATGAAATGGAATAATTTCAGAACACCTTAAATGTATTACAGAATGCCCTAGAACACTTGAGTGACTAGTGGCATCACTGGGTAATGCATTATGTTAACATTGAAGCATGACCTATTTGAATCGTTTCCTTGACTTGTTTGCTACTGGCAGGTTAGTGCACTGGGCTGTACAAGTATGTATGTATATTTGCAAAAATATATTTTAAGATTTGATAAAGATGTTTTGGTAAAAGTACATGAGATTTTTTTTTCTTGGCAATATTATTTCCTGTGTCCACCACTCATACCTGAGAAACCTACATGCCAACTTTCACCTAATCCTTTAATCCCCACATTTTCATTCAAGTACATATGCTCCTAAGCTAAACTCCTGTGCTGTGTTTGTTCTCGTTTTCAATAGAAAAGATTGGGATCACTGCCTGACAAGCATAAAATCCAGACCATATACCTTTCTTTCAAGAGAAGGCAAGACATTTGTTATATAGAGGAGTGACAAGTATTTTCTAATATTAATCTTCCCATATGCAGAATTACAACAGGGATGTTACGTGATTGGGTAAAGGAGGTCAATTAATGCACTACAGTGTCTTATTTAAGACAGGATCCACCCTGGGAAAGAATTTCAGAACCTTTGTTCCAGATGCAAGTTCTTATATTACAAATTTTAAAGCAGCTTTCCCTTCTTGGGCTGAGGGACTAGGGCAAAGGTAGTGTTCTTTGAGATGGGTATTTCTCCTTAACCTGATCTAAACACCTCTTATTTTGCAATATGAAAATAAAAAGTGAGGTAAGGACACAGAGCACTAACCAGAAAGATACAGAAGGATTTAGAAAGCACCAAGCATCCTGGTACCACACATACACATTGCATACAAATAACTGATTCATTAACTGTATTTGAGTGAGGTGCATCACAACTGTCCACAACCAACTAGCATCTTACAATAGCATTTGGGGCCTTTACATCCACTTTTAAACATCCTACACTAGAAGTCAGTTTCTTTGCTTACACCAGCCTGAATTTCAGCCATAGAAAGATGATTTTGATACTCAATTATAGCAGCTGAAGTAAAGGTTCTTACTTTCTCCAGCACATAAACAGTCAAAGAAAGAACTGTTTTTCCATTTGAAGAAGTATAGTACTATAGCTGAAGAAATTTTTGTGTTTCAAATGCATACAAACTGTATGCTTCCTGGTGTCATAAACAAAAAGTGAGATCTTACTTTGTAAGGGAAAAGGGCTCAACAGTGGCTGTATGTGTGCAGCAGAATTAAGTCATGGCCTCCCAGGAATAAAATCAATCATTATCCCTTGAAGAAGGTAGACAGCTGGGAAGCTGAATTCTGCTCACTATAGCAAGTATATATTTAACTTCACTGAACTGCCTAGAGTTACATTAATGAATCCATCTGAATAACTCAATTAGGTCTTCCTGTCTAGACTTAACAAGTAAATAAATATTACCTAATACATGGTATTCAATACAAGGAAAACAATCACACTTATACACACTTGCTGCAAGATGAAGCAAGCCAGTGATACCTTCTCTACTCGCTATTTTGGGTTGACATCTGTACTTTGTTTAGTCTGCACTTTATTACATTGACCGCCTGCTCCTTGCATTCAGCTACTTGATTGAAACACTGATGGCAATTGAGGTCTGTCTTTTGGAACAGACCTCATTCAGTTATATGAAGATTAATCCAAATAAGCAATTCAACTACTGCTTGCTACTACCTCAGAACAGTTGCTTGAAGACTGCTACATGTTTATATAGGTCCAGGTGCTCCGTAATATTTACAGAGAAATAAGCCCAGCCCACAAGTAGACATTCCCCCCTACACTGAGTCATGAGTCCTCAATAATCCCATCCATATGCATGGTTTAACTGACAAATGGCATTGCCTTCAGTTTAGGAAAGCAATTGCTCTAGTAAGTGTACACTTATTAGCAGTGGGATTGCGCTGAGCAGCAGGCCATCCGTATGCTGTTCTCAGCTGTTTTGAGCTACTTTACAGAGAACTTAGGGCATACCATAAATGGTATTTGGTCTTAATAATACTCATGGTTGTCTAATGTTATCAACTCGGTAGAGTAAACCTAAAGTTGATACTAAGTCAGCCTTTAATCTTCTCACCATTTTGATTTTACTTTACTGGGGTTACCATTTAACCAAGGACAGAAAGACACACAAAATAAAGCACAATAGAGGGGCAGTGATAGGTATGGACAATTCATTCTACCATTGAGGTGTCAGGATACTTTAGTCCCTTGGTGAATAAGAGTAATGCTTCCACAGCAAGTAAGAGGAGGAAGCTTATACAGCTCATTATCACACCTACTGTCCACTGAGTATCATCCAGAAATAAGGAGTTCTTTTCAGTCAGTGTAAAATATCAATATCAATTTTGGGATGTAGTATCTTGAAAAGATCCGTACTTTTGGTTTTATCCCCTAGGACAATAACCGAGTGTCAAGGCCTACATCACTACTCTGCAAGCTCCATCAGCAGCTGCTTTAGGGTTGCTACTATAATTAGCAGCAGCATATTGGCGCTTGTGACTACGAGTGTGCATCGACATGGACAAACTCCTCAGTGTTAGAGCCTGTCATTCATATCCTGACCATTCATATCGTAGTTGTAGCAGACTTTTTTAAAATGGCATAAGGAAAGCAGACCTGCAACATTTTTGGTAATGCAAAGCAAAGCATGTTAAGTTGTATTGTAAAAAGAGTGGAGAATGATGCTTCAGATTTCTATTCTCTTTATTGCCATTTATATTTAAAATGCCAAGGTCCAAAAAAATTGTTGTGTAATAAATACTTCACTTTAGGCTGTAATAAATAAAAAAAAAAAATTATTAACAAGGAATGCACTTTGCCAGCCACAAGTGTGGGTATTTTTGAAAAATAAGGGAGGGGGGGGGAAGGAAAAAAAAAAAATAAAAGAGTATGGCCATAGTTCACAGTTAAGCAGCCAGAAGCTGCTTATTACAGCTATTCCACAGCAATGGAGCTCTCCCTTCCCTCCCTTTCCAGATGCGTATTCACAGTTTAACTCCATCAGAAATGCTCTCTTGGGGGGGGGGGGGGGGGAAAGAAAAAAAAAAAAAAAAAAGAGTATGGCCATAGTTCACAGTTAAGCAGCCAGAAGCTGCTTATTACAGCTATTCCACAGCAATGGAGCTCTCCCTTCCCTCCCTTTCCAGATGCGTATTCACAGTTTAACTCCATCAGAAATGCTCTCTTACAGAGCAAGCAGTCACACTCTGCTTAGAGTTCAAGTCAAAAATATCTTTAACACACACATGAATCAAGGAAAACTATGGTCCGAAGAACTCCTTGTCACACCATTTTAGTCCAACAGCAGGTTTAGGCTTCTGTCTAATAGATGTGTGCCCAGCACACTAGGACAGTCAAGTTTTCGTACCACCACACATCCATCACCAACATACTAGTTGCTCCACCATCTCCACTGTAGATTTCACAGTGAACAAGAGGATCCGTTTGGTTTAACAGAGTCAGTCCCTTCAGTTACATCGCTGCAGCAGCATGTTCAGAGCATATTCCATTCTGTGTTTTAGTTCCAATGAACATCCAGAAACCAGAAGAGTTGTCATACGAAACGTTGTGGATATCCTCTCTTCATTGATGTAGGTAAGGAGATATTCCTCGCTCTGATTGCAAATGATGATTTTCGTGTGATCGTGATAGAAGTTCACCTGTAAAAGAGAAGCCAGTTCCTGTTTGTATACTTTCTCCTCTCAGTTTCTGGCACTTATCTAGTTTTATTGCAATAAAGTATTTCAGAAATATTTTCTCCAATGATGCTACCAAACTTACTTGAAATGTGCCATCATTGAATAGCATCATTAATGCTTTATCAGATTTAAGCCACTGTAAGAGGTAAAGCCTGGGCCTGCGTACATCTGTTAGGCTGGGCAAATCTCCTCCCTAGGAAAGGGAGCAGACACTATGTTAAGCACTCAGTTCACATTTAGTGCATTTTTACGGCTCAAGATCCAGAAGCTGCTGAACTTACATCCATGAGGTTCTCTTCCATGTAGTGAGAGAAATACTTCAGTACAGTTACTTGGCTAATGAACTGTTCAGGAGCCTCTGTGGCTGAGAAGACAGAGCATTGGCCTAGCTCAGCATAGTAGTGGACTGTCCTGTAAGAGGAAAAATAAAGTAAGGAGGTTAGAGATGAGATAAAAGCATTTCATGTTTAAACCGCCTTAGTGAGTTGTCAGTTTCGTAATCATCCTTACTTTTTATCTGGCAAAAGGCTCATATGCGCCCCATTGTTGAAAAGGACACCAACAGTGTGATCTGACAGCTGGTACCCAAAGCCGTACTTGTTAGAATAGTCCACCCATTTTGTAACCCACTGGAAGGATGCTGTCAGCTGTTCTTTGGGAATGCTGTCTGCTTCTGGCATGTTCTCCAGACATCCTCGCAATACCCTTGCAACTGTATCGGCAACACTTCCCATGGTACTGTCTTCCAGGCCTGAAAGAGAAGGACTATTAGACTGACAACAGCACACAGAGAGCAGGCTCTAATTCTAAACCTTGCAGTTATCTAGACTGTAATTTTAAGAAGTTTAGCCTTTATGGCTTTCCAGTTTTAATTCTTCCAAAATTTCAGCTGTAAAATTTAGAGCATCAAAAATAGCGGGTGGGGAGGAAAGCAACTGTTTGTTTCAAGCTTCTAAGTCCGAGACATGAAGAAAGTAAAGGTGAGATTTAAAATTAGAGATTACATTTTGCTGCACTTACATTCACTGCTGCTGCTGCAGCTTCCCAAAGTTCCTCTGACTATCATCCGAATAGAGTCTCCAATCTGCTTAGTTTCTGGTAACGCTCCCGGCTTCGCTACTGTTGTGATAAGAGGCTGGATCTCCTGCAAGAGATGTCAGACAGGTAAACATCAAACATAACACAAGCCAAGACTTATACACGTTTTGCATGGCTCTCCTGTCGCTAAACAAATGATAAATTCTAGGGAAACTAGTATTAAATGTTTCCAGCAAGTACAAAGAGCTGCTGTTAGACTAAGCTTGAAGAAGCATGCCAGGTCTTCCCATTCTTTAGATCTTCGATTTGCATCTTACACGCTATTAATCAGTCTTGCCAGGGCAGGAGAGCAGAAGACAACAGCTGTGTGCAGGTCTGAACACCAAATGGTAAGGGTTAGTTCTCACCAATTTATTCTTTAAGAAGTCCTAGTTAATCATGAACTGAAGCCCTGCATTTGGAATATTGGGAAAGAACACCTGGCAGACAAGTTACCACACAGACGACAATGGAGTCTAGGCAGATACTATAATTACTCAAAAGCCAAAATTGATAGTCTCCCTACAAAAGGTACCATACCTTGGTGAAGCTTGGTTAAGCCCTCTTAAAGCAACTCTGCTAATCATTTAAGCTTGATTATGCTATGTCCAGCCCCGGCTCTGATATCCAAGTCAAATATAATTTAATTATAGCTACTCTGCCCAAGTGTTGAATTGAACTGCACTTGCATTTACCTCATCTGTTCTGTGTTTGTGGGGCTGCTGGGTTATCGATGTCTTCTTCAAATCATGCCTGAGCTTGTAGATTTCTTCGTCTTCTTTAGCTAGTCTGTCTGTAATACAGGAAAAATACTTAACGCTGCATCTGGAAGTGCTGTTCAATTACAGAAAGCCTAACAAGTTAGCTGCAGAAAGCACATTGTCTCCCTCCAGTAGCTTCCTCTAAACCTGCCACAGTCTCCCAGAACAGCAGTGCCATTATACACAGATCACTAAGAGACTAAACGTTAATAGACATTACAGACTAACAGATGGCCAATATATATTGTCAGTATGCCATAAGAAGTATTTACTTATGTAAGTTGGCATAAGTTGCAGGCTACCACCTATAGTTATTGATAAAGGGGTCAAAACTAACTCAGGGAAGCTCTGAGACAGAAATACAAGTGCTCCGTTGCTATCTCATAGCTGTACATTACTAGCATGACATTGATGGCAGAGACAAGTTTCAAGCGTAGCTACAATCCACTTACTATGTGTGTCGAAGCATCTGGCTTTATCCTTTTTACCACCAAAGAGAGCAGCAGCTGCTTTTTTGAAGAAGTTTTTAGCAGGACTTGACAAATGGAAATCAGGAACAGTATGACAACAGCTAGCAGAAAGTCTATCGGGTGTAAACCCCTGTGGAAATGAGATTCAAAAAATAATTTTTAGACCACAGAGTGCATTTTTAGGGTGGGTATTTTTTCAGCCAGCACACTAGACAGCACAAACCTGTAAGAAAAATTCATGCCGAATTATTTCATCTAAACTGGGCCGATCTTCAGGATTTTTTGACAACATGCTAGCTATTAAGTGTTTTGCAGGTGCCAAGAGAGATGAAGGCAGGCTGTATCTTGCTTCCCTTATACATCTGTACGTTTCTTTAAGATTTGTAGTCTCAAACGGGGGTCTTCCCAACAGCATTGTATACCTGTTTAAAAGCAAAGGAAACCGATTTTATTTATTTTTACACACCCATAATACGTATCTACAACTACTGAAAAGGCTTTGTCTGTCTCCTAACACAAAGGAGAATTTCTGCACGTGGGCTATATATGTATAAAGGGCTGCAAACTGATGCGGTACTGCATCCCCTTTGAAGTCTTAGAAGCCTAAGTCAGTGATAGAAGTATTTCATTTCAAAGGCAGTGAAGTACTTACATTACACAGCCTAAGGCCCAGATGTCAGATTCACAGCCATGCCCTTGTTTGTTGAGGACTTCTGGAGAGAGGTAATTTGGTGTGCCACATATTGTTCTGCAAATCAAAGAGGCCACAGAGCTGGTTACTATTTCAGATAGAAAGAGGAGAGAAGCTATTTTTCATAGGGCAGGTTTTCCTCTCAAGTTCAGACAAGAACTTAAGAGACTCCTAAAGAGGACCTGTATGAATGTTAATAGTGTAGAGGTGTTTCATGGTGTCTTCATGATACAGGAACAGCAGACTCATATCTGCACCATTCGTTCAGTTAGGTACCCTGCCTCTGGCATTTGCCATTATTCAAATGGTCAGAGGAAAGCAGAAGTCAAAGCATGGCAGCCTGTTTTCTAGAAGGGGAAATCTTGATCCCAGAAGCAATTAGCTTTTGCTATGGAACAGGATTTCTCACTTCTAAATGAATTTGGTTTCATTTACTACTAGACTTCACTTTTTTTTTGATGCTCCTACCTCCTCCTGTGCTCCAGTGGTTCCAGCCTAGCTGCCAAGCCAAAGTCACCCAGTTTCAGTTCCATGTTCTCATTAATAAAGAAGTTACCTAGCAGACACAGAAATTCCAGTTAGTCCTTTTCTTGCAAGGTAGGAATGCATTTGCCACAGGTGCTGAGTCATACTTTGTTCAAAGCCAGAAGCTAGCCAAGATTTTTTTTTTTTTTTTTTTTTATAAGGAATGTTTTATGTTTTCC
>NW_008794581.1:4796290-4797608 GCF_000699145.1 Aptenodytes forsteri | reverse complement strand
CCAAAACTGCTTTACATTTCTTGCATGGGCACACGGAAGCAAAATTTTTTTTTTTTTTTTTTTTTAAGTAAGAATGCTTAATGTCATCCCTTAAGCACTCCAAGCTTCCACCGTAAAGACAGACTGAGCTGATTCTATTAATTATGCTATCACCATACAAGTGTAAAGCAGTACAATGCTGACAGGGCTGGAAGAGTGTGTTTTGAAGTCGGTGAGGTGCAGAACTTACCTAGTTTAAGATCCCTGTGCAAGATTTCCTGTTCATGAAGATACTTTAGCCCTGACACAATTTGCCTGAGGTAGTATCGTACTTCTGGTTCTGTCAATACCTTCCTCGCTTTTAAGATGTGAGCCATTGACTGCAGAGGGAAAACAAAGACAGAAATGTCACTGAACATTCATGTACAAGATTCACGTTAAACAGAAGTAAATCAATGCATGGAGAAATGACTAAAAAAGGCACAAAAAATACCTTTTACACATCCCACATTTAAATTAGTTGCAGATTCCAGGTAATTAAATACTGGATTTCTCCCAGTTGATGCTCACCCTTCTACTGCAGTACTCCAGAAGAATGTAAATATTCTCTCTGTCTTCGAAGTAGTGGTAAAACTGCACAACATGTCTATGATTAAGCATTCGGTGCAGCTCAATCTCTTTATCAATCTGAAGAGACAAGAAGGGGGAAAAAAGTGTTGTTGGCCTTGCATCCACAAGGTTGAGCAGACAGCTCTATCAGAACCATTTGAGGAGAAGGGCTGGGCAATCCAGCACACAAAGAGAGTTTGAGGAGGAAAAAAAGTCATTCATACACACACCTTTTCCCTTTGATGAGGTTTTGCTACTCTGCTGTGAGGAATAATTTTTGCAGCATAAACTTTATTTGTTGTCAAATCTGTCATCTCATAACACTTGGCGAATCCACCCTAGAGAGACACACGAGAAAAAGGCAATTATAGCAGGTACGAAAGAAGTCCCACACTTAGTCATTCACCAGCTCACGTATTAGTCAAGGAGCGGAACTTCCTTTGCACAGGACAATTTGGTAGAAGGCCAGTCTTAGGTTCATCGCCTATCTGAAGGTTGGCGTTGCAGATCCCCCCAGCCCCGCATGCAACATCAAAGTCATTTTTGTAGGCTTGCCCGAGCTGAAGGCACGATTCCGCTTGTATTTAGGGGCAGAGATGAAGCGGGCATAGGAAGGGTGCTCGGACCCACTGCGTCCGGACCGGGGCAACGCAAGGGCAAATCGGACTCCGGGCAGGTTGGGGGGCGGCAGTGCGGCACGCTCCAGCATCCCCCGGAGGAAAGCAGCCCC
>NW_008794581.1:4773880-4795604 GCF_000699145.1 Aptenodytes forsteri | reverse complement strand
TCAACGCGCACCAGCAGCGGTGGCTGCTCTGCCCACCGCCGCCCCCCGGGGTGGGAACTGCGCAAGGGGAACCTCAGCACAAGGTGTATTTTCCTGGCTTGACTATCGCTGCTTGTGGGGCAGCAGAAGTTTCTGGTAGACGATCAGTGCTGTGGCGTGTATGAGCAGCCCCCTAACAAGTGTCTGTTGCTGCACATGAGGAAGGGAAGGAGTTTTTCCCACCTATGCTTAAGCAGCTCCACCACAGCAGAGAGCCAGGGCCTGTTTTTTATCTCAGCACGAAGCTGAGGCCCATGGACTTAGACAGTGCAAGTCATCAGGGTGCATGCCCAGGGCCAAGGAGCTACTCTGTCCCTCCTTTTGCATGGAGAACCCATGCCTACTGACACCCCCCCCAGAGCTGTCTGACAACAGTCGGCTCTAAAATCTTTTCACAAGCAGAAACATTTCCTCAAACATCCCAAATGCACATAATTTTGAAGACCCCTGAAGACAATTGTAGTCCAGGGCCTCTGATCTAGATGTTTGAGTACAGATGATTGTTGAAGACTGAAGTGTGTGTATGGGAGAAAAGTTTTGAAATGTGAAATAGTTTTGCATTTCTCCCATTCTGAAGACACAAAAATGCTGAAGTTCATTACTTCCTTGGTTTGTTACACATTTCTGAAGTAGTATTTGCTTGTTGGCACACACTAAGAATTCTTCTACCTGCTTTCATTGCTGGTAAAAATCAAACTCTAGTTGATTTAACACAAATGACTCTCAGAGCATGTAACTGTATAAATTATTTCAGTGTCAGTCTCTGAACATCCCTCATTTCAGATATTAAAACAACAGCAAAATATACTTATTTTACAGTGTCAACATCAGGATGCATGCTTTATCAGACACACAGACACACACACCCCCCCCGCCCAAAGAGCAAAAGTGCAGAACAACAGTATTTAAGTTTCCCTACATAGGTATTGCATTATGAAGGTAGCAGTGCTCAAGTGTCAAATACATTTAATATATACTGTACTTCTACCCATCCACAGTTTTTTACTGGACATGCACTCCTGCATGCAGGTGTCTTACTTCTTACCTCACTCTGCAAAATCTAGTCAAGTCATGTTAGTATTACTAGTGATTAACCACAGGGATAGAGGTAAAAACAAGAGGAGGGAAAAATTGGGATACATAGACCATACTCAGTCCTGTGCCCACTCACCCCTTAGCCTTACAAGCATTGGCTTCCCAGGCAAATACTGTTTCCCTCACGCAATTTAACTTTCTCCAAATTAGTATCGGTTATTGCAAAATAAGTTACTTAATGTAAATGTGATTTCTTGATGCTTTGTTTTCTGTCAGCAAGTTGCTTTGATCTGCTGTGCTGAAAGAGGCATGGGGAAAGGGGAAAATCGGCAGGATAGACGTACACGTTTTCCCTCCACTGGGAAGAAGTGGTACTACACATCGTAAAAAGCAAATTTAAGAAAAACAGGCTTTCTCTGGTAAAGGTTTAGGGGAGATTGTTAAGCTTGACTTTAAGAGGACACAAGCACATGGTTAAAGCTGAATATACCAAGTGTTCTGCTAAGCAAGACTAGGACTATTTATTCTCACATACTTTGCTGAAGCAAAGTCTTTAAGCTGTGTTCCCTCTGAGTTACAAAAGGCCATGAGGCTGCCGGGCTGCCCCGTGCAGCCTGTTCAGTTACTCTAAGATTGCTTCTCCCACTTTGGCACAGGTAGCATTTACCTAACACTTATCTCAAGGTGCCAAGTCTACCATGCTATTCATTGCGAGGTTTTACAAAGGAAAAGCTGTTGCAAGAATAAAAACTTTTGACAGCATTCTTAACCCTGATGATGAATTGTGTTTCTGCCTCTGGATTTGCTCCTTCATCTTTCCTCTTCTCCAGTCTTTCCACTGTCTTGCAAGTTCTGCCCTGCCTTCTAAGTCCAAATACGCACAGCTTATTAGGTAACTTTAGCTATAGATACTAAGTTCAATACTTAAGTGCTCCAGAGGCCTCTAAAAGCTTATGTGCTGGCACTTACATTTCTTACACTTAAATTACTTACATTTCTTAGCTTCTGTGGAGAGCTACTGGATATTTTGCGATTAATGTATTTCACTTTTTCTTTCTAAAGTGTTCTCTTGGATAAAATAACATTAATGCAAAGGCATGAAAGTGACCCTTTTGTATCTTGCAAGAGGAAAGCCATCCTAGTCAACGCTCTGTATTCTCCCACTTTTTCTTCCAAGTTACATCAGCAATGCTTGAGTGTACCTGCAGCCTGCACAAGAAGCTCATTTGCAAGCTAGCTAAGATAGCAGCAGCTCTGTAGCCAGATCAGTATGCAGCACTGCAGTTACGCTGCCAAGAAACAGGGCAAACGTATCCCAAACTCAGGCTTCAGACATGCCTTCTGTCTCTGGCTCCAGAAAAAAGTAATCCCTTATCCCTACAGCTTCATTTTGACACAAGTGTATAGCTTTTTCATAAAAGCCTGATTATCGAGGGTCTGGGAAGCCTGGGTGTGCATAAATCCCTGGGTCAGATGAGGAATGGGAATTTGACCGAGTCGTAACTGGCCTAATTACAGGCTTGTGGGAAGAAGGTCTTGGCAGGAACCACTCGTTCTTACACTAGCATTGGGAAAAAGAGGTGTTTGAAGACTTAAATTTCCAGAAAGAAGTGCATTAAATCCTGGATGTTCAACTCCCTGCATATTACAGAACCTTGGCACTGTGTTCATGGCCATGAATTTGCCAGGGCAACCAAGTCCTTACGTGAAATCAGCATCAACGCCATCTACCTGGCCTCCAGACTGTCTCACAACTGAACTTCCTTCCTACAGTGCCACTAATATGTTTTTCCATCACCAGTGTGCCAATCTAAGCCAATTCACTATGCTCCTCCAGTCACACACCGGTAGCCCTGCAGTCCATACCAGGGTCAGGTGGCAGCCCATGCTAGTTTGGCAGGCAGAGCTGGCCTTTTACCCTGCTGGCCTCATCACTTGCTTTCTGCTATCAAAACGCCTGCTCTCCTGCCTCAGGTTAGCTGTCGGCAGGAACGTGTGTTCCACTTAGCCGGTCATGGAGTGCCCTCAGCTGCTGAAATGAAGTTATGACAGTTCGTCCAGAAAGAAGCGTATTCTACTTAAAGATGGGACAAACTAATGAGCCCCACTAATAGCATCGTCACTGGAATACATACCAACATATACGGGTGATAAAAATTACGCAGCTTATTTCTAGAACATCACCCTATAGAAACTGTGTTATTAAAATTGTGGCTTTTACACAAAGTGCTTCACGATCCTTTGCGACTTGTCAGAGGAGAGAGTAGTTGTCTGGAGAAACTATTGCTAATCTTACTGGGTTTTAGTGATTCACTAAGTCTCGTTTCTCCCCTTGACTTCTTCCCTAGCTCATCTGCCTCATTTCATTCTTCTAGTTTAACCTTTTCTACCCCACCAGCTCCACACCAGCCTTTTCCCACCACCCCATATGGATCTGTACGTGCTCTGCTTTTGTGTTCCATGTTCTCCGGGGGCACTTGGTGGTCTGCTTCCGTTAAAGTACTCATTTCATAGCCTGTAGGGTACCTAGCATAGGCAGCCTCACCAAATAAAGTATAAAACACATAAAAGCTGAACTAGATACAGAACTAAACATTTGCTCTGATGCTGCCATGCAGTTTCAGTGTGCCACTTCCCTTGCAGGATTTTATTGTCACAGATCATCCTCACACACAGGCATGTTACCATTTGTCCTCCCTAATTCACTGCAGACCTAGTGCAAAGCACTTGTTTCTGCTATAATTCATGTATTTTCATTTCCTTTGTTTGAAGCTTGGCAAAGTTTCCAAAGACCTGAATACTTTCACAGTTTCATTTGAAGTGATCTACTAAATGAAAAGCAGGCAGACTACCAAGAGCTTAAGGCAAGCATATGTTTTCCCAGAAAAAACTCCAGAAAAGAGGGTGCTTAGCCCAGTGGTCACATAGGCTGTGCTAAGTTTTTGGTTCCTTCTGGGGAGCTGCCAAGGTCTGTTCCCACCATTTCAGTGTGGGTTCCCTGGGGCCAGCAGGAAGGCAGGGCTGCAGCTGTGGTGGTTATAAGATGCTGTGCTAAGTCCCCAAAGACATAAAACTTTCTCTTTCCTGGCGTTTAATGTGTACCTACATGGTCAGGATGGCTGGCTGGCTCTGAAAGGTGTTCCCCCAGTGCAAAGATCAAGTATGGGGAATAATATAGCTCCAATCAAGTGTCAGTGTCAAGTGAAGACAGTGTCAAAGAGGCTTAGCTTTCTCTTACCCCTCATTACTCTGACACTCCTTCCCTGTGCTGCTTGGTTTGAGTAATGTCTCACAGTTTGATTTCAGGCACTACCCCCTGCACTCAGGAAGTGCAGTAACACCTTCATACAGCGCCTACTTCTATGAGTGAAGTCAGACCACAGGTTTGCACATTGTGGTATTTTTCTCATATTGTTTCTCACAGCTTGACTTGTTTTTCTTGCACATTCCATACCAAAACAAAGATTATACTAACCTCAAAGTTAACACTACCGCAAAAGTAAAGGCTCTAAAGCCTTTGCCTTTACCTCTAAAGGTTGATCAAAATTGTTATTTTAAATTTTGCAAGGTTAATAGTTGAGGATGTGTTTGCACAGGCAATACCATCAGATACATCGTTTCCTTCAATGAAATTCTCTACGGCCTGTATTTGCCCCCCTTGCAATGCACTCGGGAGAACCAAGAGTGCCAACTGTATTACCCATCCATAAGAAACAGTTTAACCTAATGACCACACACACATGCAAATACTTCCTGCAGTGTCCTGTGGGAATCACACCCACTCTGCCTCTGCCTGTAATGAGAACGCTCCTAAGTGCTCACTTCGCCCTGAGTATCTGCCCACAAGGTATTTAGTGAGACGTCCTGGCACCCTGGCCACACCTTCTGCCAGCAGCAGGTTTTTCCAGATGCTGCTACTGCTTCTGCTGAAGCACTGGTGATTTTCAGTGCGCTGTTGAAGACACTTGGAACTTGGTGAGACCAGGACTTAAGATACTGCATGCCGGTGATATAACAGTTATGCCCAGAATTAGCCTGCCTCCCATACAAAAGACCACTAGGCCCATTATGCAACTGCATCAATCATGCAGAAGGAACAAAGATCTGTGTGACGGTAAAGCATCATGCCCAGTATTAGAGACACTTGGCTTCAAACCTGAGGAACAATCAGAGTAGTGTTTTGTGCCCTAAAAGAACTGTCTAGATTCTTTTACTTTTTTTTTTTAGCCCTTCTCAATGCCCAAATATCTTAAACATAAAACCTCCTTGTTAAAGGAAATAATGCCAAAGGGTAGTCAAAATCCTCTAAACAGAACAAAGAGTTCACTACTTCAGTCAGTTTGTTTCCCTTCCTGCTCTCCCTTCCCCTTTCCAATTTCAGTCTTCAACTACTGCAGGACACAGGACAGGAGGCAGTTTCCTACCGATTAGGCTAAGCACTTATTTTCTTTCTATGGATAGGAAAGCAGTTTCCTGAATCCAGAGAGCAGAAGTCAGTGTTACTAGTGCTCAGATAACACAGACAACGCAGGAACAGTTATGAGATATATGGGGTACGAGCCCATGTCACAGGTTATCTGTCTCCATGACACTCCTTTCTGTCAAGAACAACCATATCTGTTTTTCATGCACATGTTGCCAGTAACTAGACATGTACAGGCCACTTCTGACTATATGGTATAAACATGAAGCACAAAAAACAACAATTATTTAGGAGATTGAAAGCATTTGTTGCCTTATTTTCTGCAATTAACTATGCTTGTAGAATAAACAGCTACAAAGAACTAAATGTTCTGGCAGACGGGAGTACAAGTTATTATTCCTAATCCTCAACAGTTGCATATAATGTTCAAACTCAGCAAGACAGTGATGCATGTCTTATGCATGTCTAGATATAGAGGAACTCTGGGAAGTTAGAGTTGAAGGTAGAAGAATCTACAGAAAACTGAGTTACTGGGTAATTAGATATAAGCCAGCACTTCCTTTCAGCACTGCAGGTAATATAGAGGCTCTTTACTACCAAAGCAAGAGGTGCCAGAAGCAATTCTGAACAGAGCAGAAGAGATAGCCTGCTCAGGAACAGAAAGTGGGCTGAAAGCTGCTGTTGTCAGAGCCAAGTGAAGCAACCACATCATTTGCAAAAGAAAGGTATCCTGTGCTCTTTTGCCCATTGGGATTAGCTTAAACACAGTTAACATTTATTGCTTTTCCTAGGTTTCTTCTATCCACCATGCTAGTATCAAAGCAACAGGCTTAAACAAAAGCACGTAGAAAGGGGAGTTAGCACCGTATGTTACCATCAAAGTCGTCGTTCATCAGACACGACATGACAGAGGCACATGTTCAGAGATTCTGGGGAAAGCTTCTGATAACCACACTTTTCAGTAAGCTGTTTTCTGTCTTGTGTACATTAGAAGTTTTTCTAAGTGTTTCTTACCTCCATTTTGTTTTATACATAGATCATTACAGCTTTTCCAGGTAAAAGTACTTTCTCATTTATGTAAACATTTAAAAGTGACTGGCACTACATTTAGTTTATGGGAGTTACACTTGTCCTGACTGCTAATCTGAAGAGTTAAAGCATGTCATTAATAAAGTCAGTGTACCAAAAAAAATAAATCACACACAAAAAATGGCCTCTGATGAAAGTTAAGGTATCTAGGAAATAGAGACATAAAATACACCTGACTGCTAATCTGAAGAGTTAAAGCATGTCATTAATAAAGTCAGTGTACCAAAAAAAAATAAATCACACACAAAAAATGGCCTCTGATGAAAGTTAAGGTATCTAGGAAATAGAGACATATAAAATACAGCCTGGTGGCCTCTTTAAGAATAGAAATGAGAGCAGGTTGTGGTTAAGACAGGATGGATAAAAGAAAAGATGAACAAAAAGCATGCCCTAAATAGCTAGTTGTGAAAGTGAAAATCCCCACTAGATTTCTTCCAGCAACTCACTTTGATCTTTTCATTCTAGCATCCTTTTCTGATTGAAGCTATTACTAGCATCAGCCACCCAGGGAAGGTAGGTAGGCCAGTGCGATACTCTCCTCTTCCTGAGGTTAGCTGCATGGTCCACCAGTGGCCAAAGACCTCAGGCAGTTATTGGACATCTGCTTTTTTAACTAGGGAAGCCAGTACCTTGAATAAAGCTCCTAATCAGTACAAAGAAAAAACCCAGGGGAAGGTATTTGACAAGTGCAAACAAAGCCAGAACTATGACTGAAAACCTGCTGCCAAAATGACTAAATCCACTAGCCAGAAGGGTAAATATTCCCCTCTGAACATGGAGAACCTGTCTAGGTGTAGTCACTGACCCCACGGACTGGACACATGCTGGGGAGTAAAAAATATGTATGCCTGCCAGCACCATAGCAGATGCTTTTCTGCACACCTGCATTAAGAAGAGAAAGTCAGGAGTACCAAAAGGGAAAATGAGAACTCAGTTCCACAGCTACAAAATGACCCAGGCATTTTGTCCAGCACAGGCGATATTTTGGGAAAATTTAGTTCTATCTAATCTTTAGCTCTATTTCAAATTGACATTTTAAGCAGGTTTGGGTTGTAGGTTCTCAGTCAGCCTTTAATGTTCTGTATTACTTGACTTGGGGCAGTTGTTTTTAAGTTTTGAGAGCACTTACTATTGGCTGAGATCAACCACAGTGAATTTATTGTGTAACAAGTACATCACACTTTCATGTCTAAAGTGCATAGTCATAGCCCTCAGTAAATGCAAAATAATGCAGAAAGATAATGCTCAACTGAATTTACGACAAGGTAAAAACATGAACACAAGGAGTTATTGCGGCTCTGTGATGCCAAGAGAAGCTGTGGTGCCTGGCAAAGAGTGAGCCTTCAGAAAGGAAGTAAAATATTGCAAATACAAGTTTAGCAACAGGATGTGATAGCTCAGCCCACAACATGGATTATTGGGCTTTTGAGATGGGGCTGAGCTAATTTTAGCTCTCATTTCAAGTACAGCAGGGCACATCCTCCAGTGAAAGAGTAACAGTGACCTTCACAGCGAACTGAGGTTTCTCCTGTTGAAGTCTGCATTTAGCTTTAAAAGTTCCTGCTTCTATTTTAGACTTCCAGGAGGGCTGTTGTGCTGAAAGACCTGCCTCTTTTTAGATATATCAACCTGCGTAAATAAAAAATGTTACCTCTCCTTTGTCTGGTTTGTACATTGTACTGCCACCACAAGCTTGCTCATTTTTTCTTAGTTAAGTAAGTAGCTCATTTGAAAATCATGGAATCAGCAAAATTCTGACTCAGACAGACAGCTTTCAGTCATCTGTCAAATGGTGACAGGGACTCATGGTCAGGGTTCCAAGTAATACCCAATTGATAAGTAAAATGTATGAAGGAAATCCTCCAATACCAACTTACACAAAACATATCTATTTTTTAAAATTATAGCTTTGTTTTCCTGCCCTTTGGCTCCTTGGTGATGGTGTTTCTGGTTAGATGTATGGTGCTTAAGGAAACACGGCTGCTTCTAGAAGAGCAATACTGATTGAGATGGGCAGAAAGAGAGCGAGCAGCTTCAAGAAGTCCAGTGATAAAAAAACTCTGGTTTCCTGCCCCTTCAGCAATCAGACAGGCTGTTCACACTTGTATGTGCCTTGCAAAAAACAGGAAAAGGTCACCTAAGTGGAAAACAATGTGGTGAGTGTTATTTTGCAACTACCTTACAGTGCTTTAAAAAGACATACCAAGACATTAAATATACATGGCCATTTGTGGTTGGAACAAATGTTTTCAAACACACTTCAGTCCCACACAGAGCACTGCATCAAAAACCCACTTTAGAGCTACACGAGTTCAGTTAGCTGGGTCCCTAAGCATGTCTTTGTACAGAAAGAAACAAAGCAGATAAACTGCTTAACAAGGTCTCTGACCAAGAAGTGCAGATGCCCAAGTCTATACACATTAAGGACTACAGACTTCGTTGGACTTTGTTAGACGCAGGCTTACCGGGGCATTCTCCCCTGTTAACTCAATGCGTGGAAATATTTGTCACGAGTCAGCCAGCAGAATTCCTTCTCCTGCACAGACTTTGCCATGCCTGACAGTATTTACTAAGTACTGGAGGACTTGCTCCAGCTTTAGAAGCACAGGTCTAATTCAGACACAGAAAAACTCCATTTTCTTGTATCACTGTTCCCCATAGATTACTAACTGAGACTTTTCATAGTGATGAACTTAATGCACAATCTCATCACCGATGAGAACAAAGAACTGCCCAAAGGGAAAAACAAAACAGACCATATTGTATTCTGCGCTGAAGAAACAAGGGAAAGAACTGGAATTTGCATTGGACTGACATACATTCTTTCCTGGCTGAGAAAGAGACTTAGCTATTAGGATTTCTTTGCTAGAACTGATGGGAGAAAACTTTGGGAATAATGATTCTGTCCCCTAATCTTTTCCTGCTTCCCTCATCTGTGACTGTTCTTTTGCTGGGTTTTGGGGGGTTTGGTTGTTTTGGGTTTTTTTGTTGTTTGTTAGTATGTTTTCCTGCTTTTAATCTATCTTACCTTTTCTTAGGCACTGTGTCCCTTTTATGATTTTTAGTTGTGTGATATCCTCTGCTTCACTAATTTCTTAAGCTAAGCTGGCCTCCATAAGTCAGTCTCTCTGGCAGCTCCCTGACCCTCCTCCGCAGCCTAAACCCTTTCCAGCAGCTGCCGGGGGCTCTCTCCCACTTGCATTAATTCAACCTGTTCACTTTGCTCCAGGACAAAGTTTGAAAAGAAGCATCTTCAAGTGGAGAGAAAGTCAAACTCAGCAGCAGTCTTGGGGAAAAGCTCAAAGCCAACTTTGGAAACATCAGGAAGTGATGTGAGGAAGCATACAGAAAATTAAGCTTATGGTGAGAGGAAGGGAGAGTAACCAAGTTGTATAGTCAGTGGAAAGAACAAAACAATGCAATAAATCCAGAGGAGAGACTGTATTAGAAGTTGTTGCTTTGCAAAAAGTTAATGCCAAACACTAAATTAGATGCATTTTAAAGTTAACAAATTTGGGATCAAATGGATGCCATCCTCTTGCCTGAAGTAACTCTTAGGTGCTTTCTCCCCCACTGCTGTCTGAGAAGGAACAATGTATTCAACAGTCCTCCTGAGATACTGCATCAAGCAGCATTTACTGAATTACAAGGGGTTTAGAAAGAGGACAATATTATGGGGAGAGAGAGCATTTACCTCAGTAAACAGCAACAGGCTCAGAAACTGGTAAACACCTTGTTCCATGAACACTAATTATACAGCTGCTTGTTCTGTGGGCATCATCCTGTGCCTCACAAAACAGCCATTTCATCAAGGGAACAAAGCAGTGCCTGTGAGGGAGTTGAGATACTCTCCAAATAACAGTTACGAAGATACTCATCTGCTGCATATTCTCTCTACAGATTTGATTCATTAATGTTCAAATTAGCTGCAGAGGAGAGTGGATAATAAAATCTACCACCTGCTTTGTAATCTTATGAGAAATGATGAGCAACTTCTTTCTCAGGGACTGCAAAAGACAGATTGATTCAGGAATGAAAGTTATAAGGTGTTTATAGTTACGTTTTGTTTTATGCATGCCTTGTGGCTAAAAACAGTATTTTCCTCCCAAACTGGAAAAAAAAACTTGCACCTGCAGAGATGTGCTGACTGATCTGCTCAGGACATCTGAGTTACATTGTACCGGGGCCACAGAGAGCATGTGCACATGCAACTGGGGCACAGCTCCCCAGATATGGAGGGTGCAAAACAATTAATCATGAAGCTCGTCTGGCTGTTTGGAGTTAACACAGGCTGAGTTCATTCGCTGGGCAGTGGAGGGGTAGGAGGGCTCTTCTTGCTGGGTACAAAACACTTTTTTTACTGTTAAACAGGACCCTATTTCAAACAGTATGAGAAGGGAATAACTAATGGTACATGCTCTTTCCATAACTGTGTTGAGCTCCAGACCAGGTAAACTTCTGGTCCTTTCTTCAGGCATTGCTTCTTCCAGGTCCACAGCTATGACCCGGCCATCACCTTCCTGCAATTCAACTGGTGTACACTGGCACCATTTGGCCAGTTCCTGAGTGCCCTATCGCACATGCACCGAGAGCCATGGTTCAACAGCCTGCAGCCAGCAACTCCCAAGAGCCTGCTTAAAGCACACTGAAAATGCTTTAGCAGAAAAAAACGCGTAAGGCAAAGGGAAGGAAAAGAATATTAAGAGACTCCACATGTGGTTTTTATCTAAAGGCAAACAGGTGTAATTTATACCCCCACTCTTTTGGGGTATGATAATCCCCAAAAGAGTGATTCCCCACTCCCCAAGAGTGATTCCTACTGATATCTCTGCAGATTCCCTCCTAACAATGATCTCCTTTGGCAGACATAATGGCTTCAAAATGAGCTGGACTGCCATGTCATTTAAGTGTTTCCCAAGAGGAGTGTATGACAGTTCATCTCCAGCTCTAGGTGTATGATGCTTGGCAATGTTGCTTCCGAACAAGTCCAATAAATACCAGCTACCATTTCAAAACTCATCATTAACACTACCCTTGTGAACTCTTAACATGTAACTAAAAATCCATCAGACTATGCCACAAAACTCCCACATTAGTATAAACTCACCCAGGCACAAGGAATTCATCTGTGCTCAGTTCTAAAGAACATACATCTTTTCATGAAAGCCGTAACTGCAAATATGAGCAAACCGTTCTTCTCCCATCCATGGGAGGAATATGTGGGGTTTTTTTTCCAGAAATAAGTGGACAGGACAGAGCCACTAGTAATTTTTCTAAGAACTGTCTTGCCATAAGTCATTCCAAATAGATGTTGAGCACACCTGTGTCAGCCCACCCTACCCTTCTCCAGCTTATCAGGAAGCGCAGGCACTTCCAGGGTGAGAACACCAGAGGTTTCTCTTTCTCAACACTCCTCTGAGCAAGAAAGCCAGAGTCCATTCTCCCTCTCTGGTGCCTGGAAATAGCAAAGGAAGGCAGTCACCTTAAGCAAAGCTTGAGTATTTTCAGCTGCCGGTTTCTGAAATAAGGCCCAGTACTTCTTGCTGTGAAGCACAGACACATGAACAACTCATCAGTCCAGGACTGGAGCAAGGCCTTCTGGCTCCCTTGAAATGCAAAAAACTTCCTATGGCAGCAGTCAAATCATCCATCTTCAACCCCCTGAATTCAAATCCTTTTCAAGGCATGAATAAATGCCTTGGGTCCAACTTTTTCTCAGCTCTGCCTCTCTGTGTTTAAGTGGAACATTGCACTGAGAGGCAGAACATGGCATGTTTCTCCAAGCACATAGCTCCCTTCCAGCCAATTGACCAGCAGGACTAATGGATAAAGGTATACTTCAATCCTCAACAAGTGGCTCATACTCAGGTAATTAATAGTCCCAGTGCCCACAGGTCAGGTATTTCTTTAATTTTAATGCCTCCAAACAGCTCAACTGATGTTATCTATCTCCTAACATGAATTATGTGAACTATTGTTGTGGTTTAACTATGACTGATAGAGGCCAAAGCAATATAATGATTTACTGTCTTTTCTTAGCCAGTAATATTTATGTGGACCCTGAGAGAAGATTAAAGGGAGTTTTTACAATCATCAGCAGTGTTAAAAATTGTAGCTTGGTTTTACAGGTGCAATTTTATCTCATAATTGACTACACTTACCTTTCTTTCCAATACACAAAAGTTAGTAGCAGGGCTAAGCCCTAGTTCTATTTTGAGTATCTGTCTGATATTTTCCTAAAGGGTTTAGTTCATGAGATAGTGCTTATGAAAAAGTAACAGAGAAATGTTCCCATAAGTCTGACTATCAAGAAGTGCTCATACTTCACTACAAGCAAAGCAACTTGCAGTTCAATTTTAAACCGTATATCTGCAGGCTATCAACTTCCACCTACTTGTGGAAAAACTCATTAATACTAAGACATACTCAGAGCAGACAGTGTTTAGCAAGAATGGCCGCAGGCAAAGGATTCACCCACTGCAAGAATCACTAGGGTTTTCTCTGCAAATAACACTCAAAATCCAAAGTAAGCCCATATTTGCTGGGAGATGTCTCAGCAGTAATGCCACATTGAGGATAATGATTTTGTGTTAGAATGTGCAGCCCTGAATTGGTGATCATTTATTTAGAGGCTGCCTTACTAAGGAATACGGCTACTGCTACAGTCTACATGTTGCTGTTACAATTTCCAACTCTTATAAATAGATATTATTTTGGAGACTTATGAGCTTTCAAGGGTAATCAGCTTTAATTTAAAAATGTTCTATTACAAAGAATCTTTAAGTGAGAAAGCCTTTGAAAATGAAGCAGTTCCCAAGCAATTCTTAGCTTCCAATGTAATTATCTCCTAAACAGATAATTTCACAATCAAATATGTTTTTTGGAGACAGTCTCCTGCAGGTAGGAGAGAGATTCCAGTCCTCTCCCCTGAAGGGTCAATTCCCCCTGCCCCCTCCATCCCCATGCCCTAAGCTTTTCTCACAAATGGAAGAAAATATACAGAAAAGCAAGGTACTACAAAGAATTGCTATAAAAGTTTCATTTTTTCAGTCTCCTCAACTTCTTAGGGCGGTGTCTTCCACACTTTCAGACTCATCACTCAGACAAGTATTTTGATAAAGGTAAACTATAGCTGCAATAGGTGATAGCATCTCTTCATAAGTTTTAAGAAATTAAACATTAAAACATTACCACAGATGAATGTTGATTTTTAATTAACAAGTTCTTATCACATTGTCCTAGTATCTTCTAATACCAAAGGGGAAGAAAACAGAACAGCTATTTATCTGGCAGCTAATTGATTATTCTTGTCTATTCAGGTAAGAAACTAATCTTTATGAGTATGTCTGTGCAAGGTTGTTTTTCTTAGTAACAGCTCTATTAAACTCATATTGCATCTGACTTGTTGCATCATTGTTTGTGGATAATAATCTAAGTGTTTGAGTTTTTCATACTTTTGAAAGAGGAACTTAGTGAAAAACAAATATTTACCTCAAATCATACACTTAGATCCCACAAGTGAGGTGGAAAAGATTAATAGCCCTATTAAGAGACAGCTGGTTGTATAGTTTTAAATGCATGTATTGGATTTAAAAATATAAAGCTATTGCATGCATTAACTATTAGTTCCAAGTTGTATACATTACATCAGTTTCTGATTTCAGCTTATTCAGTCACTCGAGATACAGAGGTGGTTTTGTTCTGCAGTATATAGCTGTATGCACTTTCTTTATATATACAAGCATTTACTTTCCTCTTTTCGCTTTTCAGTATTTCCAAGTCCCTTTAAGGTATCCAAGTCCCTTTATGTTTTTGATAAACAGCAAATTCTCAGTAAAAGCAGGAAGAGGTATTTCCATCCTTCACTGGCACAGAAAGGCAGCCTACCTGCTAGCATCAGGCACCTGCCCACAATTCAAAGTAGAGCATGAAAGGCTGTCAGTGTTGAGTTCAGTGATTCCAAACATCCCTGAAGTCTGCTGGACTACCGTGACAGAAGTGTTAAGACATTTTGGCAATACACAGCAGTACTAAACCAGAGTTACAGTAGGATATTACTGTGGAAAAAAATACTTGGTTTTAAGCAAGAGGGGAAACCAGTATTTAGTTGTTGCTACACAGCCCCTGCTCTGTACATGAGTGCAGCCTGCTGGCTGGGGCTCCCCAGAAGATGAGGACAAGGATGAGCTGGGGAAAGCAGCACAAGTAGTTTTCTGGACATCTCCTCTGGAGATGGATAGTGGATTTAGAGACCCCATGTCCTGACTCTCCAAGTGAAACTGGAATAGCCGGCATTGCTAAGGGGTTCCTTTTCAATGTGGGCCCACTACAATCACAGCAGTCACAACAACCAGCCTTACACTTAATCACTTTAACTGCTTTTTCATCTGTGTCCCCCAGCACTTTGGAAAACACTGATTAACATACACTTGCAATGTTCATGCAATATCTCTTGCTCATCAAAACACAGAACAACTTTAATACACATTATTAAACAGGTGCTATCTGAGAAGATGACCACAGTTTGACATGTGCGATCCTGTTTACTGCAGTGGATTATAAATGAGAATGAGGTCTGGAGCATAAACATCTGCTTTTGGGTGCCCAGTTTTGGAGAGCTATTGAATCCCGTGTTTCGCCTCATAAAAACATTAATCAAAGCTCCAGTACCCTGACTTTGTTGTGTTTTGATCAAAAACGTAGTAGCAAAGGTGATGCCATTTTAAAAGACCTCTGCTGATCCCAACACAACAGACCCATAGGGAAGCCCATCTTCCCTGAGAGGCTGAGCAGAGCAGCCCCCACTTGCCAGGACCTTCTGGGAACTGCCACACCCTTCTTTCCCTCGCTATGCACCTGATGCAGCCAGCACAGAGCCACTTCAGAGGGCACACCTGTGAAGGAAACTTACTGCTGCCTCAGTGGCAGAAGAGGAAAAGGAAAAGTAGAAAAAACATCCTTCGTGTTAGAAGAAAGCTAAGGCAGAAGAGAGACTATTTTTAGCAGGCAATCATTTGGACACTGACACAAGAACCTGTTGTTGCAAGATATACAGTAATACAAATAGTACAGTTTGTTCCTTATCAGGCTTCATATTGTTTAATATCTGCATTTAAAAATAACATTTTCCAGCTTGTTTACTCAGCTCTTTCCTTCCCAATTTTATCTGTTATTAACTACAATTGGAAGTGATAAAAGCCCAATAGTACAAAGAGCACTTTGCAGCAGCCAGTCACCCTCCTGTTAACAGCATTCACCCTACGTTGCATGTCTGGTGGTGACGTCCAGCAACTTGCTGTTCCACAGAAATAAGGAATAAAACAGTCTAAAGCAGAATCAATGTCTTATCACTACAGACTACAGCTTGACTTGTTAAGAAAGAAGGAACAGAAATCCCTTTCTGCAAGAAAAGGCAGTTTAGATGATGCTACAGAATTACAATATGTACAACACAGCTAATCTGTGTTCTCTCCGTACAGCAGTCAATTCTCTTTTAACTACAGCAACCCAATTCAATTCAAGGAATTTTCTGTGCAAGCATTAAAGACTTTAAATGCAAGCGTGCCTGGTCAGTTGCCACAGAACATTGGCTTTAGGAGGCTGCTCAGACAGGTGCTGTCCCTTGGCTTGCCAATGTCTCTCTGCTGATTGCCTGCTGAAGTATGCAGACTTGTCTTTTGAAACTACAACTTTGACTTTTAATCAAATAAGTTTATTCATTAAGGGATGAATAGTCTTGTTTAACTACAGAGCAGATAGAATGTCTAGCAATAACATAAACTTACCTACTAGAGTGCCTCTGATACAGCAACTCTATACATACTATTAAGGGCAATTTATATGTTTGTCAATTAGCACAATTCATGTTTTTCAATTAGTACCTTAGTAGCATATGCATGCAAAGTAGGCATATATTTAAGGAGAGCTCTTGAGCAGGTAAGTTGGATAGTGGTGGTTGTGTTTTTCTCTGGGTGTAAAAGTCATGGGGGTGGGAGGGTTGACTATACAAAGCTGTATTTTTGGTGACTTTAGTAGTGTACTGGTGTGCAGAGTCTCAGGTAGACTGAGTTACATCTAAGATGAAAACTTTGAAGAAGGAAGGATTATGATATTTTCCTCAGGCAAGTGATGCTTGGAGAAAAAAAAAGACCTATGGATACATAAGATGTAGTTATCCAACTCCTAGTCTAACAATTTCTGAAGTGCTTTCTTTCTTACGATGTATGTGGCTGCTAACATCTGGGGTTTTTTCCTCTTGAAGCAGGGGTGACTCATAACCTCTAGGAAGAGATGATGTTTGTGTTCACAGTGTTTGTGTGAACCCTGCATGAGAATAAACAAGGTAAAATAAGCCTTTTATTCTTCTCCTGAATAGACAAGGTGTAATAAGGAAAGCACAGAGAGAAAGATACATGCAGTATTAGTGGCTGTTCCAAAGTAGCTTGATTGTTTTGACTGTTACAGTCTAAGTATACTAACGTAGTTTGATATGGGTTGACTATTTTGATGATAATATTAAGAAAAATCAAAGATATGATGAGATCGTAACTAACACATTTCACAGGGACTAGGTATAAGACTACATCATCTAAACAAGACTGTGGAGAGAAGGAAGCAGACTTTTTAACTACCAGCAGCACCTAGCAGGAGGGTTATATGTCTCAAAACTGGATTATCTGCTGCCTTCTTCCAAAAGCCTAGCTGCCAGCAGCCAGAAACCTAGCTAGTAGTCTGGGCAGCAGGATGGTACTTGTAACAGGCAGCACTCTCCATTCTCAAGGATGAGCCTAGATACTTAAAACCAATTAATCTTACTGTGAGGGAAATACAAATCTGGCTTTGAGCTTACAGTACTGGTTTGATTCTGTCATCAGTATTGCTATGTTGGCAATAGCATTAAGAGAGTTTCCACAGAATGGCTGACAGCAACAGAGGCAGTGTCACTCTTTTGCACTGTGCAGCATCATGATTTATTACCTATGGATGATGATGTCTAATCTAAGGACAATTTTTTTAATGGTGTGTTGTGGCAGGGTAATAGTGGGCACAGAATCATAGAATAGTTTGGGTTGGAGGGGATCTTTAAAGGTCATCTAGCCCAACTCCCCTGCAATGAGCAGGGACATCTTCAACTAGATCAGGTTGCTCAGAGCCCCGTCCAACCTGACCTGGAATGTTTCCAGGGATGGGGCAGCCACCACCTCTCTGGGCAACCTGTGCCAGTGTTTCACCACCCTAAGCATAAAAAATTTCTTCCTTGTATCTAGTCTGAATCTACCCTCTTTTAGCTTAAAACCGATACACCTATCGCAACAGGCCTTTCTAAAAAGTCTGTCCCCATCTTTCTTACAAGCCCCCTTTAAGTACTGAAAGGCTGCAATAAGGTCTCCTCAGAGCCTTTTCTTCTCCAGGCTAAACAACTCTGTCAGCCTGTACTCACATGAGGTGTTCCATCCCACGATCATCTTCATGGCCCTCCTCTGGACTTGCTCCAACAGGTCTGTGTCTTTCTTATGCTGAGGGCTCCAGAGCTGGACGCAGGACTCCAGGTGGGGTCTCACCAGAGCAGAGCAGAGGGGCAGAATCCCCTCCCTCGACCTGCTGGCCACGCTGCTTGGCTCATGTCCAGCTTTTCATCCACCCCCAAGTCCTTCTCGGCAGGGCTGCTCTCAATCCCTTCATCCCCCAGCCTGTATTGATACCAGGGGTTGCCCTGACCCAGGTGCAGGACCTTGCCCTTGGCCTTATTGAACCTCATGAGATTCATATGGGCACACTTCTTGAGCTTGTCCAGGTCCCTCTGGATGGCAGGAACAGCTGTGACTTTGTTTAGGACAGCTTTCACTCAGGTGAGGAGTCTTGGTTGGCTCACTGCTTCAGAAGACATCTCCATGTTACAGACCTTGATTCACTGCCTTTGCACCAGCTCATCTTTTCAGGGAGGAAACCGCAGTACATTGATGTTTCTGTTTTAACTGGAGTGCTTCCCTTCCTGCCTCTTGCCTTGTCCAGGGCTCCTTCACCCTGCTCCAGGCTGTGATGAGAGCCCCCAGGTGTGCTTAATGCAACTTTCTTCTTAACTATTACAAAGCAGGGAAAATGTTTTTTTTATTTCTTGTATTTGAAGTTTGGCAGTTGTGGAAATTTTGTCAAATTATGTTATTATTCAAATGTCCTGGTTTGTTTTGTAATCCTTTGGCAATATCATGTGTTCAAAATTTAAAAAAGAAAAGAAAACAAAGGTATGTTACGGTCCTGAATAGGATTTAAAGTAACTGACTTTAGGACCAGACCTATTTGTATTCTGTTTGCTAGAAGCTGCCAAGAGAAGATTGTCTCTGAGTCTGAGATCTATGTCCATTTGTCTGGGCTTCTCAGATAGGCTTCAACAGTTCTTTTTCCTGCTTACCAGCAGGCATCATCAAAGTGAGATCCCTCCTCTTCTGAGTAGCTAGGATTAAAAACATCTGATACAATGCATGTTGTCCTTTACCTGAAAATCAGAGCTGAATATAAAAGAGATATCAGGTATAAAATTATCTCCTCAAAAATGACTTCTCTCCCCATGAAACCTAATCTAGCCCCTGGGGTATTAATCTCAAAACTGCCCCAAGTTATACTGAAGTATACCTCATACTTTATGCAGGTATAGGTGACTTAGACTAAGCAATCCTTATATGAAATCATGCTTCCTAGAATGACTATAGAATTAAGATTTGCTTCTTAAAGTTCAGATGAGAGGTTTAGGTTTTATTTGATAGTGAACAGAGGACATTTAATTGGAAGGTTTTTATTTTAGACCTCCTATAAGACAGCCAAATATATAGATTACTCAATTCTGTATCTCTTTGCTGGTGACCACCTGTTTGCAACTTGAGGTTGTTACAGAGACAGAAAGTGAAAGGTACAGGTGAGAAGATGAATGTGACTAGGAGAGGCAAAACTCAAATCCTAAGCCACAGTTTGGACTTCCCAGAGGAAGAGTGCTAACGCACCACATTTTGTTTGGCCTGTAATGGAAAAAGCTGCCTGAACAAGAGCAGTTTTCCTCTTCATTGGGAATCTGCTTCCTCTCTACTTCGATGTCCAGATTCCTCCTAAATTTTTTTTGTTCAAGGCAGAGAGCAGGATACAAATACAGTAAGCTGGCAGTGTTGCCTGGTATTGCAGGAGAAACTGCTTAAGAACATGCATTTTTCTATCCCCATTGCAACAACAGATGCGGGGTTTGCTACAAAACCATTTTTAAGATGTTAGCTATGGTGTGAATTTGCAGTGCTCTCATCACATGGTAACTGAGAGGGAGCTCATACTTCTCCTACATGGACAATCAATTAAAGCATGAATACTGATACTTCTGGGCTCCAAACACCAAACTCACGTTTTGAACTGCATGTGCTGCTATGTCCTGAGTAATTCATGCCTTTCAGTGTATTTTAAAATAAAAAAAAAAAACAACCAACCAACACCAAAGATAGTGACATTGCATTTATTCTTTTCTCTTTTTGTTTGCAAAGCCAACACTGAATGTGATTTACCTAACTGTAGAAAGGAAGTGTGTAGCAAACCCAAGAGCATGGATCTTTATCTCCCGAGTGCCAGGCTAGTACTTCGTCATTATATTGCTCTTCCTATGCGTTAGACAACTTACATTTTGAATCATTAATTTAACAGAAAAATTTATTCCATTCATTTATATTGTAGTTGAGGCTAGACAAGAAAGAGACATGGATACACCCAAAATCTTTCCCTGACCCTTCTGATACAAAGACTCTTTCAGGAATTGTCTCATACTGTAAGTAGACTTACTAAAACCAGTCTCCAAATCAAGCTATTTCTCCTACCGATATATGTTGTATACCATACAATAGTTCAGGCATAACTAGAATGTCAAGTTTCATTGTTACCATTGTAATCTTACATCATGATGCTTGTGTTGTCTTCACAAGTTAAGAAAGCAGCAGGTAACCTACAGCTAATTTTTTTTTTCAGCAAGCCTAAAATGATTTAAGCATTTTGATCACAAGCTGGGAGACGACCCATTGCATGCAGTTTTCAAGTGTCCTCATTAGCTGGAAATCTTGTGCAGAACTGCTCCAAACTCTCTCCTTTGCAGAGCTAAGCAGCCATGGGGTGGATGACTAAATCTTCCATTCAGGTAGGGTATGGTGCCAGGTTTGTATTCCACATAGTGCAGGGGGATGCAGCAGTAAATATTTCAGAGAGTTGTAGGAGAATGCTGATTTTAGTATAGAGGCTGTCAGATGAAAGAGGCAGGGATTAGAGAGGAGCACTTACCTTTTAGGTCACTTGTTGAAAGTGGCAAACATCTGAGGCAGCAGTTAGCAGGAGAGCACAAGGAAAAGAGAGATTTTAAAGCTGCACGTAGATCAGAAGATATGTAACCAAAGAAGGTCAGTGTCTAACAAAAGAGTGTTACTTTAAAGCAGTTGCGTGGGGTTTTTTGTTGCCAGACACAATGCATGCTCCAAATAGGATTCTACAACTTGTGAACATTCAAGGTCCCGGGGATGGGAGTTTACACTCCCCCAGTGTTACAGGGCAGTGCTTGGCATTGATTTTTGCTGTTCTCAGCACTTCCTCACAAAAAGGACAATTGTATCGCTGAGGACCACTTTGATGGGCCCATGGGTGAGATGGAAGTTTGTGGGTTTCTAATGGATATTTCCCCAAAAGGAGAGATTGGACATACGCAGAGACCATCTAAGGACCCAGTGGCAGCAGGGTCATCAGCCCTTTACGCACTGATCCTCGGGGTCTGTCCTGGTACATACGCAGAGACCATCTAAGGACCCAGTGGCAGCAGGGTCATCAGCCCTTTACGCACTGATCCTCGGGGGCTGTCCTGGTTTCGGCAGGGATAGAGTTAATTTCTTTTCTAGTAGATGGTACAGTGTTTTGGATTTAGGATGAGAACAAAGTTGATAACGCATCGATGTTTTAGTTGTTGCTAGGTAATGCTTACACTAGCCAAGGACTTTTCAGCTTCCCATGCTCTACCGACTGAGAAGGCTGGAGGTGCACAAGAAGCTGGGAGGGGGCACAGCCAAACTGGCCAAAGGGACATTCCATACCATGTGACGTCATGCGCAGTACATAAACGGGGGAAAGCTGGCC
>NW_008794581.1:4746851-4766954 GCF_000699145.1 Aptenodytes forsteri | reverse complement strand
GAGCAATTGTACTGTGCATCACTTGCTTTGTGTATTATTATTATTATTATCATATTATTATTATTATCATTTTATTTCAATTATTAAACTGTTTTTATCTCAACCCACGAGTTTTTCTAACTTGTGCTCTTCCAATTCTCTCCCCCATCCCACCGGGTGGGGGGGAGTGAGCGAGCGGCTGCGTGGTGCTTAGTTGCCGACTGAAATTAAACCACGACAGGGTCCCTTCCCACTTGGCCATGCCAGGCTCTGTGCCACCACCTGGCCAGCCTTCTCACATCTGCATTTTATGGTTCTCCTGCAGGAACAAGTCGTAAGGAAGGTCTTGGTGCCATTTCAGGCAGTAACTTTATCTTCAGGATAGCAGTGGTTTGAGTAGCAGATTGCATGCCTGGCAGTATGTCTGATATCTTACTTCCAGGTCACCTCATAAAAAGCCACATACAAATAATCCCCAGCTTCAGACCGGATCCATACCTACATCAGGATTTGGTGTTTTGGCCCTTTCTGTGTAGGTGAAATTCGTTCAAGTACAAACTTCAAACCTTACTTGAACATCACTTCAGGGTTTTTAAGGTTAAATTGGATCAGGCAGACCAATGTTTACTTCAAAGACAGGGCAGACTAAGGCTGAAGGGAAGAAAAAGAGTCTTTCTCACCTAAATTTGTACATAG
Source organism: Aptenodytes forsteri (assembly GCF_000699145.1). Lineage (NCBI taxonomy): Eukaryota > Metazoa > Chordata > Aves > Sphenisciformes > Spheniscidae > Aptenodytes > Aptenodytes forsteri. The sequence continues at coordinate 4,766,279 of NW_008794581.1, read as the reverse complement.
CAAAGCATGCTGTCTGTATACAATAAACAGATCAGGAGAGAAGGAGGAACCAAGTGAAATTGGAAGCTTAGCTTTCACTATGATGCCATTATTCTGTTGAAGTTAGTTCACTATTATGCCAGACTTCTACAGTGCATAAAAATATAGATCCCAGATCAAGAGATGTCAAAGGGTTGTGTCTATAATGCCCTCCCTGTATGGAATAGAAGGTCTCCCAAAACAAAAACATTTTGTTGGGAAAAGCCAGTGTACCTGAATGGTCTTAATTGGTTATGTAATGAAGGCTTCATTATCTGCTCAAAACACAGGATGCGGTGTACTTTAGTCATGCGTTGTGTTTCATTTAGCAGAATTAGTAAGCTTCTTACTTAAACCTGTATTATGTAATTAAAAAAAAATAGATAAATCATCAGGGAAAGATTCGGTAGAAGGTTCTGAAGCCTGATCTATTTCAAAGTATAGGCTGGTTATTAAAGAGGGCTAAGTGGAAAATTAAAGGGTGGAATACATGTGCTGCTGTAACCCTTTCAAACGCTGTGATTCTCCTCAATGCCCCTTCTTTTGGACTTGCAACACTTGATGCTTCTCCTGAGGCCCTTCAATGGCAACAGGCCTCTCAAGAGCACCGTAACCTTTCCTGTGCCTCGGCTCCCTCCCAATTTCTGTTTCTAACATTCCTCAGCGCCCTGGTCTTGCCAAATACCATCCTTCACAGGCATTTTCACAATGCCAATCAGCTTATAAAGGAAAGCTAAATCTTCTTTTGCAGTGCCTGGTGATTCAGTTACCTCCCCAAATCATCCGGGTGCGATCATCAGTGCTGTGTCTACTGTTAGTCCCTTTTCTAATGGTGGGAACTGGCTGTTTTACCAGTCCCTGGCCTTCCTGCTAAAACACCCAGGGTGCAAAACCCAGACCTTTTTTCTGACATTATACCCTCGGGCTATACACTTAGCAGGCTGATCTGCAGCTCTTATGAAGAAAATTTCTTTTTTTCTCCTTAAAGAAATTTGCTAATTGTTGTAAATATCTATATCGGAGCTTTATTTGCAAGGACAAGCTCCCTACAGGGGAAACTCTGAGCCCAGAGGAATTGGTGGCTTTGCTGATACAAAATGGACTCCTGATGCACAGCTCTGTGGCTTGCAATGGCTCAGTTGTTTATTCAGAAGCAGCTTCCAAGTCTCCGATTACTTTGAAGTCATTGGCAACTATGATGAAACACAATTAGAGGATATGAAATATTCAGGTTTTTTATTTCCTTTGGGATTTTTTTTTTTACTAAACCCAGCAGTGACACAGATTCCTCATCAGATTTAGGTTTGCTTCTGTTGCCTGGGAACTGGAATAACAATTGCAGCTGTCTGGTGCAGATCATGAGCTCTTTGCCCTGATCCTGGACATCTAAATAAATTCTGACACCTTGCAGGAGCGCTTTTGCAAACAGTGGGCAGGATAAGTATGCCAGTTATGTTCTTTGGTTTTGCTCGGTATATAGAGAAGAGCCAGTGATATTTAAAAGAGCTTCCATTAATTCATCCTGAATTGAAGTTTGCATATTCCCCAGGCTTCCTTACATTTAAATCTACAGATGGTACATGTTTGTTGTGCTGCTGAAAGACATAAGATTTTTATCTCCTCATCTTATGGAAATGTACATAGAAATATTGGACAAAAGGGTGTTACTTGCTTTTGCTGGACAGAGGTTTCAATAGAGCATTTGAAGATTGCTCTGACTGTTTTGTTTTTCTCAGTTTTTAATAAGGTGACAAAGTGGCTCTGATTTTAAATGATGACAAGGACAGATCTGCTCATATTCTATATCAATTTGTGATATATAATTTGACCTCCCTCCATCTTAGAGGATGTACTTCAACTGTGCTACCCCAGTTGTTCCTTTTGTGTGTGCCTTCCTTCAGGGTAAGGGAAAAACGGAGTGAGTTTCTTCAAGCTTCAAAAACTTTGACAGTGATAAAGACTCACTTTAATAAGCAGAGTTTTCCAAGCTCTAAGATCTTAGGCAAACAGCACTGGGGAAAACATCTCATTTCAGCAAGAGATTATAATGCTAAAGAATAAAGCAACAGAGGAAAATGGGGGGGAGGGGAAAATTTAAAAAAAAGTGGCTGACTACCAAAAGCAAGTACGAAATTATATTCTTTCCTCCTCATATCCTAATATGAGACCAATGAATTAAACATCCATAGCTTCATTTTCTGGTTCCAGCAAATGTATGTGTAGCATGAAAATCACTGAAATGGGCCTTTTAGCCTGAAGGCCAGGGACTGAAAGGATGGCCAATTACTTCTCATCTTTCACAGCACCCTCTACTCCATGACAAGAGCAATATCTGTTTAACACTGTGCCTTAGCAACTCTCCCCTTCCAGCCTCAGCTGGTGAGCCACCCTCCTGAGAAATAAAGTAGAGACATCTTTTTTCCCCTGGTCTAGGCTATGGAAAGCTGTAAATAGCTCCTAAGGGTGAAATTAAGGTTGAAGGAGGCAAATGGTGCCATACTTTGTGTATATGCATTCATGATACCATCTGTAGGGCCCATTTCAAACTTGTGCTTTATGGCAGAGCGGTAGTTGGTAACATTGAACTGGAACCAGTTGCAATTAGGAAGTGAATCAACGACACCAAGATTATTCCTTCAGGTTACTGTACAACCTATTCACAGACAGATATTGCTAATGCTTAACTAGCCTTTCTATTAGAGTTTTCCTTGTGGTCAAAACTTTGTTGCAGTACAAGCCCATCATTCCCAACCCCATCTCTGGTGGATACAGAGAAGAATTTCTTACTTTCCTCCTTTTCAGATATTTGAAGAATGTTGTATTGCCTCCTAGTCTCTTCTCGGTTAAATGAACCCAATTTTTTTTTGTCTTTCCTTGCACAATCTCTAGACTTCTGCCTGTATTTGCTGCCTGGACTCCTCTGGATACTTTCCAATTTGCTCATATATTTCCAGAAGCAGGATCATCATGTCAGGACTGCAACCAAAGCTTTGCAAGTGTGGCATGCAACGGGAGGACTGTGTGGTACGTCTCCCCAATCATGCTCTAGATTTCATGTTTTAGCTGATCCCATTTTTCAAAGTATTGCTCTTTTTTGTATGGTGGTGTTAATCATTTGATGTTCTTTATGCTCTGGATACTCTTTCGTAGAAATGCAGCACAGTCAGTTGTTCCATTTCATAAGCCCGTGCTCGTGATTGCTCCTATTTCCATGTGCGGAAATTACTGCTTTCCCTTCACTCATTCTATCCTATTTTTTCAGTTGATTCAGTCCAATTGTTTTGTTTTGGTTTTTTGTCTGGGAGGTAGGGCAGAGGGAGGGAAACACCTTGTACAATTTTCACAGCTGATATTTTCAATAGTTTAACTGGAAAAAAAAAATCCTCTTTCATAACTTTGTCTTCTCACATTAGGGCAATAAGTGGCAAATGCTAGAGAATTCACCGCTCGGTGTAATCCTGGGCGGTATCGAGGATGAGGAAGAGGCACACACACAGTTGGCAGTGTCCGTGGTGATGTTCCACAGACAAACATGGAGATCATGTCTGGGGTTTAGATGGGATCTTTATACTGCAAAAATCCCATCCTACCAGTGAAACTGCATGGCCTCCTGTATATGGTCTTTTGTGAAAGGTTCCTGTCCTATGCCTTCCCCAGGGCTGTGCCTTGGCACTGCCTCAGGGTTGCAGGCTGGCTGTGCTGGGGAGCACGCTAATACTTACACACTTGGGGTGGGCTAGACCCCATTCCCATGCTCAAGCCCGTGCTCTAGCCTAGTTAGGTTGTCGCAAAAATGTAGCTGCAGGTCCCTTTGGTGTTTGCTAGCTTACTTGCTGCTGCACTACTGACTTACCATTCAACCTCCCTGATAATCATGACTAAGGAGCTGAACAGCTGTAATCTGAATCCTGGTTTTGGAAGAATAATATTCATCCACAGCACAACCTCTTGTAGGTAAAGATGTGTTTTATGCTGGCTTATAAAGTCAGTTTGCTACCCTCTGCTAGCCAGGACTGACAGTGACCTACAACATAAAGGCACCAGATAGCTCTCTGCTTTGTTCTTAAATCAATTTAAAAGTTCAACATCAATTCCCCCGAAAGCGGGCTGTTACAGGACATGCTTTTCCTTGCATTTGCAGGTGATTAAAATAGCCCAGAGTGACTTGCTGTAACAGTGCACTTAGCAGCCATCAGCCATTTAAAATCCCAGAAATAGGTAGAGAGTTATTATATCCCCCATCCTCTGCCAATAACTGTCACTCCCACTAAGATCCATGATAGTAATTTAATTTCCATAAAGGACACTGTTAATTCATTGGACATGCAGAGAAAAGTACAAAAAACCTAAGCTGAAATGACAAAAGCGTCAGGACAAACAGGACTTCCAGAGTGGAAAACCAGCATTTATTAAAATATGTATATACATATATATCCTTCATGTTTGTACTCTGAACTCTGAACACAGATAGCAAGGTGAGTCCTAAATGTCTGGCTCATGGATTTAGTCTTATCAAACACATTTTGGAACATTTTGCTTGTGTTTTTTGGAAAGCAATTGTATTTGTGAATAAGAGAATTTTACTGAAACCTTCAGGATTTCACATCTTGGCTACTATAATACCTTATTCATCTGTGAAGCGTATGCTGGTTTTTATTAACAATTACTGTATTCAGCAGGATTCTTTCTCTTTTTAAAAAGAAAAGAGCAGGCCTGAACCAGCCTGACCAAAACATTTGGTCAGAAACAGGAAATAATGGTTAAAATTAGCTTGACCTTTTCACTAAAAAACCTTTCGCAACTGGGGGAACGTTTAAAACAAGGTTAGCCTGAAAGGTCCTGGTGGCTCAGAGATGATTACTGTTTTCTTGTTGGGTATGGTTTCTTTGCACACTTTTTGGGTGCCTTGTCCAACAGCTGCCCCATAGCAGTTGCCAAGTAAGATCATCATGTGTGAGTCTGTGCTTATTTCCCATAATGTCAATAATAATGGCTAGAGATGAGCTCTAATTCTACACTTTAACCTACAAGGCATTTACATCAGACTTGTTGACTTTTGTATCTTGGGATAATGAATCCTATTGGCAGAAGTGAAGTGAATGTCGTTGTCCCTTCATATAACACTGTCTACGCTCCAGTAATGACAGTTCATCTGCCAAAGCCTTTCTCAGATAAATAAACCTATGGTTTATCTGCTTGTTGTATTTTGCTAGTTCCTTAACGTTTTGTGTCCCTTGTGTTTTCAATTTTTCCTATTTTCTTCATCCCTTCCTATCACTGATCTCATATCTCAGATAATAGTAAACTTTTTAATTTTTTTTAGCCCACAAAAGGTCATTTAGTCTCTCCTGTCCTAAAAATACAAATCAGAGAATTTTGCCTAGTGATGTTTCATTTAGCCCTAACTAGCTTTTGCTTGATCTGCTGGGTTTAGGTTATTTTAGAAAGTCAACCAGTGTTGATGCTTGTTTTCCACCACTTGGAATTTTTTGTATCTTGTTATCTCTTTAAATGCTTAATTGTTCTTTCTGTTAATCCTGTATTATTTCCAGTTTAAGCTTTGATGACTTCAGCTTCAAACTTCTTACATCTTGCCTTTCTCTCCTATACTGAAATAATGTGCTACCATCAGCTGTCTGTTAGCCACATCTGCAGACTGCAATTAAATCATCTCCTACCCTCTCTCTCACAAGCTAAATCAATTAGGCATCTGTCAGCTGTTAAAAAAAAAACATTTTTTTGACATTTTTGAAAAGTAAGGTCTTCTAACTCCAGCGCAGGTGAGGGATGTTAAGGATACAGGAAGACTGTATAAGGGAGACCCATGTGTATAAAATACTTTGGTGGACTGAAATGGTGTGGCTCAGTCTCTGACCTTCCATATCACTCTATCATGTCTGGAATAGCATCAGCGTCCTACATTTTAGTATCCTTCTGCCAAAGGCTTCTTTGTTCATTAAGACTGTATAAAAGGCGATAGGCAGAGAGAAAGTGTCACCTTAAAATGCCTGATGTTAATACTTTGAAAGCCTGAGTTAGCAGTTATTTTTAATATAATGAGACCATCAGCCACTAGAGGCCCTTCATGTCTAGGAGACTGGCTGAGCCAAGATGCTCTAGAATATCCCTCTGGTTTGATTTAGTGCACCCAGAGGGGAAATACTAAAATGATAAACCACCTAACTGAGAAGCAACATTCAGAGTGTCTGTGTTAGGCACCTCTGACAGGATTTGGTCTCTTCTCAGCTTGATACTAAAGTCTCTTCGCTCAGCACATCTTTTCATTCCCTCCTCTTCATCTTATTTCCTCAGTTGCTTAAATTGAAGTGTGCACGTGATCTTTTACACTGTATCTGCTGTTAGTGCTCAAGGGACCTTATCTGGAAAGCAGAAGGGGACCCTGGGACCCAGGTGGGAGAAGCAGCAGCGGGGCACATAGGCAGCACTGCTGTATGTCCCTCCCCAGTTCAAACAGACAAAGTAAATTAGGTTGGATCTGCCACAACATGGGGACTCAGACCTGCAAATGTTTATTGTGAGTGCTTAGATGGAAGTGTAAGAGTCATTTGATGACTCTTCCCAATATACTCTCGGGAAAGGGGATTCACAGTGAGTTACAATTATTTATGTTACTACTATGCCAGAGCTCCAATCTGAATTAGGGTTTTGTTTTGCTGGATGCTTTTCACATAATAACACGTATTGTCAGCATATGATGCTGGTCCAGCTCTCAATTTTAGAGGGCAGGGCTTGCGATGTACTGATATACTGAGAAAAGTGGCTGCCAGAAGAAAAATGATCATTTGCCTTGTAAAAAGACTAGTATATTCTGCAAATCTACTTCCTGAATGTCAGGAGTGACGCCTGGCCACCTGTGCTGTCACGGCCCACCATCTCTTTCACAACACACACAAGTGACGATGAGGAAAACCCGGTTTTGTGTTGACTGTCTCAGGTGTCGACTGTTGGGGTTTTTTTACTGTGTATTGTCTCCATGGCAAGTAGTTATCACTGTTGTGGTCTTTACTGTTACAATATTCATACAGAAATTAAAATAGGATCCCAATTGGAGACTAAATGACTTTCCAAGATTGTAGTTAAGTGAGAGAGGAGTTCTTTCAAATGACTCACACCTTGCTCAGGATCAAAATAACCCTTTGAAATTGCCCAGCAAAACTTTGAAAGGCTGGTAAGATCAGAAGAGTCCCTGAGCTAACCAGACCAACAATAAGAAGCCGAAGAGCCATGTGTTACTGAGAATGTTGTAACATATAAAGCATGAAGTGATTTCTCACTGTGCTAACACCACAACAAAAGAAAGCAGATCTCTGTGAAGGAAGGACATTAAGCTTCAGCAGGACAAGAAACACATTACTCGATAACACTCTAAAAAGTTGTATCGAGTCAACAATCCTGTTTGGGGTGGACAGATTGTGAGCTGCAAACAGCATGATTATTATGGAGGGCCTGTTAGAGATTACCAGCTTTAGAGTTTTATAACAAACAAACAAACTGTTCTTGATGGAGATGTGCCCAGCTTTGTGGTTTTCTTTAGTCTGTATTCCTTCTTTACACTTTGCAAAAGAGTATATTTTAATAAGAGCCTTTTCTGTACTTGGCTATTAATGTGACACCAGGTACTGGCTGATTAGCAAGGAAGGTAAAATATTTTTCTACTTTTGCAGGAGAGAGTGGTAGAAAGAAAATAGAAGCAGCAGAATGCACTATGACTTGCCCAGAAATACTCACTGGCTGAACAGAAAGCAGATTGCAAGTGATGAGGTATAACTGTGGGGGAAAAAAAGCTGAAAAGAGGCTTGTGCTATTTTAAAATTCCTAAAGGTACAAGAAGCGGAAAAAACACATGGCGGAGGATATCTATCAGCATTTTGATTTCACTGCTATATACATTTTTGTAGTGCAAATCTTCTTTAATCTTTCTTTTCCCTTTCTTTTATTATCCTTCCCTTTACATATATGAAGTTGTAAAGGGGAGGGAAAACATTTGTAAAATGTTTGAGCAGCTCTCCAGTTTTTCTCCCAGATGAGCGTGGCAGGGCATAGCTGGAGGGAGGGCACAAAAGACTTGAAGGACTGCCGGCATGTGCCTGCCCCAGCCTTGCCGCAAGCCCGTGGGCACTCAGTGCAGGTGCTGTGGCACACCAGCCTTAACAACCGGACACGGCATGACCTGCATGTGAAACACATCGCGAGCTGAGAAGTGTTGGTGCCTGGATGGGAGCCAGCGGATCCCCAAGGAGGTCCTGGGGTTTGTACCGCACTGAAGGCAGGGGCAGCTCTGGCCTTTATTCTTCGCTTTATCTAGCTGTGACCTTCTGAGGGACATTTTCCTGGAAAATCAAGTCTATGTGGCTTGATGAAAATTCAGGCCCCAAGGCGATGGAGTGGACTGTTTCATTCTTCCTGTGTCATGATAAAACCCCTCTGTGCCTTGTCTCTGCCGGGACTTCCCACTGCAGGCAGACACCATGCTGTGAAAGGAAGCCTGAGATAATTTTCTTCAACCCTTTCCATCTAGGTCCTTATGGCCCTGTCCTGAGTGTGTCTGTGTATGTCCAGCCCAGGGAAGAATGAAGCGTAGTTTAAGGGTGTTTGAGGTCTTGGACAAGCCTTTTTTCCTTTGGACTCTGCTTTTTCAACACAAGTTGAGGTGTGGACAAAAGTAGTTCAGGTAGACCAAACTCAGAAATAGCACCTGGTCTTTCACAGACAACACCAAAGAGGCACGTCAGTGTTGGGCAGAAGAACTGGGAAAACTACAGGTCTTTCTTACCCTGACAAGACCTCCTAGAACAGAGGTGACCAATATCTCATGTAACACTTGAGTGCAAAATAGTCACTATGTGGCCATCACCGTGGACAAGAGGAGAGGGCCAAGACTGATTCTCTGGGAAGACAAACCTGTATGGAGATCCAGTGTTTTCATGGACTTTAATTCTTCCAGATCAGTTTGTACAAATATATATAAATAGGAATCTTTACAACATCAAACTGCATGAAATGAGCACCAGAAAACATTATTAATATTGTGTCAAGAACCCCACAATGACAAAATTAAGGCTGTCTGTGCAATATAACTCAATCTCCTTGTGTGGCTGCATTTATGATAATCTTCTCAGTTTCAGATTGCATGTGGTTTTTTTCCCACTCTCTCTGCATAGGATAGGCATAGGCAGCACTCAGTTAATGAGTTTCCATTTAATATTTACTGCCCACAAGTCAGAGTCTGCTCTGAAGACAGTATTATTCATTTTCTCCTTGGTTTTCAATAGTTCTTCTCAATATATTATGTGTACCTGAGAAAGTTGGTTGTTTGGGTCAAGACTGATTCTCTGGGAAGACAAACCTGTATGGAGATCCAGTGTTTTCATGGACTTTAATTCTTCCAGATCAGTTTGTACAAATATATATAAATAGGAATCTTTACAACATCAAACTGCATGAAATGAGCACCAGAAAACATTATTAATATTGTGTCAAGAACCCCACAATGACAAAATTAAGGCTGTCTGTGCAATATAACTCAATCTCCTTGTGTGGCTGCATTTATGATAATCTTCTCAGTTTCAGATTGCATGTGGTTTTTTTCCCACTCTCTCTGCATAGGATAGGCATAGGCAGCACTCAGTTAATGAGTTTCCATTTAATATTTACTGCCCACAAGTCAGAGTCTGCTCTGAAGACAGTATTATTCATTTTCTCCTTGGTTTTCAATAGTTCTTCTCAATATATTATGTGTACCTGAGAAAGTTGGTTTGTTTGGGTTTTGTTTTGTTTTGTTTTGTTTTTTAAAAAAAAAACAACCAAACAACTGCTGGTAGAGTTTATTCATTCCCATTTTATAGTTGGTAACAAAGATTTAGATAAGAGAATAGTCACCTCTTTTTTTTTTGTTGTTGTATGCCCAATTCCAGATCTCTTAGATGTAACTTAAAGAAAAGTAGCACTATTCAGTACGCTCAGAGTCCTGTTCTTGTGACCTAGACAGTTTTCTCTAGATTCAGTGCCGCTGCTAAGCAGATCCTATATATTCCTGAACTTAATGGATAGCCCTGTTATTAGATAACATTCAGTTTTGACAAAATCAGTGTCAGAAGAGGACACTGGGTTTTTAATTACATTTTCACCAGGAAAGTGTAATATCATTTTGAGGTATTTTCTGCCCACAGAAATGGAAAATTTTAGCACAATTTCACAAAAATTAGAAGCTGCTGACAACTGTCTCACAATGGTGGGTGTCTGGCAGTGCTGGGGTGAACTGTCAGTCCTATTTACAAGTGCAGGACTTGTGGTGAAGCAGAGTGAGGATAGCTTCTTCACTTCTCTCATTCATTTTTTTTGCCATTGAAAAAGAAAAAGAAAACCAAAGGAAAAAAAAAAAAGACATTTCAAGAGTCTGATAATAACAAATTGATTAGTCTTTTATCATCATCTTGCCAGACCCTTTCTGGGTAACTCATGCTTTAGACTTGATGCCTTTTGTGAAATCCGTGGCTGTTTGTAATGAAGGAATGGAAAGGCTTTTACTTACAAGCTCCCAGTCTTTATTGCTTGAAATTGCTACAGCTGCTAGAATTGAACTTTAGTAACTCACGTCAGGCTCTTCAACTTATGTTGATGTCTGATCTTTAAGGCATTTCTTTTAAAAGCAATTTTCATTACTTTTATATGCTTTCCCTTAGTGCCTAAATGTATACAAGTTAACAATTACTGAGAATGGCTTGATACACAACTGTATTCCTGCATTCAGTAACAATAATGTTATGCCTAATCTTTGTCAGTAAAACTATCATTTTAATTGAACAGTCTTTTAAGAAACATATTTAATGAACAGTAAAAAAAAGTAGGCAAAGTCCCTAATGATCAACAATACCTGTTAAGTAAATGAAGTTGTGTTTACTGTTGCCAGGATGCAGGCTGGAAAAAAAAACAGCCAGTGCTTTGAAAAATTGTATGACAGGCGTTGGTTTAAAATTCTTTTAGCTCAGATGATTATAAGAACCTTTTTAGCCTATATTTTAATTGCCTAAGTCTTTTGGCTTGCTAAAATTACAGATTCTGGAATGCTTGTGGTTTTGTTTTGGGAGCAAATTCCTCGTCTTAAATGAAAAATTCTTGATCAGTGCAAGGAAAAAATGGGATTATGCACATGGAGGAGAGCTGATCATCTTTTATCTTTCAAATTTTTTGTGTTTGCAGACCACCTCAGCATTGTTTAGTGGATGGACAGAGTGCCTTACAGGGAGTTTAAGCCTGCTGTTAATTAGGCTTTTTTAAAGACAATCTTTTCCAAATGAAGTGGTTGAGATACCCTTCGGGTTGAAAATCATGGACTAAGTGTTTTCCTGCTAAGCAAATTTCGAGCTAGAATGTGATTTACATCCTGTCACACGATGGTTGTATTGAACTATTTTTGCTGAGTATTTCTGAGAAATTGGCATACATACAATTAATTTACTGCATAAGCTTGTCGTAATGAAGATCAGCTAGAGAAACTGAGAGGCATTTGGAGTAGCAGTCAGAGCTGCTGAATTTGATTCTCTGTTCCTTCAAGGTCTGTATGACTGGCTGCACTTCTGCAAACCACCTGTCGTGGGTTACACTTGCAAGTATTGGTGTAAATGAGTACATACCGTGCAAAGCTGCAAAGAAATGGCAGCCTTTACTGCTGAATGAGATCACATTAGACGCAGGCGCTTGGCCACTTGCAGGAGGGACTTTTAGGACTTTTGGTGGGTAAGAAATACTTTTCAAAACCTGAATACGGCAAAATTGGATGTCTGTGGTAGAGCACAAGAGCAGCTTTCTAGTTTATTTTGTGCCCTGGTTCGGACTTCTTGCTTATCTAATTTAGAGGGCTGGGAGATTAAGGATAGTAACAGGACTTTTAAGACAGGCAGGTCCTTCTAGACTGTCACTTTTCCCACGTATCATAAGTACAGATTTGAAACTCAAGTGCAGCCCTTGAATGAAGTGTCTAAGGGGAAAAGTCCACTTTAGAAAGTGTTAATAGCAAATGTTATCAAATAAGTAACTGGCACATGAAAAAGGAAGGAATGGCCTTTCCAAGTAGTATGGTATCCTGAAAGAAAACCTTTGTTCAGAAGGCACAAGATCTAATGGTTCTGTGGGACATGCTGGGTATCTAGTACATCCATATGTGTATGCTACTCTTTGATCTGATTGACTAATTTGCACAAATGAGTCTATTCATTTTGCCTGTCTCTCTGTCATGGATTTTCCTGGATTTTCTTGCTGTTAGAAATGATTCAGAAGTTTTGCTGTGTTTCACACCTTTGGATACTGTGGCGACTTCAGCCACAGGCCTGGAAGCCTAGGAGGGTTACGAAGGGCACAAGGGCGGGCAGAATCAAAGACTTTCAGATCTGAAGCTCAGCCAGGAGGGAAGTGAACTTCTGTCAGGGTCTGTGGTCAGAGGAAAGTTGAGGAAGAAAATAATAAATATGGAGAGCAGAGGTGTGTCTCTGTGGGAGGTCAAGCTGCAAGGGCAAGAATCAGTGTTTTAATTAAGAAAACAAGAAAATCAAGAACTGAAAAAGAATAAAGATGGCATGGACTAGGCAAGATTAGCATCTTTAAAGCTACTATATTAATTGTAAGGAGGAAATTAAGATTAAAAAAAATTAATAAAAGGTGTATTTAAGTTTCATTCTGAAGTTATTCCAAATTCAGAAAATATCCATTACCTCCCCTGAAGGCCAGGCAGACATGACAGTAGGAAGATTAGGTCTATCAAAGCTAACAGAACTAAAAATAATAAATGTATCAGTGTATGAAGAGGACATACTGGATGAATGTGGTCAACCCTGCGAAATGGAAGGAGTTGACTGCAGTCAGTGCAATGTGGACTTCAACAGTTATTTGATGCAGTGCCTTACAAAAACTTAACAGAAAACTTAATTAAAAACACCTCAGAAAAGAGCAGTGTTAAATGAAAAGAAACTGGCTGCATGTCTGTAAACAAATGATGGTGACAGGATGGAGAACTGCCTGGATGAGGGTGTGTATGCATACGTGGGTGTGTGAAAAGCACTCTCCTCCAAGAGCCTGTTATGCCAAGCTGAATTTCAGTTCTTTATTAGTGATTGATCCAGAAGATGGAGTAAGTTTTTAGCAAGTACTGTACTGGCAATACTCCCTGTGCACATTTAACTTCCAGTAAGAAATGAATAAACCCAGAAAACATTTGCTAATAGAATTGTGAAAAATCAATCTCCTAACTAAAGATTCAATAGAACAGTAATTACTCACAAAGGAGAAACGAGACACCAGACCGTCTGCAAGAGGAGAGGTAGCAAAAAGCTACTTAGCTACCAGGTTGCTGCAAAACTAGACAGTTAAAAACAAATGAAGAAAAGAGAAAACCCATCTAGTATAGCCTTGGCTAATATGTTAAAATATTTGCCCAGTTCTGGGTTTAATGTCATTTTTCCGTACACATGAGATTTCTGTATTAGGATTCCTTTCTTGGTCCCTTTTAGCTACAGCAACATAGCTATCAGAAAGGATAGCTGGGAAGCAGTGCCGATTTGGTCACAGGACATGGAAATGCACACAAAGCTGAGAACTCTTTAACTTAAAATTGCACAGGATCTGAGGGACGAATTTAATGATCTGATGAAAAATTATGATGATGTGAAACATCTATGAATAAGAACTTCAGGTGAAACGTCAACATGCCAAAGAGATCAGAAGGTGCAAGTGGTACAGATGTCCACCCCTCTGAATGCCACCTGGCTGTATAGCATGGGATGGAGGGGGGGGATTCTGCTTAGGGCTTTCCATCACCAAACTTGGGAACAACTGTTGTAAAAAGGAAAGTTAAAAAGCTGCCTGGATGTATATTTAAAATGTGATGAGGTGCCACAGTACTAATATTAACCTTTTCATTCTCTCACAATGAAGAACTCTGGATAACAATATTAGGAAATATTCTAAGTAAATATTGGGGAATAGTCTGAAGAAGAAAGTAACATGAGTGCTTGAAAGTAATATATGACAAGAGAAGGGTGCAAACGGTACAAAGCTGTTGATGATCTTACTTAATTGTCATCAGAACTGAACACTTTGAGGGTATATTTTCAAGAAAAGAACATTTGTTGAGTAGCTAAAATGCAGTAGTAGCAAATACACTTAAATTGTTTTGGAGACATTAGGCTTAGTAAGCGTTTAATTTGAAACAATGTAAACAAGTTGGATAATGAGATTGAGTCAAATATAATCGGAGGCTATGGGGAGTGTTTCTTTTCTTTTCTGTGCATTCAGGGATTTGTATGCAGTAGTTAACTCCTGTGAAGCCACAGGAGGAGTTAGATATGAAGAGTGAATCCCTCGTGAAACGGATCCCTGTGGCTTCAAAGGGCAAACAACATAAGCAGAGATCAGTAAATTCTGTAAAATTATTCTGCAGTGCTGATTAGAAGTAAAAGAAAACAAGTCCCGAGCCCCTTTCTAAAGATGCTGTTCAGTAGTAAAGACATGCTGACCTCATGGAAATTAGTGGAAAAACTATTGACTTTTATGGACCTGAAATTCATTGAAGGTCTCCAACGCTTCAGCTGCCCATCTGAAGTAATTATTGCACTAGTTCAAAAACAGAATTCCATATGCTTTTTAATGCACCTTGTTAAGGGAATGATCTCTGCAACACAAAAAGCATACCAAGGGAACTGAGGCATATGAAAAGTCAAGGGACCAATTACACTAAAGGCATCTTCACAGCCACTGACATTGATCATTAAGATCCTGACAAATTTTGTCCAAAAAGTGTTTCTAGCCTGCCTACCTGGAAGAGCCTCTGCTGACCAAAGAGCAAACAAATAGTGTGAGGAAACAGTACAACTTATTTTTAAAGTCCCAGTCAGCTTAGTCTAAAAAGGGGAAAGTCATTGCTCCATTTAAATATGGGAGACTAACCCTCACAACGATACAGTCAGCTTGCAAATTGCAAACCTCTGGATATTATGTTTAGCTGCACAGTCTGAAGCTGAGGGAAGGCTTAGCTTATACAAGCCTATATAGCTTAGCCCATATAAACTAAGCATTCCCTCAGCTTATACAGGCAGGATTCTTTGGGTGGAAAGGTGCAAAGTGTCAAAGTCATGTCTGAAAATCAGTGTTACACAGCACTTGAACATTGAGTTCAGGATTCTGGGAAGAAGAAATAGAAGGGCATCATCACTGAAGGATAGTAAGATTAAAATACTCATAGATTTTTTTTTTCCTCCAGTTACCTGTTTCTGGAGGAGAATTGTTCAGCAGTGGACATTTTGTAATGGCATAAATTATGTCTGTTAACACAAGCCAAGAGCTTAGTTTAGCTGCTTATTATTTTCTTCTTCATGCTCCAACCAATTTCCCTCTGCAAGTTACCAGAGGGTCCTCTAAAAGAGATACAGCATGTGAGGCTGAGTTGCAGCCATCAAAGGCACAGTACAGATAACTTAAATATATTTACTGGACATAATTGCATGTGAGGAGTCAATTCTGATTGCTCAGGGGTGAATTATGGGTGGATGTAGTCATGACCTTGCTTGGTAGTTTGCTGACAGTTAAGGTAATACAGACTCAGACGAGTATTTCCTAGTGTTCAGGAATGGTAATATTAAGCTACTTTCTCATTTTCTGCTGGGTGAGAGCATTTAAAGGGAGGCAGCACACGTGATCCAGCACTGCCCACTTCCAGTTTTTTTGTAGGTGAGGAGCTCTATGCTGTTGACACTGTTTCTCCAGAGAAAGCCTTTGAGAAGGGATTTGCCAGCTTTTCCAGCACCCATCTGAAAGTAAACACAAATGTTTTCAGTTAGCAAATGCAGAAAGGGATGGTAGAGGAAATGGTGTAATAAGAGTCTGAAAACAGCTTGAAAGAACTGTATCATGACATTAGCCAGCCCAGATGTGACATCAGCCTTTACCAGGGTTCTGGGAAAGAGCTGGCAGGAAGGGAATGTGGAGGATAAAGAGTGTGTTTTAAAGTATCCTCAAGAAACTTGATCTTCCTGTGATCCCTCCATGAGGCTTAAATAATCTTCAATCTCCCTTTTTCAAAACAATTATGTTTTACATACAAAAATACACTGATAACACTTGCATGTTTATCACAGTGTAATGACTTGACTCTGACCCAAAATGAACACCCCTTTCCTTAATCATCTATAATTATAATCTTAGCCAAAATAATTCTAAAAGAAAGGAAACATACACTTTATTTGTGCACCCAGTAATTAAACAGTGGCCTGCCTTAAATTGAAGTCAATGTAAATTATACACAGTTAATGATATTGTCTTTGTTCAATTTATCAGAAATGCCAGCCAATAAATAGGAAATATCTTATGATACCTACGTATTTATTTTGAAAGATATTGCTGACTTGATGCTAATAGAACTCAACATTTAACTAATATAAGCATTAATTTATTACCTTGAAACACAGACTTCTTTTATGCTTACTTCCTGTGAGTGCAAGAGATTTCCGGTGCTCTTAATAGTTTGATCTTCTTGTCTTCAAGCAGTTGAGATTGTAACGGATATACAAGATACCTGTATTATTATCATATGGGAAAATTAGCTATAAACAGTCAAATGTTATGAATTGCCTTTTTTACTTCTGATTTTAGAACAGATGCTACAATCTACTGCAGAATAAATACAGCACAGCTACTAGTATTGTATAATAGAGAGACGCCAACTCTGACCTCTTACTTAAACTGATATCTGCAATACACAGATATGCAATATGAATATAAATAAAAACCTCCACTGTGTCTGTTCGAAATAATATATGTGTGATCTATATACAATTCTGGTCAGCAGAGAGAAAAATCTCCCGCACTGAAGATGTCTTCAGAGCTTAATTCTGCCTGTTCTTGGTGCTTTTACCAAGGAACAACTGATGGTGGTTATTAGGGAGAGACGACCTAGAGAAAATTATGAGGAAAGCTTAGAGACCATGGCTGGAGTCTAACACCATATAAGCCAAGGCTGCTGGAGGACAGCAGTCACTCATTCTTCCTTCGCCAACTATGCTGCACTAGTAAGTGTCCTTTATTACTAGATGCACTCAAGAAGATTACCTGCACTGCCCAGAGCCTGAAATACTGCTATAGACTACATATTTAACCCTGGAGTGCAGAGCTGCAAACTTGGGAAAAGCAGACTACTTCAGATACCTAAAACCTGCAGGAGCTAAAAAAGTACATGATAGGTAACCAGATTTATTCTCTTATGGAAAAGTGTTGTGAAGTAGAGGGCGCTAGCCTAAGCATTTGGGTCTGAATCTGGGATGGTTTTACTTATGATGTGTGGCACTTACAAACTATGTTTGGTTTCAGCATTAGCTGGTCTTTTTTTTTCCAGAAGGCATCAAAGATTCTTTTAAAGAAGAATCCTGGGGTCATGAGAAGTTTGTAAGATCTCTTCCCTATTCTGGTGATACGTGCAAAGTGCTTGCCAGCTTCTGGCCAGTAACATTTCTTTCCTTTCTTGTATTATCCCTCTGCCTCCCACCCCCATACACAAAGGCAAACACTATTGACTTCTGCATAAAGTCATTGCATAAAATCAGTTTCCCCTGAGCGTCCACAATTATACAAACTTCCAGTGCCTTAGTTGCTCACGTTGTTGAAATGTGCGTGTTCATAATTCTCCTTTCCATTCAGAGCCTGGGCACTGCACCAGGGTACTTTCCTGAGTTGTGGAGGCAGCTCAGGCAAGCTTCTTGAAATTCTTCCCTATGACAACCCTCTCTCTTTTGGTAAATACTGTTGCTGCAAATCAAATAGAACATGCAGCAATTTTCTACTGAGGAATAGGAGCAGGTGCCGTATCTGTGATAAACCTTGGCTCTGAAGCCAGGGAAGCCAGCCTCTTGAATGCCGTTTGGCATGGCTGATTCAAGAGCTGCTACATACATACAGTGTATTGATCGATACATCTGCTTTTCCTCTGTATAATTGAAGCTCCTGCTGGCTTTTGTCTTCACTTCCTGATGCACTGCTTTTAGAAAGCAACATTATGGTTTTTTGTGTAAAACCAATTGTTCATGCAGTGAAACTATTCCCATTTGAGAGGGACATGCTGCAAAACTCAGTAAGCATCCCTGATAGAATACACATGGATGGAGGTCTCAGGCAGAAAAATAGCTTCAGCCTTCTCATTATTCCCAGAAGAAATGAAATCAAAAGGTTTAAAAATAAGTTTTCTGTTTAGTTACACTCCAAGCTTTTTGATACTAGACCTTTCAAATAAAACAGAAAATATACAGTTTTGTCATCATGTTCCTTTAGCTAAAAAAAAAGGCCATCTGGGTTTAACAGGTGACTTCTTTCTTCAGCTCAGTTCAAAGAAAGTCTTTGCACTGGCTTCTTGCAAGCTATTAGAGCTCAGAGGTGTGATGCCAAAAGATCCATGCATGAAAGATACAGTATGTGTTTCTCCATTGAATGCATTTTTCTCCCTCTTTACTGATGTCTGACACTGCAGCTCTGGCCACCCTAAAAATACATATTTGAACAGTAGAGCTCCTGATGTAATGCTTTGCCTACGTGTCCTTAACCAGAGTGTTCATTGCCATTGTTGGTTGACTGAACTTGTCATATATTTCAGTAGCTGTCACAGGGCTGGAATGATCTGGGACACTGGATGAATACAAAGAGGTTGACGTTACCGCAGTACATATGTTTTTACTTTACAAGGCTGACGGGTGAGTAATTATGAAGGCAATCCTAGTGACAAATGAGATTAACAACCACAAATCTACATTTCATATTCTTGAAACTAGAGCCGTATGACCTTGCTTTGTGTTTCTAACCAGATGAGAATAATAATGTACTAAAATCTGAGGAAGCAGATACAGCTTAAAGTAAATCCTTCCCTATGAATGTACCTATTCCAAGAACATAAAGAATGATTCATAAACTAGAAGAAATTTTAAACACAAACCATCAGGCCCTGCTGACGACTAACTAGAATATTTCAGTGGATAATTTTGGAACTGTGTATGCCATGGAGACTTTTGTTTTCCTTCCGTATGCAAAGCTAGTAACGAGACTTTGAGAAATATTAAAAAAAAACCCAACATTTTCTAGAATCTTGCATTTTCTTCAAGGAGTATTTTTACTTGAAGTTATTTGAACTGGCAAAATGCTGTCTGAAAAACTATCCCAGAGACTGTTAGCAAATCCAAAGGAAGATTAAAATTTGTTGCCAGCACAACATGCATGGCCCATATCGATGGGCCCAGGCCAACTGTATGAGGTTCAACAAGGCCAAGAGCCGGGTCCTGCACTGTGGCCACAACAACCCCATGCAGCGCTACAGGCTTGGGGAAGAGTGGCTGGAAAGCTGCCCAGCAGAGAAGGACCTGGGGG
>NW_008794581.1:4745215-4746651 GCF_000699145.1 Aptenodytes forsteri | reverse complement strand
TGTTGGGTTGACGGTTGGACTCGATGATCTTAGAGGTCTTTTCCAACCTCAATGATTCTATGATTCTATGATTCTATGATTCAACATTAATCCTCATTCCTCTGCATTTCAATACAGTTACCAGAAATACAGGAACAAGCTTCTCATAGTATAGAGTTCCAATTGTAGAATTAATTTCTCTTCTTCAGAAAGTGTATAGATAGATGCTGCTTCAGGACTAATTGTCTGCTTATTATTTTTATCCTTATTTATAAGTATCTCTCTTTTACTGGATCATATTAAGCACTGTTTTCAAAGAACATAACCTTATTAATTTCCTCAATATCTTTTTTGTTGGCTTTTTCCTTCCTCCCAACTCTTGTTTTTCCCCTCCCTAGCACCCCCAAAACCAGCTAGATGAGATAGCCAATTAAGACTAGGTAACAATATCATCTTATTTTACAGAAAAGGAAATGGAGACAAAGAGACTTCCTTAAAGCCACACAATGAATCAGTGGTAAAGGTAGAACCCAAACCTACTTTCAAACAAATTTCCAACCACATTCATTCTTCCGGAATGTGCAGCTTGGCATTTTGATTGCACTTGTGAGAACTAAACAGGTATGCAGATTAGACTGCACTTAGGCACCCTAAAAATGAGGAACATGGAAGCTGACTCTGCTGAGAGTTTCACCGCAGCATGGCAGTGTAAGGGATCCTTCCCTGAGGACTGCCTGTTACTTCTCCTTGCTAGAGGTTGCTACTGCAGGGGAAGAGCTAGCAGAATGACTTGTGTGAGTGCCTCTCATCAACGCTGGTGGGAAATTGGCCAGCTCCATGCAATGTCTTAAAATGAGACAATGGTTTCTGTAGTGAATATCTAACGGTAGACTCTCTGGCCAGATGCCAATATTTTTCTCGGTACCTTATGCAGAAGTCATGATGGTAGAACTGGGTTCTTTTGCAAAACATTAATCTACCATATCCCATCTTTATCTACCTGCCTTTATGGTCTTGCTTTCTACATATTTTCCAGGTTCCAGAACACTTGGGACAGACTATGCAAACAGCCCAATTCCCTTCCTGTTTAATTCCTCCGCACTCTCAGTCCTGTGTGCTAAATGAGCATACCCCTAGGATTGCCAGGCAAAATGAGCTAAACCATGTTACTATGGCTGAACCTGCCCTGACATTCAGACGTTCATGTTCAGCTATTTTTTTGGCGAGTGTTGTGGTTTAACCTCAGCCAGCAACTGAGCACCACACAGCCGCTTGCTCACTTCCCCTCCCCCAGTGGATGGGGGAGAGAATTGCAAGAGTAAAAGTGAGAAAACTCGTGGGTTGAGAAAAGAACAGTTTAATAATTGAAATAATAATAATAATAATAATAATAATAATAATAATAATAATAATAATAATAATAATAATAATAATAATAATAATAATAATAATAATAA
>NW_008794581.1:4738660-4745029 GCF_000699145.1 Aptenodytes forsteri | reverse complement strand
CTGTCCTGGCTGTGCCCCCTCCCAGCTTCTTGTGCACCTCCAGCCTTCTCCGTCGGTAGAGCATGGGAAGCTGAAAAGTCCTTGACTAGTGTAAGCACTGCTTAGCAACAACTGAAACATCGGTGTGTTATCAACATTGTTCTCACCCTAAATCCAAAACACAGCACTGTACCAGCCGCTAGGAAGGAAATTAACTCTATCCCTGCCGAAACCAGGACAGTGAGGTGTACAATTTTGCAATGAACAAAAGCAAGAGAAGGAAAGAGACATTCAAAATTTGGACATACTCACATGGGACACAACCCCCCGATGCTTTTTCCAAACGCATTAAGAGACAGTTGCAGATAATAGAGATAGGTTGTGATGATTTCTCTGAAACAGTTAGAAAGCTCTCCTTTAATGGAAAATAATAATGACCTAATGCTAGGGGCTACTGCCAGCTCCCTAGCATGATAATGTACTGCATGTATAACAAGGGAGACAGTAAAGTGTGGAAGCATTTAACTTGGAAATAAGGGGTAAAATGGAGGCAGACAATATGACATTAATCATGCATGGACTCTGCTGACCACTCAACATCTCTGCTCTGGTGAAAAAAATTACTGGCTGCTTTTAGACTCCAAATGATGCTTATGAAGTTGATGTGACATTTAAGGCCAAGTTGGGCTCCTTCCTTGGTTTTGAATTTCGGCCTAAGATCTCGGACCTGAGAGAAGGTGGATGCCTCTAACTGAAAGCTAATGAGATCTACAGGGGATCAGCATCTCACAGAATTACATCCTCACATTTGAGCTCCAGAGGCTTATTCTTCATCCCCCTGATGAAACAGGACTGATGTCTGAGTAGGCCTGGTGATTGGTGTTTTAAGTGCCTAGGCAAAATAGAAAATCAAGTAAAGATACTTTTTCTTCCTGAGTCATGCATAGCTAAGGGACCCAAAAATAGCTATTAGGTTGTTTCCTGCCACAACAGCCTCTTCTAACACAGCTGCAGAGTATTCATGGGAAGTACTTGATAAAATCACCATGATATCATTAGCAGCAACTGTGTTTCTATCTTGAAATGCTTATTAGATGAGAAAAAGCAAGTAAAATTAAATTATATTAGAGCTAGATGTGAATATATTTATTTCCTCATTCATTTTTACATTTTTGGCTGACAAGTATGCAATCTGACTACATGCAGTTCTTTTAACTAAATGTTTCTCCTTTTCACCTTTTTTCACTTCAGTCTACAGTTACTGTAGCAGAAACTTTCAAAATAAAATCTAGTGAACTGTAGAACTAGTGAACTGTAGCAATATCTGCCACTGTCATTTCCATTAATTATTGGAAGCTTTATGCTAATATCATACTGAGGGAAGACAGGCAAGTTAGATGCAAAATGAATTAACGCAACAGCCCCAGAAGTCTCATTGACTGTGTGTATATCTGACAAAATCAGTAAGATTATTTCTTTAACCATCCAGCCTTTCACCAAGAGTAGTAAAAAAAAAAATAAATCAGCCTGCTTGGTCTGAGAGCCTAAACCCCATTGTTTATGGCTGCTGCTTCCCTTGGCTGTTCTGCAGAACTTAATACAGATGAAATCATTACACAGCGTTTGCTGTTACACTCTTTTAACAACTATTTTGGCAGCGCACAAATGATTTGACAGGAGGAACTGTGTGAAAATTCCTACCAGAGCAGTAGCCCCAGAACTCCTCTCTCTAGGTCAGCCAATTGATCTGAGCTGTTGCCAGCACTGAGCCATCAATGTCATCCAATGACTGTCCAGAATTGTGACGTGGTATATCATGGATCTGACAAAACTCTATTTTGTTTGCCATGTTTAAGAATTTCCATGCTTCATAGAAATGAATGCATGCTCTTTTATCCCATCAGAGCTTCCTCTTGTCTAGGACGGATCTTGTGATTAATGGTATAGAAATGCATGGACAGTAAAAGAACCATTCTTCTGATACACAGAAAGCTTAGGATGATGACATTTCTCCATGAATAGAAAGCCTGTTGCAAAAGCATTACATATGCAAGACATTTAACCTGTAATTTAAGTGCATTTTTTAATTTGATGATGCACACACTGCTACTAAATATCTCTACAGATATATGCACAATTCCAAGCATGGTTTTAATTCCATAATTTCTATAACATTTATAACCTGCCCATCATGATAAATACACACTGTTATGGTCTTCCTCTTGAATGGTATGCAGACTCTGAGTGTAAAGCCCTTGTTCAGGAAACAGCTGAGCAGACATTTTTAAGATTTTTAAAGTCACACTTTGTACCAAAAACTGTGCTGGAAGACTTAAAGTACTGCCACCTTCAGCTCCAGGTCAGTGTGTCCCTTGCCTGCAGAGGTTACTAGACATGCAGATGCATAGTCGTGTGAGTGCTCAGATTAGGTGGTGGCTGGAGTCAAGAGTAAAAGGCTTTTTTCCTTCAGCCCCAGGACACGTAGCAAAGGGAGATGCCTTCAAAGGGAGATGTATGAAGTGCCTGTTTGATCTCCACAGACCCGGGTGAGCTTACTGCAGAAAAGACAGTGTGCTATGCAGCAGAAAATGAAAAACACAATGCAAGTTTTCCCTTTTCTAGATGCCAACGAAACCATAGCATGTAGCATATGAGGATGCAGGAAATGTGATGGCGTATCTGGTGCTGTGACCCAGTAGCCATGGCAACAACAGTGCAAAGACAGATTACCCCAGTGCTCATTTCCATCAACAGCAGAACTGTAGTGATTTACGCTGGTTCCTTATCCACAAAACGAAAAGCTGCATTTCAGTTCTGTGTTACCATTTTAGTGGTTGCAAAGTTTAACAGGGAAGAAACTGACAGTATCTTCTATACTGAGAATCAGAAGAAAAAAAAATATCACTGACAGGAACCGTTTACTTGTCTTTCACTGTAATGTAGACCTGTCAAGTCTCATGTGAGGAGCATCAGACTTGCTCTTTTAGCCACTGCTTTCTCATTCCCCACTGTGGCATCTCCAGTTCATGCATCAGCAGTGTGCTGTCACGCGGCCTGACATGTGAGTCTCATCTGTGGGAATCTAAGGACTTGCAGAATCTGGCAATGTCACAAAACCAAGCATCTATACAGCAGTGAAGCATCTTCATCTGTTGCAGATATAACAACTTCCATGGTTTACCCCATGACAAGATTCTGTGTAGTTTATCTGTCTTCTAGCCTGACGAGAAGTCCCCACAGATTTTTTTCAATGGGTGTGTATCTGAGATCTGTGCTTGAGACAGATCTTGTCTTGTTTCAGTGTCACATCTGCTCTCAACGGAATTTCATTTCAGAATTGTATTTTGTTAATTTATGCTTGCCTTCTTGATGGAATAATGTTTAAAACTGCCATTGGAAAGAAACATTCCTGAGATCTTAAATCACCATTTTCTTGCTCTCTACATTTCCTGTTTACCTAGTCAAATACAAAGATACCATAATTTTATTTTATTTTTTAAAAGAAAAGTCTAAAGAAGGCATACCTTAACATTTACATTGCAAGCACAAGACAGACATGCAAATATGACAGACTGAGTCAGGGTGAACAATTTTTACTGCTTAGTGAAAGACCTGTGACTATCTTTTTTTTCTTTTCTCTGCATCCAAAGTCCAATCCCAGGATAAGTCAAATGGCATGCAGGAGTAGAAGCAATACTGTGTTCTAAAAGGTCAGGGGAAAAAAGAAAGCTATTTGACATTAAGGAAGAGAACATGAGAGAAAACATTGTCAAGATGTATAGATATTTCAAAATGGCGGGCATTTTGTTCCTAGCAAGAGTCTTTATTTTCTTAAATCAAAAACTAAAAGGATTTGTATTTTGATCTAAAAATTACAAGAGAGGGACAAAGATCATTAGTTAACTCTCTTTGCCTTATTATTCTCCCTCTTAATTTAGGCTGCTTCTACTTCCGAATCTTACTCACTTGTTAATTTTATAGCATGACCTACACTTTGAAAGTTTTGAAAGCACAGAAAATATTTGCTCCCAATACATGCATTGAACTTGTGAAATAAAAGTCACATTGCATTTATATTATTTTTACTTATGTAGACCTCTAGTGCGAAATTGAGAAACAGCTTTGTGTCCGTCATTCCAGAATTCACTCATCCAAAACAACTCAGTTGTACACAAACCAGCTGTCTCCTGGTGCCTTTGTTAGTACAAGATTTCTTATATTTAGTATGCAGCTGTGAAAGTTAGTGTTTATCTTCTATGTACTGTAAAATCAGTGTTTTTGGCAAAAACCAAACTGTGTTACAAAGATTGAAAAATGTCCTAAAATCACACTATTCTACATCTAGATAAACCAGATTAACTGTACTAGCTATCTCGTGGGCAGCATGCCCATTCTAGGTTAGCTTTTGTGATGACATACGGTATTTCAATGACTATTTGCAATCACCTAAGGAAAATGAAAATTTCTTCTTTTTTCTTCAGTCCAAATTAGCAAGTAATAACTAACTTGTTCTGTACATTCCATGAGTCAGCATTTGGTACAAAAAAAAATTCACTCTTGTGTTAGCAAATGAAAAGGAGGTAATATAATCACTGAAAACCTGAACTGATGTTCATGACTACTTCTGCAGTGTTTCTACTATTCCTGGTTAAAAGAATTAGATATTTTACTAAACTGGGTCCCTTGTATGTTAGCACCTGGTGAAAATAGCTAGTTCATAGTAATTATGTACAAAAGAGAGCTTCAAGCACACCATGTTCCAAAAATGTTAACATAATGTAACCCCGTGATTAGTAATCAACAGAAATTCCTGCCCCATGAAAACAGTGCTCTGAGGACAAGAGCATTCAGGAATATTGTCACAGCATGCCACTGGACTAAGATGCTTGAGGTGCAAAACCTTAGTTATGTCTAGCTTTATACTATTTAATTCTGGTCCATTTCTTTCCTATACCATCTTCAAAAGCCTCTGAAGAAGACAGAACGAAAAGGACAAAGTTACTGCCAGAAGACAAATAATAAACAAAACCTGAGGAATTAAAAAAAACCAGTATCGTCTCTTCAGCCAACACACAAAGCAAAATCTCAACGTTACTTCTTGCATTATTATGCCTTTTAAAAATTAAACAAAGAAACAGAAAAGTATTGTTTATGCAGAGATGCTGTTTACTTTAACATTTTTAGTAAGAAAAAAAAAAAGATCCCATGCTTTAAAGAAGGACATATGGCAATCTAAAAAGTAACCATGCTTTATGCTCTATTGATAGTCCCCTGAATGAAGGTTTTAGGTGAGAGATTGCTTAGAGACTTCAATGCTAAGATAAATGCCAATATAATAAAAAGGTGTGGAGGATCTTCGTCTTGGGATAAATTTGGGAACCCAGCATCATTTAAGTCTTGTAATTTTTAATACAGTATCTGCAGTAAATCTACTTTAAAAAATTAACAGAATAATAAATCCAGAGTATCTACTTTCTAAATTCTATAATCAAAAGCTTCTCTGAATATTTTAATCTACTGTTTCAAATATCTATTTAGCTAAGATGTAAAATGACATTCCAGAATGAGAACTGTTTTATGGAAAGCTATAATTTAGTATATTCATGATTGTGTAATATATTTATAATACTTTCTTAAAAACAAAACTCCATAAAACAACGCTTTAATAGGAGGAAGAATTTCTCTGGTTTTCCATAATTGCAAGTGATAACAAATATAATGTGCACTCTGTTTTCGTGCTGCCTCAGCCACTGCACCTGCCTTCTCCTGCTCTCCCCTCTCTGCCCAGACAACGTCCAGCTCTCAAACCTCAGGCAGACGTCCCCAAAGTGAGTCAACTTTGCTGCTCACACCCACAGTTCATCTTCACCCTTTCGGTAGAGGAGAACATGCCAAATCTTAAATCTGAATACAACACTGTTCATACATTTTCCTACCCTCTATGGACCTGTATATTTGGGCCCAAGATAAGTATGGACTCTGCATTAGAGGATGGGGTTATGGAAAAAGTGCCCAGAAAGACGTTTAAACTATCTTCTTGGACAATAAAAACCAGCACTGGGGACACATGCAAAAGGTGCGGTGCTTTTTTGGTGTTCTACTGTCATTCCCTCACGATGACCTCGATACTGCTGTCAAAAACGAGTGCCACCACCCAGCAGCAGCGACGCCATGTCCACGCGGGGCTGCTGCCACCGTACAGCAGTACGGCCCGGCCCCTGCCTGCTGCTGTTTGTCAAAGGCCGGAGAAAATCCAAGTGAGGAAAGAGGAAGCAGGGACAACGGGATATGATGAAGAGGTGGCGAAATCATGGCGCGGATAGGGACTGTTACTATACAACAGACATTAACCAGCAGTCGCCATGCCAAAGGGCGCTCGGCCTCCCTCAG
>NW_008794581.1:4721610-4737311 GCF_000699145.1 Aptenodytes forsteri | reverse complement strand
CCCGCGCAGCACGGCTTCCCGGGCCGGGGGGACAGCCGGAGCGGGAGGCTGGGCGGCACGGCCCTGCGGTGGCCGCCACCCCGCCGCCGTGGCCGCGGGTGGGTTTCTGGTCTCATTCGGGCAAACCGAACGGTCTTTTACAGATACTGCCCGTTGGTCGCAGCTCCCCTGGGAGTGAATGGATGTAAGTTGTTAGGTGATGAGATGTAACAAGGTCCTACCTGGATGCACAGGAAGTCGGCACGGTATCTCCACCTGCTTATTCAAGGAGCAGTTACCCATCTGCACCAGGGAGAGATGGCTCGTGGCTAGAACTGGGGGTAGCAAAGAGGTGGAACCTTTTCATCGGTTTTTATATATGGAAAAAATATAATGCCCATTAGCACTGGAGAAACAGATGCTATACAGATACAAGTTACATTTTGCAGAGTTTTTAGCAGTTTCTAGGTTGTTGGTTCAAAACAGTTTACGCTGATGAACTGTACTTCAGTTATTAATTAGGACCTATTTTATAATCTCATGCAGGAGCTCTGGGGGCCCCAGACTATACATTCTAACACATGCCTGTTTTTTAATAGATCGGTCATGTTACCAGTGGATTGGTAACAAACAATCCCGCTGATTTTATACAATGCAAAGAGCACTTTTGCAGGCTGCTGTGATTTAAGTTATGAACTGCAGCTCTGTTAGCTAATATTTTTCATGCTGGTTATCTGCTCTGGCAGTAATAGAATTTCAGCCTGAAGGGAAGATCGGCATCCCCTTCAACATGCATGCTCAAAAAGAAGTCTGAAATCTTAAGTTACCTTGATATGGAGTTGGGTTTGCTTGACTTCGGACAGAGACTGATAATCTCATAAATCTTTTGCAGAGCAATTGCTCAGATGTCACATGCTGAAACCTTTCAACCAAAGAGATGCCATTCTTCAGTAAGAATGTCTTTCAGTTTTCTGATTGGAGAACAGCAATAATTAGGAAGCTGTTTAAAATGCCTAGTTCTACATGCTACATGCATGTGTTGGAAATGTTTATGTGGTATTTGCCATTTATTTACACATGCTTATTGAGATGCTGAAGTCATGTTTAGTATGTATTGGCTTTGGAGAGCATTTCATTAAAAGCAAATTTTGCTAGTAAAGGATGACAGATTGGTCACTATTGCATTTGACATTTTGACAGGTGCTGAATTCACTGACATTGTTAAATAGTTGTGGAAACAAAATGGTGGTACAACATTAAAATACAATCTAAAGAAAGGAAAGTCCAGATATTAAAAAAAAAAATGTACTTGACACATATCAGAGAACAGCTTCTTGGGTTTTTTATATGATTGTCAGTACAAATGGAATTATTGTTAAACATAATTGAATAAAAGTCAGCAGAAATCACAGCCTTAGTATAAAAAGAGGCAGAAGAGAGCTATAAAAAACCCTACAAATTCCACTTTTTCAAGGCTGGTGAGATGGTCAAACAGTGTCTATTTTTAAGCATATCTCATCCAAAATTATAATCACAAGCATCTGGATTTTTCCAAGATGTGAAAATGCAGTCTGGCAGATAAGGTTTGATTTTTCACTTGTAGTTTCTGCATGTTTTTTTTCTTTCTTCTACTTACACTATTCCCAGCATACCCAAATATCATTCCTATTAAAGATTCCAGTAAAACAATATTATATTGTGGATTATTCTTCTTAAGAGTTCTTTCGTTTTCCAACATTCAGCTAGTATGGTTGGTCCTTGTTCAAATGTGGTTTAGACTGGCTGAACTAATTGCTTGGTTTATGTCTTTTAGCCATCTGATTTCCTATTACATGAAAGAAATGTAGTTGCTTCTTTGCACACAACAAATTTATGGAACAGTGTTACAGAGCTACCATCTCTGAATTGTAGAGAAAGAGAAAGAGTGATCAAGTGTATGTCTTTTGATCATGACAAAAACAACTCAGAGGAGAGTATAAGCATTTCTTTTGATCATGACAAAAACAACTCAGAGAGTATAAGCATTTTTTTTTCTATTTCCATCAAGCAATAATTAAAAAGAAAACTAAAAAGTTAAAATATTTTAGCAGGATGAGAAAAAGAGCCTGTGCAGTCGCACTGTCTTTATTTATGAATTCTTTGTTTCAATCTCAAGCTTATGCCATTTCTCTGTAGACAAGAAGGGCCAACAATTACCAGAAAGGCAGCATAAACAGTCCTTCCAGAGAAGGAGTTACCTACTGTAAAAGTTTGCTCTTGTCACGTGCTGGATATAACAGATCTGGATCAGAGTTTGTGACTACCTTTCGTTTTTCTAGCCATGTTTTCAAAGAACACATCTAAGTGTTAGTAGTGTTTATGGCCATGGAGAGGGCTTTGGTTTAGAAGTCAAAAGCAGTAAACTCTCTTTTCGGTGAAACATAGAAGTCTGTATGGTTTCTGCACGTTCTTTTAAGAATTGGTCTGAATTAGTTGAAAGGTCTGTGTATCTCTCAGTAGTTTCCCCTAAGGCTTTCGTGGTACTTTCAAAAGTGAAGACTCAATGGGAAATTCTTCGTGATTCATACACTGCTTCACTCACTTCAAGTTTCACTCCTTATCTGATTGTAGCATGCAAATTTTCCACATACCTGCACTTTGCCAAAATAAAAACGTGGGAATGTAGTTTGGATAACCTGTTCTTAGTGTTTATCAGAGCATATGGGCATTAATGGTGACAGTCTGTAGAAAATGCTAGATCTCTAGACACCCTCTCTTTCACTTGCCAGGGCATCAGATCATTTCAAAGGTGACTGAGGCCACAGAGGTGATGGAAAACTAGGAAGTGGGAAATAATCTGTAAATAATCTGCTTTGCCAAAGAAATAAATGAGAACATTTTCTTCTTAGCTTTTCATATCCTGTTGTCACTGGCAATGGTTATGCCCAGACCAAACAGGTTTGTAACAGACACATCCAAGCACAATGGAGAAGGTCAATAGCAAGCAAAAAGGCTGCTTCCAGATGTTTAAGAGGTCATTGTAAAATTATGATGAAAAAAGCCAAATCAAAGCTATTAGACACAGGAGTTAGCATGGCAATTCATCTCCAATCACTCCGCAAAATTATTAGATATGTCAGACTTGGTTGAAATTAGAAGCACTGGAGTAGAAGAGCCTGCCAAGCCACTGAGCCCACAGAGCAAGTTATATACACCTTTTTGTTAACTGATCAAGCTGCATTTGGAGTTAGTAGTCCTCTTTCTGTCATTACCCTTTTTTGGAAGTGTACTGTGGAAGCTCGTTCCCTTGTTGATTAGATACTTTCTATTCTCTAGCTCACAGGCACTCAGGGCTAGTTTATACTCACTTCTTAATGTCCAGTGTCTGCTCCAATATACATCAGTCTAAATAGTTCTCATTCCCTATGTTCACTCCAGATTACTATCTAGAGAAACAAGCTCATGTTTTGCTTACTCTTTTTTTTTCAGATTTCTCTCATAAGGTAAGGCCTTCATTCTTCCGGTCTTCCTAATAACCTTCTTCTGTACTTTCCAGTTTGAACTCCGCTTTCATAAACGCTCTTGACCAGAATTGTTACTAATGGCATCTCACCAGTGCCTTAGACCGTGGCATTAGTATTTCACTTTGTCTCTTGGCCTGATGCAGCTGCTCTGGCAATTGAGAAGCTGCATAGTCTTTGCTAGTCTCATGATCCTGAGTGCTGCCCTAAATAGGTCAAATGGCAGAGAGCTGTAGCCATCTCGTCATCGTTCTCTTTCCTACCCCCCAGTAAATCCAAATTTATTTCTACTGGAGTACTGGCCTGACACAGCTTGTATTTTTTCTTTTCAGAGCTGCACTATTTTGGTGGCTTCTTGACATCCTCTGTTAGACTAACCCACTTCAGGTGGTTTAGTCTCTGGTTTTGCCACTGTTTGGAGAAGGGGATTTTGCCGTACTACCTCGAGTGGGAATTGGAAATATGTTTCTTAAGCTACCCTTTTCATGTAGAAGATAAACTTAGGTTAAAGAAAGACAAATGAGGAATAATGCCCTAGCTCACCACAAGTAGATTCACCAGAATCCATGTGCTAGAGCCTTGCCAGAACCGTTCATTACTGCACCTTGCATTCTGCTGTCCTGGGCAGTGGCCAGCCCTGTGGCCACGTTCATGCTACTTCTGCCAATATGAAGGAAGTAGAGCTTCTTTAAAATGTTTTAGACTCTCACCTCTCTGCATCTTCCTGATATTCCTCAACTTGGCATTTCAGTATGCCACTTATAACAAAACTTTGCGTTTCTAACTACACCTTTCAAACTGGGTTATGATATGCTTACACATATTCATGAATCTAACCTCATAATACCTTGAAGCAGATAAGCTTCTCCTGATGCTGCCAAGTACATTGGTTCACAAGCTGTGCTCTGCAGATGGCTGGCAATCCGTAAATTCCAAATAGGTTGCTGGTGCATTGTCCACTGAACTCTGTTAAGTCTTATTAATTGGTCAATTAAAAATCAGATGATAAGGATTTGTGAGAATTGGCTGTGGTCTGCATCTGTGGATACTGATGTATTCGTTGAGAGCACACCAAAAGTAAGAGAGGTTAAGCAGCTTGCCCAAGATAGAGCAAAAAGGAAAACAAAAGTCATAGGATACCTCTGAAAGAGTTAGGAATAAAATCCAATCTCTAGATTATTGGTCTGGTATTTTACCTAGAAAATAATTGGTTTCTTCATGGCTGGGTTATTTTGTCATGGTGTTCTTATATATAAGGATCTTGGTAACATTTTGACTACTCTGATGATGACATTTGATCTGCATATTAAATGCACTCACTTGGGGTGCATTCTGCATACAGTCCGGTGAGTTAAAAACATTGAATTTTGCCATTGTATTCCATTTTTTCAATATCGATTGATTATGTTTGACTAATTATATTTTACAAAAAGCGAAAAGATCACCTCACAAAAAGCAGCGTGTGCAGGGAACTCTGTCTTTTCACTAAAATAATGACTAAAGTCAGTTTCTTTTTAGAAAGCAATGGAAATGTATATATTTCTACAATGTGTATAGAAAAGGAATGTTGCTCTTTGAAACAACTGTAAATTAGCTGATCAGTGTCTATCCTTACTGCAGATAGAAACAAGGCGTTTTCCCTGGGCTTACTATCCATCTTTTCCTTTAAGACATACCTGTTATTATAGTTTTTAAAAGAAGACAATCTATTTGTGAAAGGCAAAAAGGAATGAACCTCAGTATTTTTAATCCCTTTTGCATTCCATTTTCCAGGGGCAATTCATCCTGCATTAGGCATCCAGAGTTGGGTGCATATTTAAGTGCAAACTGAAGTGATACGCAGGCCAGGGAGGTCATGGCATGCTGCTCTGCTTAAGTAAGAAAGCTGTTCAAATTAATTCTGTCAAAGAATTAGGTCCTCTAAGGCCATAAAGAGTAACATAGCCAAGTGTTTGTTATTATCATGAAGGTAGCAGGTAAACACATGCTTTTTCAGACATGAAAACCTCATGATTGAGCATGTTCTTAACCCTGCCCTGTTTTAACCTGTTCTTTTGGGATCAAGGAAACAGCTGAACATGAGACTTGAAAAGTACCTGGGTCTGATATAGAAAACTCTGCTTAATGATTAAACTTGCCTATGCCCATAAATAATCCATATTTAAGGAGTTTAAAGATGTGCTGTAAGCAGGGAAGCATACAAAGCCATCCTTTTTCGTCCTTGGACCATATTCAAGCTGGGGACATACCTTCTCCCAGTTTTGATAAGGAGCAGGCATGTCAGACCTCCAGACTATAGGTCTTCTGATCGTTGTCTTGAGCTTAGATTTCCCAGTAGTCTCTCAAGTCTGTCCTGAGTCCTCTAGGAGGTGGCGTGAGACTGCCTTTGGTGCTAACATCCTGATGGGATCCCTGTAGGGATCTGAATAGGGACTTATTCTACAAAAAAGCAAGTATGCAATATGCTAATGAAAATAGCCTTATGCATTCTGTCCTCAATTTTACTAAATAAGGACAAAATTTTACTGAAGAGAAAACTCCATGTGTTTTGCTGAAAGTGATCCTTGTTTAATATATTCATTTAATCATTTGAAAAGAGAACTTTGTCAAAATAAAGGTAAGCATTTTGCTTTCTTGGAAACAGAATATCATAACATTAGCAAGGTTGGCATGTTTATTTGGTTCTCGTCCATGTATGTGGTATTTAATTACAGGTCTGAGCAGGGCATTCCTGGTGATTATTTCCAGCATTGTTTCCAAAGGAGGAACATAACATCAGCACTAGCTTCCTCAAATTTCTTTGCCAAATGCCTCCATAGTAGGGACAAGTCCTATTAGGAGTGAACTGACATATTAATACATCGGGAAGTGGGCTACAGTGCATCCCATACTTACTTGAAGTCAGCAGCTTGCATTTAAGAAAGAGAAGCATGGCAGGCATATTCACAAAGTTCAAGAGGACCAAGCATCTAGGTTTCCCTTACAGCCAGCAGAAAAATAGAGACTCCTCTAGAGTATCATTTAGAGCAGGATCCTGACGTAGGTGATGTGAATTGTACTCTGAAGAATCTGCCTCTGTGTTTACTACAGAATGAGTGAGTTTGGGAAGTAATGGCAAAGTCTTAGCACCCGTACCAAGTTTGATATTTCTTCAGACTAGCGCAGGCACTAGTACTTTTCTAAAACTCATTTGGGTTTTGGACACGAGAAAGGATCACTACTGGTAGTCTAGGGAGGCTGGCTCTCTAGGCTAAAGTTAGTCTCTCCAAACTGTTTGAATTATTATCAGTACCTCACTAACCACCTCATGATTCCCCAGGTGGGAGGTGGAGAAATTAGTCCTTTCCCATGCCTTTCCTATGCCTTCTGCATCCTGTAATAGGCAGACATACTTCTACCCCTGAAATAAAAGCTGGCTGCAATTCTGTGTTCAACTTGCCCACAATTCTGCCTGTGATACTGCAAGTAATGGATCCGTAAGTTCAAGGCACAGTGAAGGTGTTGGTTTTTATTTTTTTATTATTTTTTAAGAACTTTTAAGGGAAATATTGCGTGGGTAATGCACATAAACACATTAATTTAGTGGAGCACTGAAATTTCTTTGTGGGGAAAGTCTGTGTTTAAAACCATCCACAGGAAACATGTTCTTACTCAGGAAGGCTACATAATGTACAAGATTTAGCAAGACTATTATTAGAATCCAGGTCTCCTGATTCCTCTGCTCACTGAATCATACTGTTTCTGAAGTGTTAGGCATTAAAGTACATGGCGATGAATTGTAAGGCACATAGGACTGAGGGCAGCAAATGAAATGAAATCTAAAATCCCCTTTTTGTAAACCTTAAGCGAGTTGAAAAAGCTACATGGAAGGCTTCCTAGGAGATAAAAGCATGAAATAAAATTATTCTTTTTCTTGCTAGAAGTGGTAACTACTAGTTTCAACTGCTGCATTACAGAGAGGACCCAGAAGGGCAGTGGAACAGGCTGCTGGGGAAAGTGTACAGGTGGCATCCCCAGCCACTGCACAGTCTTTTGTCTGCTGGACTTTGTTGACTTGTTGCACACTGTATGCAACATCAGCATACTCTTTACTACTTTGTAGCCAGTTGTGATTGGACTGGTATAAACAGCATTTGATTTTCTTTTTCTCATGTTTTAAGCAAAATATCCCCAAATAGTTTTACCATAAGTGAGAGCAGTGAAGGTGGACAGGATTTGTTTCTGTCTTTTGCTATAGAAATCAGAAAGATGAAAGATAGTGATGTGTATACTTGGTAATATTTAGGTTTTTGTTCTAAAACTTCTTTGTTGCATACCTGTGAAGGAAGTGAATAAATATTAAGACCAAACACTCAGGGTGCAAGCACGTAGGTAACCCAGACTGCATTTGATCAAGAACTTTAGTCACTGCCAAATAAAAGGATAATTCTGAAATCAAACACTCCCTACTGCATTATTTATGAAATATAAATCTTACACTGAATTTTCTCTGAAAAGCTTACTACTTCCATTGTCTCCTTCAGGACTTTTTGTCCCCACTTCTATATGCCTCTTCAGTAGCCCAAAGAAGCTGGCATACTGTTATTTGTACGATGAGACAGCAGAATTAGCTCAGAAAATTTATGCAGTAACTGAAAAACTGCGAAGGTGGGTTAGTGTACAGCCCTCACTCCGGTTACAGCTGTCCTCTCTGATCGCCCAAATGCACTCTGAGATGTCTAACTTAGAAAGCTTTGACATGAGCTGCTTTTCCATAAACCTTTATGTTAGAGTATGATGTCTGTCTTTCTGTATGAAATCAGCGTGCAAAAGTGTTGCCCTTAGTATTGCCAAGCTCCAAGAATTTAAAATCCTGCCAGGCTCCCAAAATACTTGAGATTTTTTCTTAAAAAGCATACGAGGTGAAACACTACCTAGTTCTAAGTTCTTTATTTTTGCCATCTGTTTTTTGAGCATCCTAGGTAGAATTTTGGTCAGGTTTTCAAGTTAACTTCTGCAACTCTCCTGAAAGCCAAAAGTGTACTTTTTACAAATGGAACCCATGATCTTTGAAGTCCCTAGAGCAAAATAAGTTTGCTATTTAGCAGTATTCAGTAATCTGTGCCTATTCAGGTGTTTTATATGGATTAGAAACTGTATTTTAAGGACTCAAATTTGAAAACATTGACAACTGCCAAATATGATGATGTTGCATTAACATTACAAATTCCAAATCTATAGAATAGACTAGAACTAGAAAAAATCAAGACTTTATTTCAGAGGTATATACGCAGCTCACTATTTAACGGTACGATAACTGAAAGCTGGTAAAGGCAAAATGCTTTGAATAAGGTTATAGGCATTACAAAAGACAGCAGCATATTTACAGTAAAATAAATGGTTCGAGAATTTTATCAGATGTAAAACACATTAAGCTTTTGCTTGGAAATACACCTCCTATGTCATAACACAGCATTGATCTCTTATTTCATTCTTGTACAAGTGGAGTATCTTTGTCTATAGTTTCACCATCTATATCACATTTTCTGATGGTAGATCTTTTTAATGATATACTCAAGAACTGTCCTGGATTTTTAGAATTATTATTTTTTTTGGTACTAGTCACCAGTGATATTTACATCCTCTTTGCAACCGGAACTATTACCATGGACACAAGAATCATAAAAAAGAATTAAACCTCTGTGAACTTCTTCTTCAGTTCATTCATATCTGGTATCAAAAGCTCAAATAAAATCTAAATGTTTCCAGTTTTATATAATACAAGAGACAATAAACTATTTCTTTTTATTTTGAATTACAGAAAGCATCTGCTCAAGATTCCAGATATGGCCAGAAAGATACATCTGACCAGAACTTTGATTACATGTTCAAACTGCTCATTATCGGCAACAGCAGTGTTGGGAAAACCTCCTTTTTGTTCCGATATGCTGATGATTCCTTTACGTCTGCATTTGTAAGCACAGTTGGGATTGATTTCAAAGTAAAAACGGTTTTCAAAAATGAAAAAAGAATTAAGCTACAGATTTGGGTAAGCCAAAAATAATAATTCTATGAACTAAGCAAGCTGTAGCAGTTTAATAGATAGCATTTAAGCTACTGTAGATTTGCAATGAATGTCATAACCTTTATATATATATATATATACATATGGCATAGTAATGAAAAAGCAGTTAATTATTTCCTGCCTCATTTTTCTGTCTTGAATAATAGAGTGTAGACAGTATTTTTAAGATATTGAAGTACAGCAGAGTATATATTCTGAATTAAATTCCATTAAGAAACAACACAGGTTGACACATATTGATCTGTGCAGTGAGGTATAAACAACAGTGCAATATATAGGCTATTGAAAGTGATACATATTATTTAAAAGTACCTTGAAATAACAGTTAGGATCTGGTTTCTTCCCACAAAAATTATAAATTCAGGTAGGAGCTATGATAGTGGATGCATAACAGAAGGCATAATTTTTTGCTCTGTTAGTTATATTTGTCATCCTGATCACCTGAAATATGTTCCTTCTTCTCCTGAGGAAGAAAACGTGGAAAGAGAGAGTGTGACAGCCATGTTGCCAAAATGTACAAAAACCCTTGTCCCCTGCCTACACCTTAGAGATGGTAGAAAGATGCCAAATGTAGGAAAGTGTGATGCCAGGGAATAGGTGTTCCTTTCTGCAAACTTTCCTCAGAAAGAAAGGATAGCCAAAACTTACTTATGCGGGAACCGCTGATGCTCACATCTTCTAATTCATGGGTGATAGAGTGATACTCACTTAAAGGAGAGGGGGGGGTAGCAGAACATTTAACAATGTGGGACCTGGAGTTAAAGCTTCAGGTCTTTGACATCTTCCTTGGGTGCTTGAAGATTTTGAGCAATGTTTCCTTTGTGAGACAGCCTTATTAACCAAGATTTTCTTTTTTTGTGCATGAATACAAGTAATTTAAGAATTTATTTAATGATGGGCAGCCATTAAATCTCAGGAAACCTCAGATCAATACGACCAGTTCATCTAACATGTTTTGAACAGCAGATAAATTGACTATCTTTTTAATATGGCACAAAGGTGAATTTCCCAGAGTTGCCTAGGCTATATCTCCTTCATTTCTTTTTAGGTAAGCTTCAGCCCTTGATCTCTCAAATCATTTGTTGTTCTATGCCCTCTAGGAACTGGAACACAGACTCTTTGCCTCTCAACTTCTCTACCTTTTTAAGCTTAGATTCTTGCTACTATCATAACAGTGCTACATACTAGGTAACTGTATGTCATGTGCATGCTTTCACTGCAATAACTTGCTAGTTTCGTTGTAGTACTTTAATGTTGGAGATCACATGGTAATTCACATTGACATTATCTTATTTTTTTATAATGGAGCACTAAAATTGTGTTCACATTATAGTCTTTACACAGTTCTTTTAATCACCAAGTACCCTCTACAATCGATTTTATTGTTCATGTCTCTCCTAGCAAAAGCAGCAACGTTAGTTTATGATGTTGTATTACTGTGATTCGTTTGACACCAGTACATTTCTCATAATGCCTTTCCACAGCAGACTACAAATATGTGCTTGGCTCAAAGCAGTCCATTGATCTAAATGTGTTCAGGGCTATCCATGGCATAGAGAGGATGTAGCAGCTATATTCTTGCCAGCTGGAATAAACTTCCCGTTCTAGCAAAACAGACATGTTGTTGTTCTTTGCATGGCAGTAACATGCAGAGTCCAAACGGACTCTGACAGTCCTTGCCTGAAAAAACTTGCAATTGAAATGAGTGAAACAAACACAAGGGCTCCATGTCCCATAGGGAACAGAGGCTCAGAGCATGGAAGACACCTTTCTAAAGTCACCTACCACGACGTAGAGTTAGGGACAGGACTTCAGATCTTACTTTCATGCTAAAGCTTTTTACCCCAGCCAGCACTGCATCTTGGTTTGGGTTTTTTTTCCAATTAAAATTTTACTGCCAGTTCTTAAAAGGCCTTGTCATTGCCAAATTAACTCAAATTGCAACAGCTCACAATTGCTATTTGCACTTTTTAGATGGAGTATTCTGCATTGAAGCATTGTGTTGCAGTTGTGCTTGCTAGTAAATTGGTTGACTGTTGCACCTCTGGGACCTTAAATAAAATCAGTTAAGTATCTCAGAAAGCTATTCTAGTGCACAAAATCTGAAATAGAGCACTGTTACCCCATCTCATAAGCTATATCAACAGCCGTGTATTGTTCTCAATATGCAGTACCTGTATATGTAACATCTGTCTATATTATATTATACTTTTTTACTTTTCTTTGATTATGCAAGTGTCTTTCTAAAATGAATAGCACTCCTGCAATATCCATTTCCATTTCATACTGCATTTCTGAAAGACCATTTATATTAGATAAAATATAAAATGGAATGAATCATAGTGAGTGTGATTTGATGTTAATTCTGAGTAGAAACATGCATGAAGTTATAACACTTCCTTCAAAATCACTGGCAAAGTATTTGGTGACATCATGTGATAAATGATATTCAGCATATATGAACTAAAACATTGTGAAAAATCTCACAGGTTTGAATAGTCAGAAGAAACTGGAAGTGCAACTTTAAAATGCGTTCTGAATGACAAGGTCAGAACTGGATTACTTTGCCATGTACTGCAGTGAAGAAATACATGGAATGCCGCTGCTCTGCTGTCCTTGCCTGGCAGTAAGATGCAGAAATGTGTAAATAGTAATGCTGCTAAAAGTCACTAAAATTCCCTAGCTAGAGACACAGTTAATACAACATGTGTCCTTTTACAATTTTGTACATATTCTTCTTGGGTAGACATTTAAACTTCATGTTTAATAGCCCTTTTGGCATGATACTTTGTGTTCAACTTGAAGCATGTTGGAGCTTGAAACACTGATTTCCTCAGAATAAGATTCTCATATGTTTACCAGTGAAGGGCGCAAGTTTATTTGACAGTCTGCATGGGCACTCGAGGAAGCAGAATCATTATTTCTTAATAAAATTCACTGTGTGATTATCACAGATGAACTAGCAAATGTTAACAGGTTGAAGTAGCTGCTGTCTTACATACTGGTCTTTTGTTTGTTTGAGGTTTTTTCTTGCTTGGAGGCAATGGTGTCTTATTCTTGGATTCAAAGAACCTGAATTGAATTGTCTTCTTTCGTTGTTCAAGTCAGGGAGGATGGGGCTCTCTCTAGTACTTACCATTGTATCTTTTTCATATGGTCAGAAAGAGCCTGCTAGGAGCACTGTAATGTTTGCTTTTTTTCCTTCTGAGCCAAACACCTTCTTTCCACAGTATTTCTTACTGGAATTGAGACAGGTTCAGAGTTCAAGTGCTATATTCATTAGTGATAGCACATTACCTTGTCATAGGACCACCAGCTGGCCCTGAAATTTTGTTTCACAGCAAGTTATAAATGTGACAACCCTGGTATAGACATTACGAAGACAGCACATTAACAGGGTTTTTACCTTTTAAAGGAGAGAAATGCATAAAAAAGGCGTTTTACCTAAAAAGGTATTGATTTCTCAACAGAAACTATAAGAAATTTTGGAA
Source organism: Aptenodytes forsteri (assembly GCF_000699145.1). NCBI lineage: Eukaryota > Metazoa > Chordata > Aves > Sphenisciformes > Spheniscidae > Aptenodytes > Aptenodytes forsteri. Next base: position 4,724,277 of record NW_008794581.1, on the reverse strand, counting down.
AAGAATTGTGTCTGTATGCAGCACATACGTGCATAAGCTAAAAGTCCATCAGAGGGCTTTAGGATGTTTTACAGTGTCAAATAATAAACCACAACACATTTTTCCTCCATTTGGTTTGAGCTAGTAATATTAAAGGACTGGAAGGCTATAAGATTCTTTCAGTTTCAAAATTCTAGATTTCAAATTATGTTGAATTAAAAAAAACAGCTTGTCAATACTAATTCTGACAAAAATACACGCTAAAGAAAATGATTAAAAACTCAAAGAGGTGCAAATCAGAAAACAAAATTAAGTTTAGCCTTATAAATCTACCACTGTATTCACTACATAAATCACTACATTCAGTATACCCTGTAGCTGTGATGCCATAAAGGTTTGCACTACTTTTGTAAACTGTAAATGGTTTAATAGAAATAACAGACTGCAAGAGCTTATGGAGAAAATATAGGCTAATTTGGACAGTAGAATTTGTTAGCTAACATTTGTCAAAATAAATTATTAGAATAGGGGAAAAAAAGAAAAAATAAAGTGCAGATATTGATTCCTAGAAAACAGAATAAGATTTACAAAAACAGGTCAACATATTTGTTTAATTGACAGTATATCCATACCACATCTTTAGTTCATGTTTAAAATTTACTTGATCAGAACTCTGAGTGATTTCTGATTTCAGTACAAATTTTATTTGAGGAATAAAGCATCAAGTTTTCCCTCTCTGATCTGTTTATTACACAAAAATGTTCTAACTGCATTCATACAGCAATATTTGCATAGTTTCTATGTGATTGCAGCACTTTAGTGCAAACATCAAATAAGAACACTGCACTGCCTTTTGCTGCTTAGATGCCTTTTACCTGGGACTAGCCATAGACTTCATGGACTAGGTACAATGATCACACACAAATAAAAGTTATCCTCCTAGAGAAGACAGTGTAAGAGCTGTTTGTGTCAGCATATCCTTCCTAGAACTGTGTGTGACAGTTTCATTTGATACCCAAAATGTTGCTGTCTTCACTTCAACTGTTTTCTATAAATTGTCATAGGGCTTAGGGACTAAGTGAGGACTAGGTTTTATAAGCTGAATGAGGAAATCCAATGTCATCATTCAATAATTAAAACCATAGTAGCTGTTAAAAAAAAAAATCAATAAATGTTAGGCACCTGATTTTTTGCTCTACAAGCTCCCTAACAGTTCTTTAGCAGTAAAAAGGGGTTCAGTTAAAATGAGGATAATTCTGTGTGTGTGTGTGTTTGTGTTAGAGGGGTCTGTGGGAGTACCAGTATGAATGAAAATTGCCTTGATATTGGAGACTTTAAGGGATATCCTACAGTATTGGTTTGGTTTAAGCTGCCCTCCAACAGGTGAATGTTATCCCAGTTGGGGCTGGATATTGTTAGCCTAAAATATTCCCTTTCTTCTCCTTTGCTTTTTTTCTACACAATACATATCTTTGAAGGGCCATGAATAATATCTACTGCTGTATTATTTCATGAAGTGCTTCTTATATCTTCATTGAGAGCTCTTCCACTTATGTGCAAGTCATATGTGGTATACTTTATTTCTCAGAAATGCTGGCATTCATTAATCATTATTTTTCCATAATTGTTTTTTTCCCCCTATTTTTTGTAGCACCTGGTGTTTTCAACAACAAATACTAAAGATTTGCACAGCCAAGGGAAAGCCCATTATAGTATAGACAGTAATATTGTGTTCAGATCTCAGCCAGAGAACCAGCAGTAGTTTTTAATCTTTGTATAGTTTGAGGATCTTAGTTACTTCCAGAAGTTGTATATTTTCCTTAATTCAGGGATTCTTAGTGCTCTCTTTACCTTGCCCTGTTTATTCTGTATTCTGTTTCTTGTACTGGTTCTTCTGTTTTTATTAAAGTTGTGCCCATGGATCCAATTCAGCTCAGGTTTCCATTGTTTTAGGTAAGTAGCCAAGAAAAAAAAGGAATAGTTCACTTGTAGCCAGTCAATTGGGAATGAACAGGTGCGAAGGGGAGATGGCTAATGTAGATATTTGTCGGCAAAAAGAAAACTGCTTACCTAAAAAGCAGACAAGACAGCTTGCCTTTTCTCTAAATTTTAGTTAGATGCTAGTAGTTTATATACTCTATGTAATGTATACATAATGTAATGTAATGTAATGTATAACTCTCCACCCGAGAGTGCTGAGGGAGCTGGCGGAGGTGCTCGCCAAGCCACTCTCCATCATTTATCAGCAGTCCTGGTTAATGGGGGAGGTCCCGGATGACTGGAGGCTTGCCAATGTGACGCCCATCCACAAGAAGGGCCGGAAGGAAGATCCGGGGAACTACAGGCCTGTCAGCCTGACCTCGGTACCAGGGAAGATTATGGAGCGGTTCATCTTGAGGGCGCTCACAAGGCATGAGCGGGACAACCAGGGGATCAGGCCCAGCCAGCACGGGTTCATGAGAGGCAGGTCCTGCTTGACCCACCTGATCTCCTTCTATGACCAGGTGACCCGCCTAGTGGATGAGGGAAAGGCTGTGGATGTGGTCTACCTGGACTTCAGCAAGGCCTTTGACACCGTCTCCCACAGCATTCTCCTAGAGAAGCTGGCGGCTCACGGCTTAGACAGGTGGACTCTGCGCTGGGTCAAAAACTGGCTGGACGGCCGGGCCCAGAGAGTTGTGGTGAATG
>NW_008794581.1:4705766-4720177 GCF_000699145.1 Aptenodytes forsteri | reverse complement strand
AAGAGTGGTGAAACATTGGAGGAGGCTGGCCCGGGGAGTGGGGGAGTCCCCACCGGGGGGTTTGGGGCATGGTTTTTGGGGGGGGGGGGGGGGGGGGGGGTGGGGTGGGCCACTGGTTTTAGGGATTAGGGACATGGTTTAGTGGGGGGTTGGGGGATTCTATGATTCTATGATTCTAAATAGTTTATATAGCTTGAAGTTTAAAGGCATCAGAGCAGAAGGAAATACAAGCAGAGACTGAAAAGATAATATGTGCGCTGCTATTTGAAGTTTGACTGCAATTGCTCATACAGTGAGGCATGATGTGAGAGAAAGCACCAAAGAGTCTAGGTGAGAATGGGACCAAAAGTTTATGAGACAGGGCGCCATAAATGGTGTAAAAACTCAGAAGCAGTTACAGATACTACATGTGATGGCTTATATTATTTCCTTGCAAATCTCACCGCAAAAGTGGTAACAGTTGTGATACCTTTAGTGGTATCCTTTAGTGGAAAACACAAAACTGAACTCTGTAAAACTTTGCAAGAAATGCTGCCTTGGGACCTATTCTGGGTGTAAAATATAGATGCATCCATTATATACAATACAGATCTTCTAAAACTGCTTGATGTATTTCTTGTATAGAACCAGGGCCCAGTCTTCAGTGCCAAAGAAGGTCTTGGCAATGTAAAAGGCATACTCAGTTCAGATGGACTTCAGTGCAAAAAGCACGTGTTGTATGCTTTGTGAGACTGGCCACGTGGCCAGTGATGGCACTTTTAAAAATTATATGCTTTTATTTAAAAGGTAGCACTGGCTATTCAAATATTGATGTGACATTACGATTTTATTGCTATAAAAAGTACATGTCTTGAGGGTTTTGAACATTGGTGCTAAACCCAACTCAAAAAAAGGATGGTGCCTGTCACTTCAGCACCCTGGCTAGAGAGCCCTGTGGCCTGATCGCGTGTGCTTGCTCTTACACTCATACGCACCAAAGTGCTTGCAAACTCCTGGCCTCAGGTAGTTTGAAGAGGAAACTTGAGGTAAATGTCAGTCCTGCAACTGCAACTAGCATTAAATTCCACTATTTTTCCCAATATTCCAATGGTTTTGTGAAAGCCTTCTGTAATATTAGGTCAAAGATTTTACTCTTTTGCAAAGTTCTGTGCTTTACAAAACCCTCCATTGCCTACTTCAACAATTTTGCTGTATAGCTTTGCTTGCGGCATAGAAATCAGGTCCGTGTGACCAGCTTAGCACTATATACATCATAGCTGTACTTTAAATATTCTTCGACAAAGACTCCTGTTATCAGTAAAATGATACATCTGTATTCAAAGGCAAAGATTAATTGGAAAGAGAAGGTGGCATTTAGTATAATTAAAATTCTAAATAAGGCTTATCTCACTGTTTAAGTGGAAATTTCCACGGGAATTCTTTAAAAGAAACTGAGCCAGTTTAAGACACTTTCTAGAACACTTTTCTATAGTGTGTCTTAGACAGTTTTCTTCATCAGACTCCTGGGAAATGCATCCTGCCATTGTTTAGACCAACAAATCATCATCCTGCCAGACCTAAAGTAATTGCAGCTCCCCCTAACTTGTGACCAGGCAGTCTGGTATAACATTTTTTCAGCTGCCTTTGCCTTCCACATCATGATCTGCGAGTTACCAGCTTTTCCCACGTAGAGAAGCATATACCAGTGGAAGAGCTGTCATGGACCAGTACTTACATGTGTGCAATCATTTTATAGATGCTACATGGGCTCCTTAAAAACTGGTGGTGAGAAAGGGAAAGGGAAGATTGAAAAGTCTTTCATACATGTGTACCTGAATAGCAAGATCTTTGATTTTGCTCGAAGTGAGGAGTCAGGATGGGAAGGAAAAAGGGAATGGAATGATTTTGCTGTGATAGGGGTCTGAAGCAAGAAGAATAACCTTGGGCTAATGTTGAAAAACAAATAAGCTATTTTAATTGTTCAGGCTCAATAAAATCCAGAGAAATCTGACAGTATGCTTTAAACTGTGAGATGCAACTTATACTTACTAAACTATCATTTTAAGAAGCAAGAATAAGTCTATTTCTAAAATGAAATTAATGTTGACAGCATTCCTTAAAGTGAAATCAACTGTGCTGCCAGGTCCTGTGAACCATTTTAGCGGCACATTTAGGACATCTATACAGCTGCAGTGAATCTATAAAGAAAATAAAAGCCCTTACAGGCTCTTCGCTGAATTTTAATAAGATTCGTGTTGTAGATTAGAGCAAAATGTTGCACTCTTGCTGTGCAGTTGTTGCTTTGAAATCAGGGGACCAGAGCCTTGGATGGGAGCCTTAATGTAAATACCATGAAAAAGGGAGCACAGAAACAGTATTTAAAGCTCATTTTTGCCTTCTCCTACTGCTCAATGCAAGCTGTTTCCCTGTGCTGTGTTAGAACAGCTTGAAGTCATTCTGAAATTATGCTGGGTTGAGAGGGGCACAAGTGACTGAGGCAGGGTGGGAGTCACACAAAACCAACCCATTTTTATTTAACGCTACCCAATTTGCATTATGTTCTGGAAGTGAACTTCAGTGCATTTTGTAAGAAGCCAGAGCTATAAGGGGCTCTGTGTCATGTCAGGATGTTTGTAGTAGCTAACACATTATGGACAATGCATCCAGCTTTTACATGTGAAATGATGACATCAAGCGCAACAGCATCCCTGGAGGATTTAGCTCTGTATTTCTTGGTCAGCTAAGAAAAATCAGTTAGGGTATTGGTTGCATTTTTTTCTAGTAGAGAAGCTGCTTTTTCCACTTTTCTTTCTTTTCAGTGTAGTTGAAGGCTAATCTCCTTCAATCTTTTCTGAATAAATGTATTGTTCTTCTGTAATCATCTCGGTATTTTCTGGTTTAACCCAGATTGTTTTATTACTCACTGCTCATAAACAAATTCTTTCCACAGTTTTTATCTGTTATGACTTTATTTATTCATTAATTGCTGTTTGAGAAACAGAGAATTCTACCTCAATGAATTCAGTCAACAACTCAGATGGAAGTTGTCAATGCTGTAATTTAACCAACTTGTTTACTCTAAAATTAGGATGGTACCTAGGTATACAGAGTTCTTACTTTTCCTGCCCATCAGGTTATTATTTACATGTATTTATAAAAAGAAAAAGGAATTTAGGCCTGTCACAGGAAATCAATTGTTCTGTTCTGACAGCGAGAATGATACTTGGTGGACATTTTTGATTGACTTTGGTTTATTTTATTTGGAAATAAACCCAACCCTGCAGAAAGGAATATGAAGTAACCTCTCACGGGGGTTTCTGGTTTTCCTTTCTAGATTCCTTTCTAGACGATTTGGTCTGTCACACTGGCTAGCAAGGCCTATATTTGTTCAGCTCAATGAATCATTCTAGGATGAGCTGAGCTAAAAAAAGCCTGGAAGTGTAATATTTTATAATTATATATTCACCTGTAATTAGGACTCCTATTTTCTGCAGTGTCCTGAAAGCTTCTGGGACTGCTTATTTCCGACCTCTTCTCCAAAAGATACTCAAATTCTAGTCATCATACGAGTCTTCTTAACATCAATAAGTGCAATTTACTTCAACTGTAATTTCTTTGGAGAAATCTATTTGTGATTAGAGTTCCTAGATTTTAGTGGATATGATCACACATGAAATGGCTTCACCTATGCTAACTGTGAACTAGAAGTGCGAGAGTGAAGTGTGGAAGCATCCCAGTTGGCTGGATGTAAATGTAAGATTCTTTAACTGTATGACAAAAGGAATCAAGGAAATTTCCTGGAAAAGGTGGAGTTTAGCAATGAAAAGAAGGGTGGGTAAGGAACTAATGACAAGCTGTCTTGAAAGGAGAGGACATCAAACTTAGAATGCATTGTGGAAAAGTTTTACGACTCAAATAGTAAACTTAATGCATAGTAGGAATATGCTAATAAAACTTGTTAATGATGGGAAGTTGAGAAGTGTTACCAGTATAGAAGAGGATCAGTATATCATACAGAAAAAAATAGTGACTTTCAAGTGTCAAGTAATAGAAATGGAATTTATTTTTACAGTACCAAATTGGGCACTTTGGGAACAACAATAAGAAATTATTTTATAAAATAGAAGTTACTCAGTTAGCAACCACTGAAGAAAGGCACAATCTAGATATATGAGAAAGAGAAAGGATTCCTATCAACCATCCAATGAAAAACAGTTAATATGGCTCTTGCATGTGCCTGGTGAGGTATTTCCAGAGGAAATGGGACTTTTCCATTATCTACTGCACTGGAGATACTTCATATAGAGAAAGGAACTCAAACTGAAGACAGGTGCAGAAAAACCCTATTGTAATCATATGAGTAGAGGAACTAAAGGAAATAGAAGAAAACAAAAAGTGTGGCTTTTTTACTCTAGAAAACAAAGGCAAGACTAGTGCTTTGTTTTTTGATGAAGTAATTTTTTTTTTTCAATAAATATACTTAATTTTGTCCAAAATGCACAATTCTCCACTGAGAAACAGTTTGGACAGGAAAAATATGTAGGCACGCCTGTTATTTACATGACATCAATGTGCTGTTAGAAGAAACGTGTAACAAATGAATAGGATATGCACTGATGGTCTGTATAACAGACAGAGGTATTCACGAATTGGCTTAGAAAGCATGTGTGGAGTTGGGCTGACAAATGACACATACACTGTTCTGAATGCTCCCAATGCTCCCTCCCCAAACATACACTGGAAATTAATGCTTGTATGATATTTTGAATATGGCAGTGGTCTTACTTACAGTACCTCAAGGACTCAAGTATTTGTCTTGCTTCATGTCCATGAACCACCATCCTTCTTCCTGTTCTTATTTAGGCTAAATTCCTTTTGGGAAGTCCACCCACGCACATGCTAAGAATGCTTTCTTCGCAGCACTCTGCTTCAGGCAGTTTAATGAAATGAGGGGGTCAGAATAGTGTCATTAGTTGGCTGCATCCCATAAGATAGAGCTGGTGGTGGGTAGGAACAGTCATAACAGAAGTGTGACTCAAGGGCAATCAACAGGAAATCAATTTGTTCATTGGATATGATGAGTCTAGTAGACAAAGAAACTCACCAGACAGTAGCTGAGTGTCAACATGTCTGTTTGCCATGTTGCAGGGAGTATAGAATCTATCAATGCAGAAAGGCATCAAAAAGATCATATAATGGCAAGGGGGCTTATAGTTGCTTTGGCTGGGAAATGGAAAGGCTGAGAAAACCAGTATTGGGCTAATTAGAGGGGAAGGGAGAAAAAAATGATGTGATTGAAACACATATGAGCAGTCTTCTGAAAATGAATGTCAGACCTGAAGCAAGATAGTAATTAACAGCCTGAAGGATAAAAAGACCTTACAGAAAAGTCAGATAGTCCAGGAGAAATGCCTCTACGCTGAAGATAATGAATGCCATTGTGATTGTACAGGAACAGGAGTCTTAAAAGCTAAATGGAAGAAACAATGATAGAAGATGACATTTGTATATAACACCCTTAATAGGACATCAGCTCTGGGGATTAAACCCATATATATTTAGAGCTAAAATCATGAGCACTTCCTGCTTTATTTGAAAGGTTAAGACTGCCTATGGAAATATCCTGTTGTAAACCAGCCATTATAAGGGCTGGTCTATATGAGAGGAGTGAGCCTGTGATTTTAAAGGGGTAGAAAAAAGAAAACCTGGAGTCTCTTCATACATTCTGTCAGTCCCATACATGTAGATAAGCAATGGAAGTCCTTGCTAAAGGACATTGCATGTGGTAAAAGTTAACATGAGTTAAGAGAAGTCTGGGCAAATTCATGGAAGAGATACTGAGAGTATTTATAGACATAGAAACTACTTCTACTTCAGGGAGTCACAGAGCTGCATGTGGTTGGAGGTTAGGGGGATGTTAAAAAGAACTATTATAAATGTCCACCTTGCTGTTACAATTTTCCCTAAGCATTTAATCATCAACACTGTGACAGAGGATACTGACTAGATATACTTTTGATCTGACCCAACAAGACTGGTTGTACATAAATGTTTATTTACCTGTAAAACAGATCAGTTCTTTGCCTTCTTCCAGGAAAAGCTTCCCTGTTTTTTATGAAGCTGTATTTCCTAGCTAGAAAAGTGCAAGAAAATTCAGTCATAGCCATTTTAATACTCAGGCGTCTGTCATGTACAAGTGAGCCTTAATACTTTGAAAATAACAGGATCCAGGGAAATAGGAATTTTACCTGCCTGTCCCTTACAACAAGGTTTTCTGAGAGCTGTCATGTAATAGTACACAAGTAAGCACAGAAAAGGTTGGAGGTGAGGCATGGCAGGACTGCAGTCTTCTTGTTTCATCATGGTGAAGGATGCAGGGTCAGGAACTGGGTGGATTCCAGGAAATCTTATGGTAATACTTGTGCTTTGATTCCCATTTTTAAAGGATTGCTAAGAGGCTAAAGTTGGTATAATTAACTTGTAGTTCCTGATAGATTACATGCTAGCTTTTTTTTGCTAAATTATAAAATTTCTTTACTTCTTTTTAAGCCTCAGATATCACAGTCTATTTCCTTCTGAATTCCTTTAGAAATCCTAGGCCCCAATGCAGTGGTTCTTAGCCATTCATATTTGGGCCTATGCTGTCCTGTAGGACAGCCAGACATGGTCTGTGAAATGACCACAGGTTAAAAAATAAAACACATTCTCACACATGTAAGCAAGGAAACAAAATGAGGGAAAATTAGTAGTTTGCATTATTAGCCCAACCTGTATTTGGCTAGAAATAAAAACTCTTGTGGGGCATCTCTGAAAAATAAGTTGAGTAACCTTGACTTAGAAAGTCCTATTTTCCTTCTGCAAACATAGAAATGCTACTATCTCCTACTGACTTGCATTAACCATTCTCTCTTGAGTTCTTAGTTTCTTTTTTCTTCTTCCTTTGTATAAACTATGGAGTTCACTCTGACCACAGCACAGCCCTTGGGACTAAATTCTCTGATATTTTCCATTTTGTATTGCCAGCTAGGAAGTGAAATAGAATTGTATGACTTTCCTTCTCTTTGCGTATAAAAGAATAAGTAAATATGTACACCTTCTTTGTCAGAGTAGGAGAAGGTTTTCAGGGAAGACTGGCTTAGGTTTGGATAAGGAGATTGTTGTATTTTGAACATGTTCTGGGAAGATGCTAGGAGCTGTCTCTGTTGACAATGATGGACACCTGTTCATCTAATACATCTTTTGTCTCAGTGCAATCACTGCACAAAGCAAAGTTTCCAGCACACAGTGTGCTACCACGCAAAGGGTCTCAAACACAAAGCAATGACACAGGAGCACAGCATGGCAGCCCTCACATAGTAGAAACAGGTAATGTTTTTCTAAACCTTTTTAAGTTTGGGGACTTTTTTCTTTTCCCTTTTGCTTTTCTACCTGATTTACTTCCATGTAGTACAGTGAGAACATAAAGAGTACCCAATGGGTTTGCCTAATTAACAGCCCAACTCCAGATAAACTCTGCTGAGTACAAAGGTAAATTTGTTTTTTTTTTTTCCCTATGTACAGAAGTTCTTAGGGCATAGGATCGTTCTGAAGGTCAGGAGAATTCACTTTCTACAGCTGTTTCTTTCTGATTATGCAGAAGGGAGCCTATGTTAATGATTTGTGCAAATATAACTTTCAACAGATCAAAATGAGTCTATGTCTTTTGTAAGAACTTGAGTTTTCAAGAGTAGCACTCATCTTTTACTATGTCTGTTTCTTTTGGAAGCACATAGTTAAATCCACAGGTACAGTCCAGTGACACAGGCATATCTTCTTTAGTGTGTTTATAAACATAGCCTACGTAGAATGAATTTTAAATGCTGGAAGTTTCTTTTATTTTAGCAATTTAAAAAAATGGGTAGGGTCACCCACATAAAGTGTCCATTAGTATATCTTCCATTGATTTGTCTCATTAAATATAACTCCAAACCTAAGTAAGATAGGATTTTTTTTTCTGACTACCTTGTGGATTTTGTCAGTGGTGTACGAACAGAGGTTTTAAATGTCGTTGACTTTCATAGTTCTTTATCTACTTTTATAATAGAACAAATCCTCCTCTATGGCAAGCCACTTCAAGTCAGAAAGAACCAATGTTGAATTACTGTGATTCATCCTCTTGGTAGCCCAAATTGTATCTCCAGGGATGCCAGACTTCTAGCATATTGGAGATTAATAGGCTCTGTTTTCTGTTTCTGGAAGGGATTTTGTAGTCTGGCTTTGAATAGTCTAGGGAGGAAAGAAATAAGTTTAACAACTTTAATGTCCTTGAAAGTCTTAATTTAACTGATTGACAGTCCTTCATTCAGAACTAAATCACCTGTGAATCTAACTTAGCAATTACCCTATAATTTGCATCTCTTGTACACAAATACAGCCAAACTCCTTAAAATGAAGTAAGGATTTAGCAAAGACTTTAGCTTCATTACAGCAAGGAAACAGGTGAATTTGACAACATTATATTAAGTTCAAGATCTAACAGTTTTATCAAGTGCTGTGACTGTTGTGACTGAGTCAGCAGCTACGTTGTAGGAAAGTCGACCTCTGACTATTACGTCAGAAGATTTTCTCATACGCAACTAAATCAGGTGATGTTTTCTGGACCTATCCTGATGAGATTTCCACTCAGATTTGTAAATCTGATTTCCAAACCTGGTGATGATTGCTCCTAAGTAGTCCAAACAAGAAAGCCTTCAGAAAAGTATACAATAGCAACTTCTCATTTTATCTGTTCTGGAATTGTAAGTAACTGTTACACTTAGGGATAGATTGTCAGTTGATATACATCAGTGTTGTTCCACCACAGTGAAAAAAGCCAAGTTAACAAGCTTGGTAAAATGGAGATCCAGGTTTTATATTGGAAAATGGAGGAGGGAGAGGTAACACAGAAGTGGAATCAGAAACTTAAGGTCTTAGTCAGCTAAGAATTAGGTATTTGCTCTAAGCTAGTAGTCTACCATGGCTCTATAACTGGTGGTCAGAAATATCTATCTTCAGAAGGTGATTTATTCTGTGCTAAAATACATCTCTGAAAGAAAAATTCCCTGTAAAAATTACATTTTTGGAAATGTGTGTTCTATTAAACAGAGAAAGAAGTAGGCCTAAAATATAGTAAAATAGATGCTTATATTTTAGATGGCTGAATCCAGCCCTTAGCAGCTGGAAAACAAAGGGATACCTTTGACAACAAGAACAGCCAGTGGTTGAGAGATTACTCTTGGTTTAGTCATGGCTTTTCATAAGTTTTGCAAAAATCTGTATGCTGTAAATTAATGACCACCAGAACACTTTGTGCCCAAAGTTATGAGTAGCACAAATGATATTAAGGAGACAGACACTAACTGATGAATCAGTTACGCATGCAGAAGCCTCCTTTAGCTGGATGCCATTGCTGAGATGATGCCAGTGATTAATAACATTAAGGCATTTTTTGTTTTTTAGAACTAGGTGCCTATGTTCTCATTCTGAATTTCACTGTCTGGTGAAGAAAAGGATTTTGCAGAAGGAAAATTAAGATGGGTACTAATAATTATTAGTCAGGAACGTTTAGAGCTCAAAGACATGAATATGCCAGCTTTGTTAAATTTTTGAGAAAGAGGGTGGGAAGGAGACTGGCCATCAAGGCAGAATTTTTAAGCAAACAATAAAGCTTTCTAATCCCACTGTGTATGGATAGATGCTTGCATCCATCTTATGGAAAAAAAGCTATATTCATGATTTGGTCTGATGTCTCTATGGAGACCAAATGACTGTCTGAATTTTACTGTAATCATGGGTCTATCTTGAAAAACCTTTGTGGCAGAATCCAGAATATTCCAGAGAGTCTCTATACTTTTTGGTCCAGAAAATGTTGCTGATGCTGTATTTTTACAAAAAGGTGGAGAACTGAGAATAGAGCTCATACAATTTGTTTTGGGTTGAGGTTATATTTTCCAGTCCTTTGAAGATAAGTCATAATACCTGTTGTGGGCTGATAGATTTATGATCTTCTGTACACTGCTAATCATTTCCAGAGGTGGTGTTTGCAATGAATGCTTCCCATGGAGAAACAGGCTGCACTTCCTTAAATTTGGTATTTTATCAAGCGTTTCTGGGCATGATTTTTCATAAGCAAAAACTATTTTTGTTACAGCCAGTGGCATAGTGCCTCATAAAGAACTTGCTAAGGAGGCTGTATGGTTTCTTAAGTGTTTTAAAATTTTTGAATGGTCATTTTTAAAACCACTTCTAAGAGTTGTCTTCTTTCCCCAAAATCTTCTACAAATGGGTATGTTTTTGTGTTTGGAAAAGGATCACATAGATTTTTCCAATGGGACATGGGCCAGGCAGCCAAAGGACTCCTGGGGCAATAACTGAGATCAAGAAAGAACTTTAAAATGACCTGGCAAGAATTTCCTTGTTTTCTCTTGTTATCTGTGGGAGTGAGCAAGAATCTGTGCTTCATAAGCATAGCTTAGGAAAAAAGATATGTAATTAATTCTCTCAGTGGTGAGTTCTGCTCCTCAATCCATTTTCTGATTTATTTATATTTGTCAGAGAACACTGTGTAATGCCTGCTACCATTCTTCTTACTGTTAATTATCTGGACTGTAATTTAATTGTCCCTTATATTGTTCTGCATCAGAAATCTTAAATAGTGTTTTTTCCTAAAAGCCAGGCATTTCCCTTGAATGCAAGCCAAGATTTTGCAGCATATGTCTTAAGTAAATGAGCTGCATGTGATACTAATCATTTTGGGTTTCTCTTTTTCAGTCTGTAATAGGCTTTGGCACAAACCTGTACTTTCCTGTGTCTTTTCAAAATTATTTCTGGGGCTCTTCAAAGGGGAGAGTTATAACTCACTTTTGTAATTTGGCCTCCATGCCAGTAAGCTGCTCACTTGCATGAAAATAACGTGCTTGCCTCTAGCATTCACGAGTACGTGTTCAAGAGAAACTGTGTTCTTTGTTTCTGTACTCCCTCCTACTGTCAGGAGCTTCCGGAATTGAAATCACTTGCAAGTGAAAATCCTAATTGTCAGTCTTAGATCTCAGTTCTGCAGCCTCTATGTGAGTGATTCCCAGTCACATGAATTAGACTATTGCAAATAAAGAAAGAGGTTACTCAGGCAAATAAAGACTGAAAGACCAGGTCCATATTACCTCCCCCTTAGAGGTCTGCATCTGCAATCATTCAGCTTCAAATTTTACCATCAACTTATCTCATTTGAGTCATGGCTAAATATATTTCTACCTAGTAACAATTAATTCCTGGTGGCAGCTGCCTGTTCTCAAATCACATTCTGTACCCATGTGCCTGCCACACATGTAGTTAATTATGACAGAGGACCTGGAAATATTATTAGAGTCCAACCATTTAGAGATCCTCGTTAATTACATACAGGGCTACCTGTGATCGGTTACATTGTCCACTTACTATGATCTGTGTAGTATTGAGTCTGCATAGAGAAAAATCATAAGAATTAACATGGAGAAAAAAAGCATCTACTTTCGACTCTGTGAAGGAGAAGAATACCTAAGGATCTTCTGAAATAGGAGAAAAATTCATATTGATATCTTGTATTTCTGGAGTGTCTAATTTGTGATGGAATATCTGAAATACTGATGTTAGATGAATGTATATGTTCCTTTCTTCTTGTTACTTGTCATAAAAAATTACTATGTTTTGTGAGGTATGTTAATGTTCTTTGGGTTCCCTACTGAGTTTTTGAGAAGGGAAGGCGGAGGAATAACGTTAGCTGAGGGGTGCACTTACAGACTTAAGAAACTTACTGCTTTTCACAGCAGACTGTCACATCTTCAGGACACATTAGTCTTCTTGTTTGTACACACATCACCTGTTCATATAGAGTAGGGCTAGGGTGGGACCTTCTTTTTGCAGAAAAAGAGGTAGATAAAGTCAGAATAGCAGCTAGGTAGGGTGAAATAAGAGAGAGCAAACCATATTTAGGAACAGAAGTATGCTATGGCATTTTTTTCCCCTCTTAAAATATTCTCAAATATTAAAGTGTTTCCTCTCTCCTTACTATTTCTTTCTATAAGTGCCTCATGTTATGCTGGATAAGGAGAGGTTTTTTTCAGCACTTAGCAGATATGAAACATGGAATCATCATGGCTTTTCCACTCATGACAAATATCACTGAACCTCTTGGAATATCCTTGTAGATGCTGGGAACAGGCTTTTGGCAATGAGGTAAATTGTGGTGTCTTCCCCACAACGTTGACAAAGCAACTGAGGCACGGAAGATTGTCACAATTTGCCCAGGATTAGAAAGCAAAGCTGTCATTCCTCAGCTTTCCTCTTGCTCTTTGACGTTGTTTCCACCCATTGCCATTAATTTCTCAGAACATCTGTGAAGTAATCAGCATATGGCGTTCCTATGTGATTGCTAATGAGCTTATTAAAAGCTACAGCACAAAATTACAGTTGCATGTGATTTTTGCCTTACTTTACACTGGGCTTTTAATTACCTGCAAGCACTTTATGAAATACTGTGGCTTAATAATTTTGCAGTGTTATTCCCTAATGTTATCTGAAAATAGGAAATTCAGTGGGCAGGGAGTACTTAGCTTGGCAGAGAAGTTTGATAACTTTTACTTAAAGCAACATTTCTCCCCGGGCCTTTGCTATAGAGAACATGCTAGATGACAATCCTAACAGTAAAACAATGGATTCTGTAGAAGTTAGGCGTACCTAAACAGTGTGTAGATCTTGTGCTAGTTCTTTGTATAGGGATAAATATCAGTCTTAATCCTAAAATGAGAGCTTGATATCAGAAGAATATGGGACTATTTAAATAGTGAAGAACTTCCAGCTTAATTCCCAAAGATTTCCCATAGAATAGCAAAAGTCACTGAACTGTTCTCATACTAAAATAAAAAACAAATTTTCATGTCTGCCAGTATTTAAGAAAAAGGGCAACTAGGAAACTGGAAAATATTGTTCTTACTTCAGAAAAGAATAATTCTGCATTCATGTGTTTTGCTTTGTTTTCATGTGTTTCTTTCACTGCTGCCTTTCAAGACTTCATAGCGAGTGATTTGTTTTAGTTTGGCATGTTCAATTTTTAAGCACAGCTTTCTTTGGTTTTACTATAAAGCCTCTCTGTCATTGGGATATGGAGTGATGGTTCATGCAAACTGTGAATGACACAGGCACATTTTTGTGTGCACTGTCTTCAAGGAGGCAGCAACTGGGACAAGCCTAGCGTGCAGATGCTTCAGTGGAACCAGTGCCTCAGGCCATCTTTATGGCGCTCTTGAGCTTGGGACAGCAATGTGCAGAGATTAGTGCGAAGCTGCTGGTGGGAAAGAGTTATTTTTACCACCTGATATAAATAAATATCCCTTCCTTGTGGGGTAGATAACAGACACATACTGAAATCCCTATGGCATCACAGATCCCTTACAAACTTTCAGGACAGTCACCGTGGCATGAGTATCGCTACTTATTCTATCGAAGGAATTTAAGCTTATTCTGTCAGAGGAATATTATATGTTCCTTGCAAAAAAATATGGCATTAGTGACATTCCTGCCAAAACAAATCGATCTGGACAAGTAGATTCATTATCTATTCATTATCCACACTGAGCTGTAAATGGTTTGGTGTTACTACCCAATTATTATAAAATCTGTCCAGCGTTGCTCTTTCTAGGCTTTTTCAAGGCATTTTAGTTACAGCTTCATTATAGAAATTTTTTCTCAATGTTTCCAAATTCTTTCATCAGTTGTCCAAGTGTGAGGCAGATTAGGACTGCTTTTTTTACTTTATGTAACACACAGTTTTAGAGTAGTATGCTAAATGACCAGCTGAGACAAGTCTGTGTTATTTCTTTGGCTTTTGTGGAGCTACCCTGACCTGCATGAGCATAGGATCTAGTCCAGTACCAATTAACACATCAGCTAATATGCTTGAAA
Source organism: Aptenodytes forsteri (assembly GCF_000699145.1). Taxonomy (NCBI): domain Eukaryota; kingdom Metazoa; phylum Chordata; class Aves; order Sphenisciformes; family Spheniscidae; genus Aptenodytes; species Aptenodytes forsteri. Next base: position 4,706,245 of record NW_008794581.1, on the reverse strand, counting down.
ACGATCTTCCTTATTCCTCATTGCCTCTGAGTAATTCAAAAAACTGTGAATATTAAAGTTGATACTTCTCTCTCATGGAGCAATGTGTATTATTTACGCAGGTAGCAGCTTCAGATTCAGTTAGACTTTCTGAAGGGCCTATTTATTTTAGACATAATTATTAGACTTGAGAAAAAGCTGTACAATTGTCATGAAAGGAATTAATTGCTTACCAGTTCAAATTATATTAACAAAACAAGGATGAGGTAAATTTGTCATATTAATAAGCTACTGAAAGATCTCACTTATCATAGAATCATAGAATTATAGAATCATTAAGGTTGGAAAAGACCTCTAAGATCATCAAGTCCAACACCACCATGCCCACTAAGCCATGTCCCTAAGCACCTCATCTACTCGTCTTTTAACTCCTTCCAGGGATGGGGACTCAACCACTTCCCTGGGCAGCCTGGTCCAATGTTTAACCACTCTTTCAAGTA
>NW_008794581.1:4701506-4703477 GCF_000699145.1 Aptenodytes forsteri | reverse complement strand
CCTCCTTACTTCACCAAGAAGCGAGAATTCTATCATTTCATGGTCGCTAAGCCCAAGACGGCTTCCGACCACCACATCTCCCACCAGTCCTTCTCTGTTTGTAAACAGCAGGTCAAGAGAGGCACCTCCCCTGGTAGGCTCACTTACCAGCTGTGAGTTGTCTTCCACACACTCCAGGAACCTCCTAGGCTGCTTCCTCTCTGCCGTGTTGTATTTCCAGCAGACATCTGGGAAGTTGAAGTCCCCCACGAGAACAAGGGCTAGTGATTGAGAGACTTCTGCCAGCCGCTTGTAGAATGCTTCATCTGCCCCTTCATCCTGGTTGGGTGGTCTATAATGGACTCCCAGCAGGATATCTGCCTTGTTGGCCTTCCCCCTCATCCTTACCCATAAATACTCGACCATATCATCATCACAATCATTGAGCTCTAGACAATCGAAACACTCCCTAACATACAGGACATAACATAAACATAACATAAATACTTCTTGCATATATTTAAATCACTGTACTTCATGGGGCAGTTTAGCACTTGTTTCTGCCTTCACTGGTCAGGCTAAGTGTGACTGATAAACCTTGCAGTGCCAGATTCTGTGTGCTGGTAACCTTGAAACCACAAGGATGACAGTCCTAAACAGGATTACTGATGTGATTATTGCGGTGATCAGGTATGTGTTACCATGGACAACAAGTTGTTTTGCACTGTAACACAGGTGCTGCCTCAAGAGTAGGCTAATATTGAAAGCAAAGAGTGTCTTTGCCTTGTCTATATCCTGACACTGCTCACAGAACCTGATTCATTGAAATTTGCTCCTGTTAGACTGTTGTAGGCAAACCTAAGATACTTCTCTCTCTCATTTGCTAGAACCTGAGTGACTTATTCAAAGCTGTGTATTTTGTTTCCATGTTAAATATATAGTGAAACATTCGGACTTCAGTTTTGCCCATTACCACAGGGATGGAGCTCTTTTGATCAATGAGAGGTGTACCCATGTAATAATGAAGGGCAACCACTCCTAATAATAGCAAATCACTAAGGATTAATGTTGATATTTTCTTGGTTTCTTTCTGGGCTTGTTTCTCCAAGGTCTCATTGTCTCATAAAACCGCATAAATTTTGATATAGCAAAACATTTTATTATTGTGTTTTTAAGTCAGGAGAATATTGTGCTTCTCCAATTTATCTTTGAACTATAGCTGCTCTGAACAGAACATCATTTAAGCTTTGGGAATCATGACATCTCTTCCTGTTCTTTTTCTCTTCTGCTTAGAAGTTTTCTTAACTTCTGAAATCCTGCAAAACCTTGGCTTTCTGCATCAAAACCTGAGAGTGGACAGATATATTAGCTGTAGGGTAAATGACAGGGATTCAAGACAAAAACTAGCTACTGAAGAGCATTTGCTGGTAATTCTGTGTTGTTTTGTTGAAACTAAAATTTTCCAGTCAAATTTTGCTGAGGAAGGTTTCTGAGCTTCTGCATATTATTTCTTTTTGTAATCAAGAAGTGGTAGAGTCCAAAGCAGGCAGTAGCTATCCAGGTCTGTCACACCCTCAAATGAATTCTCACTGCTGTTGATATAATGACTGTTCTGGGGTGAGTCTGTTTCTCTCTCCTGTTGTGGGTTTGGTTTTGGTTTTGGTTTTGTTTTTTTTTTTTCCTGAAACACTTTTAAGCGCTTTTGGTTTTATCTGGATATGACCAGGGAGCATTTTAAGAAATCTGTCATGAAATGGATTTTTTTTTTTTTCCTGAAAAACTTTTAAGCGCTTTTGGTTTTATCTGGATATGACCAGGGAGCATTTTAAGAAATCTGTCTGATGAAATGGAAAAAAATATTTCCAATTCCAGTATTCAATCTATGCAAGGGAGCAGGATTACAGGAATAGAGGAGAAAAACTGTTTTGTTTAGGCTTGTTTGTTTTGGGTTTTTTTTCTCATTGTTGCCTTTTTTAATTTTCTAATTTCCCG
>NW_008794581.1:4621527-4699618 GCF_000699145.1 Aptenodytes forsteri | reverse complement strand
TGGGTGTTGGTTTTGTTTTTGGTTTTTTTTTTTTTTTTTTCCTGAAAAACTTTTAAGCGCTTTTGGTTTTATCTGGATATGACCAGGGAGCATTTTAAGAAATCTGTCTGATGAAATGGAAAAAAATATTTCCAATTCCAGTATTCAATCTATGCAAGGGAGCAGGATTACAGGAATAGAGGAGAAAAACTGTTTTGTTTAGGCTTGTTTGTTTTGGTTTTTTTTTCTCATTGTTGCCTTTTTAAATTTGCTAATTTCCTGGAAAACTTTTGCTGATACATACAAGGAGTAAAATTTGAGTTGAATTGCAGATTCAACTCTCCTTGCAAACTGGGCTAATGTAATTGTGTTGGCTTGTGCTTGTGTTGGCTAACGTGACTGGGTCTGGCTGAGCTTCAGGAAGACATTTAAAGAATGTATATTTTTTGCACACATTTTCATCTATTGCGTTGTGAAATTAGATGTTACTTTGGCAACATGAATTACTGGCATGGTTTGGAGCTTTCTTAAGAGCAATTAGTGGCTAGAAGATATTTTCTTTTTCTAGATTCTTTCGTATTGTGTGAATGTACTAGATGAATCAAGAATGATTTGCCACAAAATTATGATTTGCCACATCTTAATAATAGTAAGCCTGCCTCTCCTGGCATGATTCTCCATGAGGGACAAACTAACCACTATTTCATAAGCACCAGTTATCAAACTAACACGTTATGCATCTTCCACTGTGTTTATACCTGAAAAGAAAAGATTTAAATCAGTCATTGTCAGCAGCATGGGAAAGTAGCTCCAATCTACTGGTGGTATGGTTTTCCAGGTGCTTTCAGTTCCGACCTTTCAGAACTGAAATGATATCTGAATTAATTTGCAAACTTGGAAAAGAATAACGTGCATAAAAAAATAGCAAAGTTACAGTGCTGTCAACTGAAATAAGCCTTAATATCTATAGTAATTAAAAAATGCTTAAAATCTATCCTGGAAATGTTGAGGGTTTTTTCTGGTCTTTTGCTTATGTGATTCTAGTGGAATTTCAAATCTGAAATACATTCTTTACACTTAAAGCAATGTACTAACAGAAATCAGTTTGCTTTTTTTTTTTTTTGGTCTGGTAATTAAGCATCACCAAAATTCCTAAGTTGTTAAACACTTCTGATACCTCTTAAGGCCCAACATCTTCAGTCTATCTTGGGAAAAGAAATTATGAGCCTGCAAATTCTTCAAAGAACATTCTCCCTTCAAAGAAATGGTTAAGTATTAGGCTTCCTATCTAAGAAGGATGAGGGAAGATAAATGTCATGAATTGAGACAGATTGAACTTCTAATTAGAAAGCATCCTGGCCGGTACGGCCACGTTAGAGTGAGTTCAAGAAAAATTAATGTGGAGGTGAGAATAAAAGTCAAACCCATCTACCAGCTAGAGAAGATGACAGCTGGGGGTATTTGTGTCAGTCACATATGGAGCACACAGAGTGAAGAGAGCAAAATCAAGGGATAGTGTTGCTGAGTATGCTGCTGGATGAACCTCATCCAGTATGGGTTGCCTTTTAGTGGCCAGGAAAGTCCTTGGGGGTTCAAGGGGAACTGGATTCCTTAGCTATCTTCAAGCTTTTGTGTCTTTTAACAGCTAAAAATAATTTTACCTGTTGGTTAACTCAAATTACTATATACAATGTGCATGTATACACATACATGTTGTGTGGTCTTTAATAATATACATACTACACAGAGATTCACCCTTGGTGCTGCTGGCAAATTTATAAAAGAATTCTGTAATATTGGAGACTCTATTAGCAGGAGCACCCCCTCCTCATTAAACTGCATCCTTGAGTTCCTCCTGCCCTCCCCACCTCCCCCAACATACAACAATGATACCAACATACTGGAACAAGTTCAGTAGAGGGTCACCAAGATGCCCAGGGAGCTGGAGCTCTTGTCCTGTGAGGAGAGACTGAGGGACCTGGGCTTGCTCATCCTGGAGGAGGGAAGGTTTCAGAGGGACCTCAGAGCAGTCTTCCCATACCTATAAGGAGGTATCAGGCTCGATATGAGGAAAAGTTTTTTCACCATAAAACAGTAAAACAGTGAAACAGGTTGCCCTGAGAGCTTGTGCAATCTTATTTTTGGAGGTTTTCAGTATCCAACTGGATACAGCTCTAAGCAACCTGGTCTGATCTTATAGCTGACCCTGCATAGAGCTGCGAGCTCGGTTAGATGACCAAGGACCCTTCCAATCTGAAATATTCTATGACCCTACAATTAACCACGGAAGAGAACTGCATAATTGATCAGTCTGCAGCCGTGATTTACTGCAAAATAGTTGCTGCAGTGGGATTTAAATTCTTATGGTGCTTAGAATTTTGTAATAAATTTGTGTAAAACTGGAAGTGCAATTATGCTCTAGTATCTTCCTTACACTTGACTATAAATTATAAAATTTTTCTGGTGTGGATATGCCTCCAGAGTCAGCTTAAGAGACAGGATGTATTTGCCCAGGTATAGCACTGTAGAACTATCTCAATTCCATGTCCATCCCTGTAGATATGCTCTGCAAATCAGACTGAAATTGGTATCTGAAGAGGGGTGAGCCCTATTTCTTTTACTGCCTGACGGGTCTAATTAAGTTTGCACTGACACGGCACATGAAAAAGATGAAATTTTCCTCTCCAGGACTATATAGCATATACTTCTGATATCTGTGGAATGGGAATGCTGGAAGTGATCCTTCTGAATCCTTCTGAGATGTGTAAGTGAGAAGCACTACACCTCAGCCAGCTGTTACAGTAAAATAAAATCAGTATTATCAACATAAGCTTCATCAGTTGATTTACACTGCAGTAAAACACTAGTTTTTCAATAGATAAAATCAAGAAAATAAAGTTAATAAAATAAAATCTATAAAGTAAAATCAATATTGTCAATGTAAGCTGCATCAGTTGATTTGCACTATAGTAAAACATTAGTACCATTTCTGTTTCCTGACTGGATTACTTAAGTGCATATTTCAAAGGAAGAAATATCTCTTATTTGCAGCTGTTGTGGTTATGTGGGCAAGGAACAGTGAACAGTTGTGTGCATCTTCATATTGAAAACAAAAGTGTGTTCAGAAAAGTCGGGGCGTGGAATGTGCTCTGAACATAGCAAATTTAGCAGATTAAGAACTCAAATTTGGCCATAACAAGTACAGAATTAATAGCTACTGTTTGAACTGCGACTCAATAGTATTGCAGGAATCATTCTACATACCCACCAATATCTGAGGTTCCTAAGTGGTAGATTTATGGTTTTATTGCCGAGGTGCCCACTGAACCATGATGCATATTTCCCATGCAGATAGTACAGCATCCAGGGATTCCGTCTACTCAGTTACAGGTTGTCCTGAGAAAGCCTCTGCTGTGTGCTGCAGTACTGAAGAGCTGGACTCCACTAAGGGTTCTTGTCCAAGTCCTCTCCTTTTCCCTACGAGAAGAAAGCAGGACCCAGGAAGCACTTGCAGTGTATGAAGGGGGTGGAAGAACAACCTCTGAGTGGGGGAGTATGTGTCAGGCTGCCAGCAGATAGAAGGAAGGGAAAGTGGCATGTGATAGGAAAACAGATAAAGCAGAAGAGTGGAAAGAGTTGTGGGAGCTGAAGTTTATTGCCCAAATTGGTAAGGTTCATAGGTATGTTCCTGTATGTTATATGTCACACAGAGGCAGTAACTTCTCTTAACAACCAACTCTATTTAACATCTTATTTAATTAAAGATTTATCTGAGTCCCTTCTCAGACTACCATCTTATTCATGCTGAGCCACTTCGATTTCATTATATTAGTAGAATCTACCTAATGTAAGCAATATCAGAATAAAGTGATAGAAAAGGCTGTTGGCTTAGACACAAAGAGCTGTGAGATAAGGCTCGATAGCTTACAAGTCAGGAAGCCTGGTTCTGGGTCCAGCTTTGTCACTCCCTTTTGAGAAGCAGCTGTCCTCCTGCTCGTTTGCCCTGTGTATAAGGACACTTTCTTTTAGAAGGATCTTCAAGCTCTCTGCTTGATGCAGTGGGTAGGTCTTTTACCCAAACCTTTTGAGCTGGCTTCTCCTTGAATAGAAGGAGAAGAACCATACTACCAGTAGATTGGAGCTACTTTCCCATGCTGCTGACAATGACTGATTTAAATCTTTTCTTTTCAGGTATAAACACAGTGGAAGATGCATAACGTGTCAGTTTGATAACTGGTGCTTATGAAATAGTGGTTAGTTTGTCCCTCATGGAGAATCATGCCAGGAGAGGCAGGCTTACTATTATTAAGATGTGGCAAATCATAATTTTGTGGCAAATCATTCTTGATTCATCTAGTACATTCACACAATACGAAAGAATCTAGAAAAAGAAAATATCTTCTAGCCACTAATTGCTCTTAAGAAAGCTCCAAACCATGCCAGTAATTCATGTTGCCAAAGTAACATCTGATTTCACAACGCAATAGATGAAAATGTGTGCAAAAAATATACATTCTTTAAATGTCTTCCTGAAGCTCAGCCAGACCCAGTCACGTTAGCCAACACAAGCACAAGCCAACACAATTACATTAGCCCAGTTTGCAAGGAGAGTTGAATCTGCAATTCAACTCAAATTTTACTCCTTGTATGTATCAGCAAAAGTTTTCCAGGAAATTAGCAAATTTAAGTCTTCTCTACTCTATAGAGTAGAGAAGACGTCTTTCCAGAAGGACATTTTTTGTTGTTGCATTTTAATGAATCATATTTGGATTTGGGTTTAATATTTCTTGGGAAAATCTAAGTGGAGGAGAGCAACACTTCATTCTCTAGTCAAAGTGAAATATGGATGATATTTGTAATTCCTTTGATGCTTTTCTGTCCAGGAGATAAAGAATAATGAAAAAATTCAGCTGGGGGGCATTTTGGTCCATTTCATCAAAATTTGAAGTAGAAGGTTTTTTGTTTTCACCTGGTCTCTGTTTGTAGGTTCTTTTCTGAATTGAATGTTTCCATAATGTGAGACAAAACAGCTTTCTAACATGTTTGGCATATACCTGCATATTTCATCATGTGCTATATATAGCATTAATATTGCATATAGTGCAGGCAATGGCAGTTTCACAGAATCTACGGGAACACTCTCCCCTGCATCCCCCCCAACAATTGTGCTGATGTTGCTTCTTCCATCACCTGACATGAGCATGGGAATTGGAATAACTTTTCTCTTCTCGTCATCTTCATTTAAACGAAGAAGTTATATGTGTTTCACACATTTCAGAAACATTTTTGGGAAGGTGCTTGTGCAGCAAGAACAATCATGAGTTTTATTTAAAACCTAATCCCTGTTTACAGTTTATCCATTGGTTATGTGTTTAAAAAAAAGAGGGGGGTGGTGAGAGGAGCAAAAGAAGACCCAAACACTCCAAAAGTTTGGCATTCAGCAGCAGTGCAAGTTTTATTAAGTGTTCAGGCAGTAACAGGGAAAGACTAAACCACCTGCCCAATGTCTCTGGTTGCTGAAGGCCTGCTTCTCTGCTAAGACTCCATTTACTTTTCTTTTTTTCCTCCTTATTTTACATGGGTTATCTGAGGACTTATTTCAGGTTTTGGTACTTTTAAAGCCATTCATGTTGTCTGCTGTACTGGCTTGTGTAGATGAAAATACCATTATTTAAGTTTTACAACTAAAAATATTCTTGCATATAAAATATTTTCCAAGCAAGTCCCAATGTGTCAGAAAAATGTTTTGAGGCAGTATGTGTAGAGCAAGCAGCAATCAGTGCAATCAGTCAAAATTACATTCTAAATCTCTGATTACATCAGTGTCCCAGAAGTGAAGAGCACTTTAATTCTTGAAAAAATAATCATTAAAATTAAAAGGCCTGTTTTGTATTGATGCTACCTGGATGATTTTTCAGTTGATTTGAAAGGAATTAACAATGGATTTTCTCTTCCCTTTTTTTCAACTGTACAAGGGATTCTTTGAATTAGAAAAATTCAGCTTCCTTACCTCATTTTTTTTACTCTAGATTTGATTTTTTTTGTATTATCATTATTTCAGTGGAGATCTGGTATTTTTCCCTTTTTTATGAAACTTTTAAAATGTTTCCCATTTGCTAGTAAATGCAAAAAGTGCTTTTAATCAAGGCAATATTGTTCATCCTGGTTCATCTATGCTAGTCAATGTTGATTCAGAGGCATTTCTTGCTGATAACTCTGCAAAAAGAAGTTATTTGGGGACAGAAGACAAATCCCCAGTATTATTCCATTGCTTCAGATACTGGATGTTCCCAAGAACACTAACAATGCAGACCAGTGATATCTTTCAAAAGGTACACTTTGCATCTGGTTTTCTGACAAAGAAATATATTCTGCACAAGCCCCATTCATAACTAAGTGGAAAGCATTCTGGATACTTAGTGAAACTGATGTTCTTAATTCACTATGAGCAGAAACATGCTGTAGGCTACATTAAATCTCATTTCTTGACTGATGCTGTCTGCTTTTCAAACAGCTCAGGTATATTCTCAGTGACCTCCACTCTCTGGCAAACATCATCCCATGAGGCATCACTGCTGAAAAATCAACTGCAAAATGGAATTGAATTCTTAAAGAACTGTCCATGTGGTTATGCTCCCTGCTCATAGCATCATAGAATCATGGAACAGTTTAGGTTGGAAAAGGCCCTGAAGATCATCAAGTCCAACTGCAAACCTAACACTGCCAAGTCCACCACTGAGCCATGTCCCTAGGCGCCATGTCTACATGTCTTTTAAATACCCCCAGGAACGGTGACTCAACTACTTCCCTGGGCAGCCTGTTCCAATGCTTGACAACACTTTTGGTGAAGAAATTTTTCCTGATACCCAATCTAAATCTGCCCTGGCGCAACTTGAGGCCATTTCCTCTCGTCCTATCGCTAGTTACTTGGGAGAAGAGACCAACACCCACCTCGCTACAACCTCCTTTCAGGTAGTTGTAGAGAGCGATGAGGTCTCCCCTCAGCCTCCTCTTCTCCAGGCTAAACAAATGTCCTTCTTGTAGTGAGGGGCCCAAAACTGAACACAGTATTCGAGGTGCGGCCTCACCAGTGCCGAGTACAGGGGCACGATCACTTCCCTACTCCTGCTGGCCACACTATTTCTGATACAGGCCAGGATGCCATTGGCCTTCTTGGCCGCCTGGGCACACTGCCGGCTCATGTTCAGCCAGCTGTCAACCAACACCCCCAGGTCCTTTTCCGCCAGGCAGCTTTCCAGCCACTCTTCCCCAAGCCTGTAGCGCTGCATGGGGTTGTTGTGGCCAAAGTGCAGGACCCGGCACTTGGCCTTGTTGAATCTCATACAATTGGCCTGGGCCCATCGATCCAACCTGTCCAGATCAATGCTTGAAATCGGTAGATCTTTGTGCATCTTCTCTCCCTGAGCTTATCCTTCTTTGTTTGCTTGGGTTTTGGTTTTGTTTTTTTCAGAGGTGGTAAAGTTCTGGTTATTTTTTAATGAGGACATGCCTGAAGACACAAAGCTAGCTGAGCAAGCAGTGCCATAGTTCATATATGAGTATGCTTTCCTCACACATATTCATAGATGCTACATCATTTTCATAGCAATGACATTTCTTTCCCAAGAGAAATAGTTTAAGGACATTTGTGGAAGAGGCAGTAAAAGGAGAACAGAAGCAATTGCATTCCAATTGGATTCAGTTTAACTTGTTTGTGAATAACTATTTTCACTATTGTTCCAGATCTCCTCATCAGTAATTAACAACTGATGGAAGTCCTAATCTTTTAATTACTATATGGATATATTACAGAGTCGAATGCTAGCTCTGCATGTGCAGATGGCCATCTCCACTGTGAACTGTTGTGCTTTAGTTTCAATGGAAAAACACGGAAGAACTCTACTGGAATCTAAATGTCTCTGTGGACAATGAGGTTACAGAAAATACTTTCCTGTTCTGGCAGAAAGGAAGGTTAAACTAATTATTCATGTCCTGTGAGTGGCTGAGATGAATAGGAAACCGCAGATCCTGAAACTTCTTCTGGTAACTGAGAATGAAGGTCTCAGGGATCAATTTACGTTTTTGTTAGCCTTAGTTTGCAAACCCACAAAACTGACAGGAGCTGGGGTTTGGATTTCCTGGCACTGACTAGGTGAAGACCCCAACATTTCTCATCCTCCTGACTTTTCTTGATGAGGACTTTCTGCTTACTACTCTCCCTTGCCACATGATGGGAAAGCTGTGCTCTGCGAAGGGTGTGGAGGAAAGAACTGTTGAAGGGAAAAAGCTGGAAATTTTACTTCCACTGAAGGGAGTAGTGGTTTTGGCTCTGCTGCCAACAGTGCCAAGATCTCCTTCCTGGTCAGCAGAGAGGAGGAAATGTTTTCTCTCACAGTAATGGCTTCCTGCGGGATGCAGTAAGAAAAGAAGTAACGATGCAGTAAGAGAAGAATCACAAATCAGCTGCATTATAGCTAGGAGATTAAGGAAGAAAATATTATTGGGAAAATAACCTCACTCTTCTTCTGAGATAGCAAATCTGATTCAAACCCCAGAGGAACTACTAGGTTTAATGAATCATAGATTCCTATCAACATATTCCTATCAGAATTTCTATATTCTGTTTTGGCTCTCCTGTGTTCCCCTGAGACCTATGAGGTATATACTTCGCCTTACTAAAGAACCCTGCAGTAGATTCTTTCATCTCATGTCTATGTTAACGTCAGGTTTCTTTTCTATAGAGTATATAAAGGGATATGACATAGACCTGTTAAAAAAGCCTACATTTTAGCAAAGCAGTATTAATTAGAAGAAAATATCTGGGGTCTGCCATTCATTTTTGTATGAGTAACTGAATTATTTCTGCAGCATAAGAAGTGAGCAGATATTTTTCTAAAGAATTATTTTTAAATTGTATACAAGAAGATTATCTGCAGGTCTTCTGGAACCTAGTTAATTGATCAAACTGACTGTAGATTACACTAATGATATGGCTGCAACACCTGGCCAGTGATTGAATTCACCACAATGTTCAGCTTCTTACGGTCTTACAGGACAGCAACAATGAGAATCTAGATCTTATGAAACACTTTTCATCTCTATACTTCCATAATTTCAGAATTTTAATGTTCCAGCTCCTAAGTGGTAGAAGAAACAACAGGATCATAAATACAAGTGCGTAATTCTCACAATTAACTGTATTTAATAGCTGATGCTCGAATGCAAATAACAGATTTTTCTAGCTGGGAAGAATCACATGAGAATTGTGGCAGTTTTTCCTTGCTTTCCCTAATGAACTCTTTAGTAACTTGGCCGTTTTCCATATTACAGACTAAAGTATTGATTTGCCTGTGCTACTGCCTGATTGTCATGGCTTTTAATCTACTGTGCAACCATCATGTACATCCATCTGTACTACTGCTTGAATTTCAGGATGGCTCTCTAGAGCAAAGTTATTCACACTAAATATTTATACCTGATTAAATATATACAGAAAAATAAATCATACTCTTGCAATGGTTTAGGACCTAATCCATCTTATATATGTAACATTAGCAGGAGACATGCACATGGTTGTCATTTGATCCAACAGTAGAAGCCAATACTATCTGAACATTTTCTGTCCACCCATTTTGCAATAACATCATGGCATGTGCAACTCCTGCCACATAGATAAGTTTATCACCAAGGCATATGCTTAAACTTTAAAGTTAGTGGAAACTTTGCCCTTATTTCCATGGAACCAGAATTTCTCTGCAGAGTTCCTGCTGCCAGCTGTCCCAAGGAAGCAGGAGCTTCCTTTCCCTTAATCTTTTGCATATGATAGTCCAATGCTCCTTTTGAATGAGTAGTTAATGTGGAGCATTCATTTCCCATAAGGAAGCCAATGTATGGACGAAACAGCATCATTCTTTGAAGTGAATTTAATAATAGGATATGATGTTCAAAGCATCCTTGTTTTATTACAGTAATAAAAAGAAGCTCTCAGAAGAATAATTCTGCAACACTTTGTGGAACATGAAAGCTGTGTGCCATTTAAAGAGTGTCTCCATGAGGCTCTAACTCAACTATCAGCCTTTCAGCTAGCTTCAGATAGCATCCTTAGCAGCTGACAGCCTAGCAAATTCCTACCAGCTGAGGACTGGCCTATGCACCTGACTTCGTCTCCCTGCTAATCTATAAGGGCATCTCAGTTGTTTCCCATTGCTGTTCAGCCAGTTTCTGGCTTATATTATCTTCAGCTTTTATTTTATTGCCCCTGCCCTTGATCTGTGTATCAGCTTCTGCAGTTTCTCCCAACCCACTTAGTTCTTACCTTCATCCTTGTTCCTGATCTTGTTTTCTGTCACGGTGATGGTGATACCTCTTTTTGACTGACTTTCTTAGCCTTTCTTCTGTCATGCCTGCTTCTAGCTGTGGACCCTGCATTACTCTGTGGTTGGTATTCCTCACCTTTTACCTGCCTTCAGACTGTATCTGGCCTTGCAGCATGTGTACATCTCTGCTTGTGCACCTTAGCCAGACCTCTCATAATGCTTTTGCTTGACCTTTTAGCTTTTCTTTCTGATTTGGCAACACTTTTACTCCTGCTTCTTCTCTAGGTCCTATATTCAAGTTGGAGCACACTGACACTCAAAGTTTCCCATCCCCAAGTGCTAGTTTAATTTGTGTTGTCTGTTAGCCTTCCAGTCCCAACTCCAACAGTAACTGAGGACAAAACTCAGAGGATGTCAGTGTTTAAAAGATAAAACAAAAAGGAAGTTTAGCAAATCTGTGTGGAGAAGGACTGTTTATATGCGTATGAATATCTATGAATTGATTAGATAGTCTCCAGAGCTTCTTCAGGCCTTTTCTATTTTCACAGCAGCAAGCCCGTAAGTGTTCTCAATATTTCTTCTACAACTTTATTTTTCAGGCCTAGCAGGACCTGTACAGGAGAGCCTTTTAATGTGGGTGAGCTCTCAGGCATTTTCTGTCCACTTCAGAGCTTATTTTAGACCAACATTAAGTGCAAAATCTAATTCTGCTGAAGTGGGGAAATGCTCCAGGCTAAGAGATGATAAAATTGTGAAATTCCACTCTTTTCTCAGGACAGACTGTGGTTTTCTGAGAAAACAATGCTGGATGTAGAGCAGTGAGTATTGAATCACAGTTGCCACCACACTAATGCATATAGGAAGCACTGATCTTGTATAAACTCTTTTGCGGGATCAAATTTGCTTGATAAATGTTTGCGATCCCTTTGTATGAGACAGCATTATATCATATTTACCTCAGTCACTCTAACCTTACATAAATCAATAATGTCTGTCATTGTGCAAATTATATACAATCATGATGACAAATTAGTTTCTATAAGAGTGCATTCTGGGTAATTCAGTAAAAATGTGCCAAGCTGCCTGTTCTGGATCTGGATCAAATTTATACTGCAATGTGTTCCTATAAACTTGTGGAACCAAGTCATTAATAAATGTCATTAGCAAATAAATCAGAAGTTCCTAAAATATAGCTGAAAAAGACAAAATTTCTGGCAGAATACAGTGGCTGTGATAACTTCCTGTATATTCCACAAGTCTTGATAAAACAGACTTTATATAAACATCAAGCTATAATACACCAGAGGACTACCTTTGTAGTCTTAACATCACTGAGGAAAGTAATAGAAATGCATTCGTTACTATCCTTGGGACATGGACAGATGCAGAGAAGATGGATATTTTCCATATTGAAGTGTAATGCAAATTGCTTCAGGGTTTTTCTCTAAAAAAAAAAAAAGAAAGGCTGCAAGTGCATATTATTGTCTTAAGATTCCTTAGATACAGGTTTCATTCATAGATGGAAATATGGAACTTCAGTATTTTAGTGGTGTAGCCTTAATATTTAAGCTGAGAATTATGTCGATGTGTTTTTCAGGATATTGAGACTGCTTTTAGATTTTAACATAAGAGCTTTTGTGGAGGTGCTGAATTGGAATAAATCACCCACATTTAATGGAGACTGTCTAAAACATTTCTTTTCCCTCAGTAGGAAGGTATGGGTAGATATATTGCAGCATGAAGAAATCAATCCTTTACCCTGCTCACCCTGAAAAATTATTAGTACAAATCCAGGAATACCTCTGTCTTAAAAAATTATTGTTTTAACCTAAACTGCCTGATATTAAGAAAACTCTGCAACACAGATTGTACCATTTCTAAGTGAGTTCAGAATACAGAGGAATTTCTTCCTGAAAAGGTGCTTTCTTTTTTTGTTGCCAGATGCATCTATCAAGATATATAATGTGGGGATGTTGGTACAAATGTTTTTAATTTCTCTGACATCTGGCCTACCATAGCTAGTCTAAAGGACATGAAAAGCTGTTTCGTTAAACCTCTGGTGTCAAGATTATTTCTATAGTGATTTACACAACTGACAGTAAATAAATGATACTCTTGTCAAATTAAAATAGGTAATTGAACTTTAGTAATGCAAATGCTGTTATGCAGCTTCCCCTTTAAAAAATTTCTAATTTCTCTGACATCTGGCCTACCATAGCTAGTCTAAAGGACATGAAAAGCTGTTTCGTTAAACCTCTGGTGTCAAGATTATTTCTATAGTGATTTACACAACTGACAGTAAATAAATGATACTCTTGTCAAATTAAAATAGGTAATTGAACTTTAGTAATGCAAATGCTGTTATGCAGCTTCCCCTTTAAAAAATTTCATTAGGAAACAATTAAAATAACTGTGGTCTACTAGAATTCACATTCATTTGATCTGTTCTTTGAGGAACTAAAAAGACAAACTCCTAGAAGAAAAGAAGAAAATACAAAGGAGTTGGTGTTGCTTCAGTTTGGCATGATTAAAATTATTCTGAAGGTGCTGTAAGCCTAATTCTACAGCCCTTACAAACTGACCCATCTATTTCAGCAGGCTTGAGGAGAGTCTTGCTAGAAATCCACATAAATATAAAACCTTGCAATATCTCATGAGAAGACACAAATAAAACATGTACAGAGGGAAAAACTTTAAATAAGATAGATCAGCCTAGCTGTGCTATGTTTACAAAGATAAACAAGTAATTAAAAAAACCCTCAGAATGTTTAGGGCCTCCACAAAGAGAAAAAAGTGGACTCAACTTAAAAGACAGAAGTAAGTGTTCTTTTTTAATACTGCCAATTGTAGCAGACCTGGTCAGTCCTTCTTAGGCAAATGTTGGTTGTATGGTTTAAATCACAACATTTTCACTTTTTGACTAAATGGGAAATAAATCCCTTGCGTAAATGTTAGGAGAACTACACAGACAAGAAAGAAAATACTTGCTTAATGTGAGTGGTGAAAACCTTCCCACTAAGAATACAGAAAGTCAGCCTGGAGGGTCATGAACAAAACCAAGAAACAAGCTGATGTTAGGTGCTTAGTTCAGTTCAGAAACATTTACTCATTCTGTGGGTTTGAAGTGCAATTATTTCCTATAAAAAGTTTGGAAGAAAAAAAATCATGATAAATGAAATAGGCTACTATATTTGCTTTTCATAGTTTTCTTCCTAAATACACAATGTGGAAAAGTACCTATTTGTAATAATTTAGAAAGAAAGCTGTCAATCAAATGAGTCATAATAGTTGTCTTAGGATAGTTTTTATATATGAAGAAAAAAGCAATCTATGAAGTAACCTGCTTTATTTTAGCTGATTTACTGGGCTCTACAAACTAATGACTTCCAGACTCCTTTAGCTCAGGCTAAACTTGCATCACAATACTTGGTGTGTTAGTGAACTAAATATCCACCATAGGTCAGAAAGCAATACAAGTCTAACACAAAATAATAAGAAAACAATATAAGTCTAAAAGTCTACCTTCTGTACAGGTTGCTTTGGATGAACATGCTAGGCAATCTATGCTAGAAATTTCTGGGAACTGCAATTTTGAACTTTTTACTTCTGAGAATTTTGAAAATATGGCTTTGTGATATTATAGGCTTGGAAGCTCTGAAGAAAGAAATTTAAATGAGACAGATTAGTTCATGGGGACTGTGTTTACAAAATCAACCAAATCCAAGAATATGTAACACAGAATAGAAAGGCCTACTGAACGACAGGAAAATGTATTATGAGTTAAACCATTCAAGTAACAGATTCATATTTACCTTAAGAAAGACTGATACTGATCAAGTCCGGTACACCTGTCAATAGTATTGAAAAAGAACACTTAGCTCTGTCTTTTAAGTTCAGAGTCCATTTTTGTGGTCCAACACTCTAGTAA
The DNA here is from genome assembly GCF_000699145.1 of Aptenodytes forsteri. NCBI lineage: Eukaryota > Metazoa > Chordata > Aves > Sphenisciformes > Spheniscidae > Aptenodytes > Aptenodytes forsteri. The sequence goes on along the minus strand of NW_008794581.1, from coordinate 4,685,395 downwards.
AATTAGAAATCCAAATTACTCATGGAGACTGTTGTGGGGTTTACATAATGACTACATGTTCAAGCTCTTGGTCTTTGAACCTAATTCTGTTGTTCCATTTTGTTAAATAACACATCTTGTTAAGACAGTGAATTACACTTAAGAGGAAGCTGCAAGTACTGCGTAGAAAGTTCAGTTTCCAGTAACAAGAGGGGCATGCTCTGTGACTCTCCCTCAGTCTGAAAAATGCTGTTTCTCTGGCATGGTATTTAATTTGTTTGCACCCAGTAATACAAAGCCAATACTTGAATGAGACTGGAAGGGATGATTTAGCAACTAATGGCCCTGACAGCCAGTATTTCCTGACCTTGCAGTAGCAGTGTAAGTTGCAGATCTGCCAAAGGCATATGAAAAGGAATGTGGGATTGTGATGGATCAGTGTTCTGTGCAAAGACTGTCCTAGTAAGAGTAGCTGCATTTCCTGTAACTGTGGCTGTGTTTTTCATGTGGAAATAATGTGTGCGCGCTTGTCTGTATTGTCACTAAATCTCTCCTTCATTTTCTTCTTTGTTTCTTGATATTTAAAGTGCTTTAAAAATATTTTCTGAATAGCATTTTATTTTTACTTTCTTTTTTTTCTTTAAGTGAGAGCATAATTTTTGGCAAAGGTTTAGCACAGGCATGCTTGAATTATTGCTCACTTCGATCACTATTGATACAAATCAAATAGGTATTTTACAAGCTATTCATATTTCTCTAATTTGCAGTGAGATTCAACTCTGAAGTTAGTCTATTTAAAGAATAAACTGTGACTTTCAATGCTTGCCCAGAATTGGAAGCTCAAATGACCAGTTAAAAAATAGAAGTTCCAGGTATGGTAATTCATGTCTAAGTAAACAGTTAAAATCTTAGTCTCCTTTTAAATCCTTTGTTTGTTCTAAGTCAGTATCACTGTCAAAAATTCAAGCTCTAGTCTGCTTTTTTCCTAATTAAATGAGGGATTGGCTCATTCTGCTTTTATTCTAAATTTAAATAACTGTAGTACAGTAGCACATATCCGATGTGGGGACAATGTTGCCAATTTCATATAGTGATTATGAAAGAAGTCTGTCCACAGCTCAGTGGCTATCCTCCGGTGTATAGATGATGGCACATGCTGTTGGGTTTTACAGCAGAGAGGTTTATCATTACCTTGTTTACTGTTTGTGTTCATATAAATTTATTACACACTCTTTTTTTTTTTTTTAATGTTTCTTTATAACACGGATTGGCAGCCTTTGCAGTTACTCTGTCCTTTTCCTAGTCATTAAGACACAGATCCATAAAGTGATTTAGATGTGCCAAGACCTTTTCTTGAGGCCTGGTTCCCAGAGTAGAAATCATATACCTAGATTAGATAACTGCATTTACTAATGCATACAGGTAGCTGAACACGTAGGACCAGAACTTAAAACAGCCAGATGGTGCCTGGTATGAAGGGCTGGTATTTGTAAAACAGCAGTAGAAAGCATGGGAAATGATAGGTCTGAAATTTTGTGATCCTGAATTAGTTACATTCATGATATCAGAATTCACAGCATAGAAGCATAGAAGCATAGAACAGCCCAGGTTGGAAGGGACCTCGAAAGATCATCTGGTCCAAACTTTCATGGGAAAGGTAGCCAAGATTTGATTAAAAACATAAAAATTGAATTGTTAAAAAAAGAATGGAGGGGTTGGAAATGCAAAACAATTTTTTATTATTGTTATTATTTTTAGGTTTTCCCCAGATTGTCCCCTAGAATTCTCTGTAGGATATATAAAATAGTATGGTTCACAGATTTTAAAACTGGGAGAGATCACTATAGGCAGCAGTTTTTAAAAAAAACAAATGTCAACAAAGTCTAGCTCAGGAATTCCTTCACCTAAGCCAATAAAATGCATGAAACATCTGCTGGATTTAAGTGGCTTCTATGTTCTCTCTCTGTATGTTGAGCAACCAGTTTATTCCTAATCTGTTGGAGGTGGTGGTGGTGGTGGTTAAAGAATTCAGCCAGGATGAGAAATTCAGTGCTCACTGCCACCAGGAGTCAGAGCCACTGTTCTCATCTTCATGAAGAAAGTCCAACCTGCAGGCTCTGGAGATAAGTCTTCTCCTTCTATGTCTGCCTGTAGAAGACATCAGTCTTCTCCTTCTATGTCTGTCTGTCTCACTGAAGGAGCAGTGTGAATTCCTAAGGCCAGAGACAAGAGAGGGCATTCACTAGGTGAGGGGAGTCAAGAGATAAGAACACTTACCTGAGAAGTGGGAAACAGTCTTCAGCTCTTTTACTGAGCAGAGCATTGAGCCGTTTTTTCTCCTTCCTGGATAAGAGCTATAATTGTGAGGTTATAGCTTATAGTTTATATGGTCAGTGACCATATAAAAATGGCCAATGACACCATAGTCACCACAGAACTGTAGTTTTCACTAGAAAAGACAAGTGGCAGTAGCTGCAGTGTTTTGTGCTGAACTCGATACTGTCAGCATGTGACAAAAGCTGCTTTTAAGGGAAGCTCCTTGGGGTTTTAGGTACATGGGTTCCTTGTTTGTGGTTTCCAAATATATTTACATATAACAAGAGGGACCCTTGACCTAGACAGGAGGGGGAAGTTTTACATGTGTACAATGACATCATTAACAGGACTATTACAAATGATAAGTTGAGCACATACAGCCTAAGCCAGGCAGGAAAGCTGTGGATTGTATTCTTGGCACCTGAATTCTCCATCAGACACAAGTATTTCACTAAGCATTGGGAGTGTAGCCTTGCAGTGCAGAAATAGTGTAGTCAGTCTTTCTGCTGTAAGCACTTGATTCCAAGGTCAAAGTTTGACTCCTTGGTCAAAGTTCTTATGCTGGAATTCATTTTAGGGTCAAAGGGATTCTAATCTCAGTTAGTCAAATATTTCCCCACCCTAAATTTTTTCTGATATCTATGGTTTACATTTGATGAAAGGTTGGTCTTGATCTTCACCAGGCTTTTGAACAAGTCCTGCAATCCAGGATAAGAATTATTAATGCTGATTTGAGAAAAGTAAATAACTTCATACCACTCTTTTCTGTCATTTTTTCAATTGCCAAATGATTCTAGGAGTCAAAATTTCGTATAGAAGATATGACTCCAACCCAACCATCATAATTCATTTTAGACAATAGTAATGAAGTTAGCGTTTATTTTACCTTTAAGCATCTGACTAATTCTACTAACAGAGGACTCTAAATACTGTGTTTAAGATTGTGTGTAAGTGTTTTGCTGGATCAAATGTTCCACACCATACAGGACTGGAACAACTCAAGAGATATTTGGCAGTTCCTGGGTTTTAAGAGAGAAATCGCAATCATGTATGTGTGTGATGCTTCTACAAAAACTGGGTAATAGCAAATACCATAAGTATTAACAAGTAAATTACCACAAATCACAGTAAAATGTGTCTGAATATCCGAATAGGTATTAGCTATACCCACAACTCATATTAAGTGTAGGGAATGGAAAATTTGGCCTAAACTGAATGATCTTCTTCCAATAAGGCCATCTCTTCTGTGTTCAACTATACATTGACTATGTGGTTCAAAAGACCTTACTTATGTTAATGTAATTTATAGATTGCCTTCTGAGAGCATTTGGCAGGTGTTGGGAACAGTATGCAATTTGCAATTAGATTCGTTTCAGAGCACCACTTCATATTACCCATCATACACACCTTTGCATAGAAAACATCTGAATCACAGTTATATTGTTGCTCTTTTATTTGCAGCAGTGCCCACACTGTGCTTCCTGTTTTCCAGAGACTTGCCCAACTCTTGCGCTAAGCAGCTCAGTGTAATATTGACCAGAGGTGTAACAGGGGGCAATTGGCAATAGTTGATTACAAGAGGTCAATGGCTCACTGTAAGCAGTATAGCAGAGGAGTATAACAGAGGACTTAAGTGGGATAGGGCTAAAGGTCTTGGGGCTGAGCTAAGGGAGCTGCCTTATGCACAGTGGAAGCAGACACAGGAGAGAATCAGATGAAAATATAGTAGTGTGGATGAAGGAATGGATGAACTGCCATACCTGGTAAGCAGAAGCTGGTCACGCTCTGGTGTTGTGCAGCCACAGCTTTTCTCCCTTAGTGCAGTGGTGTGTGGTGTACAATCAGAGCTGCAGTATCCAACTGAAGGTACCCAAACTGACAAATGCTGGGGTTGTCATATGTGAGTGGTGGCTGCCAGCTTGGACAATAGATACTGAGATTGAACAGGGGAACTTCTTCCAGAGCTGAAAGCCTGAGATGCTGCACTGGAGCTGAACAGGGAAGCCTCAGCAGCAAGAGGTGTAACAGATTCCTCTTCTGCTGATAGTACTAGAATTCACACTGCAACACATCCTCATTACTGTGGTTGGCAATTATGTTCTGAAGATAAAGATTTTAATGTTGAGTTTTTCAATTTTCAGCAACTTGGGTAAACGATTATTTTGATTTTCATTTAAATGCACAGTAGTGAATCCCCCTAAAAATATGCAGCAGTTATGATCCCTGTCTCTGCTTAAGAAAAATGCAAATTAATGTGATAGGTTTTCCATTAAAAAAAAGACGTCATAATTAATTCTTAAAAATTCTTGAAAATCAAGAGTTGTCTTATCTGATCTAAGTTTTGGGTTAGGTTGGATTAATATAGCATGCATTTTTGTATACTAAATAACAGAGGATATTATCTGTGCTGTTGTTTCCTAATGACATAGATCTAATTTACAAGTTTATTCTGTATGGTTAGTAACATACAAAATGCAGAGGAATACCAGATACCTATTAGAAAAAGTTATCTATATTTACAGAAGTAAATATTTTTAACTGTATCTTTCTTAAAATTCAGTCCTTAGCCATGTCAATTAATGTTTATTAATGCTATCAAATTTTGTCATATAATCCAATGAAATACCCATTGCACATCTCTGAGTGTAAATATAAGTAATATAATAGTGGGAGGTGTCTTTGTTCTGCAGTCAGGCATTGTGTTGCAATTGTGTTTTCTTTATTAGAAGGAAGGTATGTCATGATAGTATACAGCAGATTTTACTGCTTTAGGAACAAATGAACTCTGTACAAAGGATTCAGTCGCTCTTCTCAGCAAGAGAGAGAGTTGGAAGGGAAGAGGAAAGCTGGCATGGTTAAAAGAGGTCTTGGGTTTAATATTCTGTGCCACTATACATGGACAATTCACTCAAGATATTCTGTGGTTTAGACACTCCACCTGAGATGTATTCAGCTTACCTATTTCATTGTGCTGTAGAGATAAATGGGTTATTAATGCACAAAGGAACTTTAAGAGTCAGAGAGAAGACGGAGAGGACAATGCATTGTTTAAACTGCAAAGTATAGCTGTTTTACTGAGCACTAAGAAAGAAAAAAGTGCGCCCTGTAGAGATTTTTCTTGCTTTAGTCTTCAGCATTCTGTTATATTATTTACTGAATTAAAATAGAAACAAACAAACAAATCCCCAAACAATTCTGAACTTCCTAAATTAAGTGAGTTTTTATTGAGCCACGATCATGGAATATGAATGATCTTAGGTCATCAGTCAGGACCCATGTTTCATTTATTGTCACTGGTGCCTCATGACCAATACCCCTGCCCATGCCTCAAGCCACACTTCAGTCAGTTCAAACTTCACTAGCCCTAATCACACTACATGGATCCTGGGGTGATGGTTGGAGGAGAAGATAGATAATTGTTTGGACCTCACAGGTTGAAAGTATACCACCTACCTTAGACACTATATTCCTCCCTTATCCCCCTTTTTGGTGGGATTTAGCCTAAATTATCCTATATAAAAATGGAATTGACAATTTTATGTTTGAAAGTGTATACTTTTTTGTTTTTAAAGGAGGGACTGATATATAATATATATATTTATATATCATAGATTTGTTGCTATATACTTTCATGCTAAACATTATTGGAATGGATAACAGGTTATTTTCAGCAGTCTTTCCAAAGGCTTGTTACTTCACAGCATGTTCGGAAAAAATACAGAGTGACTCTGACATTCCAGTTTTTCTATTTTAGATAAGCATATGGTAAGTCTAATAAAAGATTTGAGAGCAGAGGATCATTTTTCTCTTTAGTAATTTTGCTCCAAGTTCAGTTAAATTGTGCTGTGAGACTAAGATCATGCTTGGGTATATGAAGTGACTAAACTGAGTGTATTTTGCTTAAATTTGTGATTTTAAAGTATTAACTAGTTATTGATTGAGTATACTATTTCCCTATATTATGTCATACTTCATTATGAAACATCCATGCTGGAACCACTTGAACTTTTACTATAGAGTATCTGGTGATGAGTCAATGGTTTGTGTAATTTTTCCGTAAATACTTGAGTGGTTTTTGTTCCTGGTATATCTGCTCTGGGAAAGTTCTAACACTGAAATAGCCTCTTAAAAAAACAAAACAAAACAAAAAAAACACAAAACAAAACATAATTTTTCCTCAGGAAGTTCTTGGAAGTTAACATAATTAAAACATAGAATCACATAAATACAACACTGCATTATATAAAAAGGTAAATGTTATGGTGAAACCAATGTCAGTAGGAATAAATTACTCAAAATTTTAATTCTTTCATTTGGGAATTTAGATCTTCACTTTGGTTTGCATCAGGCTGGATTTCATTGAGCTATATGTGCTTGTTTAATTATTTTGTGTAACTAAGGACAGAATTGGGCCTCCTCCCTTTTAAATTTCAAATCCTATTAATCATTGCTCTTTCTTTAGTGTCAGTTACATCCTCAGCCTTCTTGAACACCTAATGGTGTCCTATGGAGCTGTCCTCATTCACAATTTTAAAGACTGGGTATTTTAATTACTCAGAAACTCCTGTATAGGTACAGAAGTTCGATTTTCATGTTTGGAGAACATGTAACTTCCTGCAGCATCCAGTAACTTTGATGGTACTTGGCATCAAAGAAAATGTAGTACAAAACAAAGGATTGTAGTACATCCATCTTAGCCAAAATTGTGTCATACAGATCACATTTTCATCATACTGAAGATTAGAAGGGAAAAAATGGGAGAAAAATCATATGTTCCCCACATTCATTTGGGCAATGCTCATCAGTAAAGGTGACTTTGAAACCCAAAGGACATTTCAATACTTCTAGAACTGGATATAATTTCCAGGTTTAAGTAGTGAGTTCTGTCATCTTCTAAAATTGCTGTTTGTGACGGCAGAAAGAGCTATTTCCCCTCCCTCCCCACCCCATCAGCATCAGTTAGATTCAGCAAAATCAACAACTTCTCTTTGAGCTATACACTGTGGGCTGAAACATGAAGCCCGGGGAGCCGATGTGGAGCTGACTAATAAACAACTCTGGCAAATTATCTTCCTCTTTCTTACTTCCTTGAGGCAGCAGGCTTTGAGCATGCTTACATGTGAAATGACCAGAATTCAGATTTTTAAATTTTTTTTTTCCCCCGGTATATTAGAAAATATATCAGAAAAAAACTCCTTTCTGGGGTCAATTCTCACCTTGATCTTTCTTCATTCAAGTCTCCTCTTTGGCTGTCAGTCTGTCTTGTCAGTCATTTTGTCAGGTGACGGATGGTAATTCAGTTATGTCTGCACAATGAGAGAACATGTCCCACAATTTAATCAAATCAGGGTAGAAATAATCTTCAATTTTTATCTAGGATCAAAGAACACATGGTTGAGTGTCTAATAATGCAATTTCCAGTTAATATGCTGGTCAGTGTTATATCAGTGAAAAGATTACTGGGGTTTCTATTCAGGTTTCAGCAGTCAAAGGCAGAGATTGCAAGCAGGAAAAATACACGTCCACCCAAAAAGATGTCTTTTGCAGTGAAAGAGGCCTGGAGAGGCTCGGTTAAGGAACCTGAATTAAATTAACTCTGCTGTGTACTTAACAGCTGCTCTATCAAGGGATTTATTAACTTGGCTTTTGAAATTAATTTAGTCTAATCTGTAATTGAAAAAGATTCATTTGATTGGCTATTGTTTACATTTAACTTTATATTTGATTTTTTTTCGTAAATAATATATGCATCTGAAATAATTACAATCTCTTAGTATGCTTGCATTTCTGATTCATACTCCTGAGTTTAACCCTTCTGTAGGGTAACTCTCCTCTTTGTTTATATTTAAAGAAATGTAAATGTATATGGGAACAATTATGAATAGGTATATTTTCTTCTCCTCAGGCTTTGATGAGGTCAGTCAGAATTCTGGGACTGTAGGCACAAATTTGCAATGTGAAAAATTTGCTTTCTTCATCCCTGACATAAAGAGATAATACTTAGGGCAAGTTTACAAAAATATCTTTATATCACAATAGGAATAGTGGACTATATATGTTTTATTTATGTTATATATATATGGTCACATTATATACATATATATATTTATAAATGTGTGTATATACACAGAAACATGCACCTATGTGACTATATTGTTTACAAATTAATGAACCCTGCTACTATTATAAAACCACTATTATATGACAGTTAGAAGACTGGGAAGGAATGGGATAGAGCTGTAGTAGAATATGGTGGCTTCCAGGAAGCTGCGTCTTAGTTTTACTGAATTTTTAAATTAGAGAAGAAATACCACAGTGTATAAATTAAAGCAGAATTGTTGTCATCAAACATCTACTGCTTCAATTTAGTCAGTGCTGCACTGTAGGCAGTGAAGCCCTTTGAAAGTTATTTACACTCAATTTGGTTTTAGACTGTTCTTTGACTGTGCATAAGCCCAATGTCTGGTTTTGTAGTAGCTACTGCTTTAATGTAGCTCTGATTATAATTATACTTGCTACAGATTTCACAGCTGGTCATTTTTCTGCTTCCATTAGACTGTAATTTCCTATTCCTTTATGATGCATTAAGACAGAATAACTCTGATTACTGGAAAAATACCTGTAGTTTAAAAATCGCAGCTGAAGAATAACACTAATTATAGTACATCATATGTGATCTAAATCCTACCTTTAGAAATTATTCATAACAGCATGTTTTATTTCATTGAAATGTTTGCATTCAAAAATTTTCAAATAACCTATGGCAATCATTCTGCCTGGTAATACATATAAGAATTCTAGAACACTTTTGGAAAGAAAGGTGCATTTCTATCAGGCCTTCTACCTTAACGGGTTAAAATCTTCATTCCGTTTTAATTTGGTACTTCATTTGACCTCTTGTGATGACATTGCAGTTTCAGGACTGATAGAATTGTCCCCCTTTACTTGATCAGTGTAAATGGTTTTGGATCTTCCTAAAAGGTTAATTAATTTACTAATTAGATGAAGTAGTTTTTCTGTCTTTAAACACATATGCTGTTACTTAAAAAAAAAATGAGTGGATATAATGTAACTATTACACCTACAGAACCAAGAAGACTTTTTTCTCTAACTGTATTCTGCTTGAAAATTTCATGTTATCGGATCCCATAATCCACTGTTTCACTTGCTTGAAAAGTAAGCCAAAGGAAAATAAAATCAGCACTGTAAAATTAGAAACTCTGTGAGTTCCTCAGAAAACTGTGAAATCTATCTGCTTGGATTCTAAAAGGATCTGTTGTGTTTGGGTGATGTAATGGAAGTGACTCTTCAAAATAATTGCATAAATTCTCAGGTGTAAAATGATATGGCATCTCTTGTGCCTTTGTGTATGTTGTGCTCTATAAGCCTGTAAATGTGAACTAGAAGACAGCCTGGGATAGTCAGGCCTACCATATCCAACAGTCTCTTTCAGCCAACATTTTTATGATTCTGTTACTCCATGGATTTCTACAACCTATGACCTAGTACTTATTTCTGGTGGGAGTTATTTTATGGTTTTGGCCAGTAATTCCTTGATGGATTGGATTTGATCCAATTACCTGCTATAATGAAATTTTTCACACAAACGTAAACTTCAGCAAAAGTTCATTTGGATAATTCAGCATTTTCCAGTGAAATAACATTGCATCAAAAATCCAAAGCGGCAGTATTATTTATTCAGTTAGCATAGCACTAAAATCATGAGTATTTTTAGTCAATAAAAAATTTTTTTGATTTTTTTTTCATAGGGTCATATTATTTACTGTCTGTGAGTAGTTGGCAAACTGTTATTCATATGTAACAGGTAAAAATGGTCATCACTTCTAAATGATAAAGCATCAGCAGTTTCACATTCTTCTTCCGAATTTCTAAACACAAAGTATTAGTTTTACATATTATGTTAAACCCACACCTCTCTTTCTTTACCTAAGTCTAAAAAATCAGATTTTCATAAAAGTCCAAGAAGTAATGTTTGTTCATCTAAGATTGATCCCAGAATGTGGTTACCATTCTAGTCCTCATCCAGCAAAGCACCCGAAAGCTTGAATTCCTTTCAGAAGTTACTTCTCTGCATGGGGACTTCTGGACATTTCTTTTTCTCAAAGTGCATCAGCCTACCTATGCATTTACAAAGTTTGTCATATACTTTTTGTTAAGAACTGGTTCTAGATTCTCTTGCCAAGTTCCATAGACACTTGTAAAACTTCAAAGCCTGTTCCTTCAAGGGTAGAAATCTTGGTGCTTCTTTGTTTGCCTGATGCTTTTTGAAATATAAATATAGGAGGAAAATTTCCTAGTTAATATCCTTCTTCTTTAGAAACCTGTTCTTTGCTTCACTTATTGCTCCATTTATTTAAGAAACTTTTGAATAAATGTATCTTTCTTTGAACTGTTGTTGAAACCACTGTTGCTCATCCATTTTTGTAGGAAAAAAAAAAATCAGATTTTCTAGCAAGATTTTGATAACACCTGACACTAAATACTAGTTTTGAGCCGCCTTGAATGTTTTGTAAGAGCATAAGAATGACTATACTGCATCAGACTGAAGGTCCAGTTAGTCCAGTACTTTCTCTGTGATGGTTGCCAGTAATGGATGCTTAAGAAAAATGGCTGGAGAACAGATAAGTGTGTTTCTACATAAATAGACTTTAAATGCTACCTGTCTTCTAGTTTGTCCAGGCATGTGAATTTCCATACTTACACCTACCCACATGCCTATGTTTTTCTCGCAAAGGTTATAGTTTGCACAGGAAAGTCTGTGGCAACCTAGTTGGCAGGTGACAAGTGTGTTGAAGTTGTATTGTCTTCAAAAGGTTGGAAAGTAAATGCCCAAATATTTAAAGCCTAAGTATGCAAATTGTTTAGGCATTTAAAAACACAGCACATCCAGTAAATCCCCCTAAACATATTTAGTAGCTTTATATGCTTGTACTTCAATAAAATCAGGGTCCAACTTAATGACCACTCTTTTTGCAGACTTTTGTCAGAGGTGTTTACACCTAGGGCCAAATCCTTATGTAACAAAAACTTAATTAGCATTTTTTATACCAGTGTGAAGTTATAATACTTTAAAAAAAGAAAAATAAATTTCCAAACTCATAAAATAGCTTTGCAGTGATCAAGGAAGTAACATCACTGCGTTTCCTTTAGTGCCGGATCATGAACTGTCTCTGCCTACAGATTGTCAGTGGGGGTGTTCAGTGTTCTGCTTACAATGATACTGGAAACTTATCTGTTAAATAGAACTTGCTAATTATTTCAGGATTGCTTTGGACAAGAACCTGAGGGAACAAAATGTGACCGTTTCTGAGAGAGTAATAGAATGAGATAATGTGTTTTTTATTCTGCTTCCTATATGAACATATATATCTGTAATGGTGGTACTGATACCAGCTACTGTACTACAGTCTATTGCACAGTGGCCAGGACTTTGAAATAGCTGCCATATATAAAAAACCTGAATTTCTCATTGCTAAAATAAAACAAGAAATGTTAATATTTTATATATAGTTATACTGTATTTATATTTGTATTCAATTTTATATATTATTTATTATTGTTTGTGAATAAATATATTACTTTTAAAAGGATGTGAAGGTCCTTGAATGCATTCAGAGGAGGGCAACAAAGCTGGTGAAAGGGCTGGAAGGCATGTCCTGTGAGGAGCGGCTGAGGACCCTGGACTTGTCTAGTTTGGAGAGAAGGAGGCTGAGGGGCGACCTCATTGCTCTCTACAGCTTCCTGAGGAGGGGACGTGGAGAGGGAGGTGCTGAGCTCTTCTCCCTGGTATCCAGTGATGGGAAGCTTGGGAATGGTTCAAAGCTGCACCAGGGGAGATTCAGACTGGACCTGGAATGCACTAGAAGCATTTCTTTACCAAGGGGGTGGTCAAACACTGGAACAGTGGTTGATGCCCCAAGCCTGTCAGTGTTTAAGAGGCATTTGGGCAATGCCCTTAATAACATGTTTTAACTTTTGGTCAGCCCTGAATTGGTCAGGCAGTTGGACTAGATGATCATTGTAGGTCCCTGCCAACTGAACTATTCTATTCTATTTTAATAGGTTTGCCAATTATGCTTTCTGGTGACACTGTGTTTTTCTCAAATGTTTGAGTTTAAAATTACAAAGAAGTCATTAGAATTGATAAATATGATTATACATATGCTAAACACATAGCTATCAACCAGTCTGAGCTAAAAAAGAAGAGAGACCGGGGGCCAAATTAAACAACAATTTAGCTGAAATCTAATTTAATTATGCCACTTTATGCCAGAAGTCCCCAAGAAGAGAATGCAAGTATAAGGGCACTGTACTTGATATAATGTAAGATTCATAGATTAATCACACCTGACATATTTAACTTCTTTTTGCAACTCTCTCTTTAATAATTTACAGTCTTAAACTAGAACAACATAAAGGTCATGACTGGTTGATGTGTGTTAAACTATGTCAGCTGCTGAGTTCAGGGTAAATAAATACTTCCTTGTCACAATAACCTGTGCTCTCTTAAATTACATTTCTCTCATCAAATACCAGGACATTAGAGAAGTGTTCTAGGTATAACCTTTTGATATGCAGCCATAGTGCAGAGGTATTTACTGACAAGCAAGAGAACACAAAGGCCTTTGGTTTAAATAATGTATTTTCCAGATGAAAACCCACCCCAAATCATATAGTAGATTATATTGTTGTTTCTATTTGGCATCTTCAACCTTTCTTTCCTTTGTGAAGAGGTTCTAGCAGTGCTTATGGTGGATCTAAGAATTACATCTTGTTTTGATGAGACTTCTTTTTCTTGGTGACTTCAATACAATTTAAAGATTTCTCAAATTAATAGACAAATCCTATCTAGGTGTAGAGAATTCTAGCAGCATATTGATGACAAAGGTATCTTTTTGTTATAGTGGATGTGTCCTCTTAATTTTTCCACAAGGAAACTAAAACAATTAAAAGCCAGAAAAATAAATTTTCTGGGGTCTTGTAAGAGTTGTTAATTAAAGATCAGCTTTGAAAGAACTAGAGAAGTTATTCAAAGTCTAAAAGTCTTGGAGCCAGATTCTTGATCTTTCATGAATCACCTTTGTGTCACAAGCTGTCTGGATGCAGCAGTGTAAAAAAACCTTCCAGCACCTGATGGCTGACATAATCTGTCCTGTGCCACCTATCCTTTCTGCATCTTTCCCTTTAACACAGAAACATTTTGGACAGGTTCATCTGAATGTGTTGAAGACGACAGAAGAACCGAGCTGGAACATGATGTTCTTTAATGATTCTGGCCAGCTGACCACACTGTGTAATACCTATCATTGCAAACCTAAATTACTAATCACTACGATCAGACCCAAGAAAAAGAAAAAGCTAAGATGATGGTGAATTCAAAGATCTCACCCACAGTCACGTATTAAGGGAGTGTTTGGTGATGACAGACTGTTGGAGGGCAAAGGAGTTAAAAGTGGAGGAAAGGAGAATTTGATGGAGACTGTCCCGCAAATACAGCTCTCAATAGTTCTGTGTCAGGGGAGGGAACAGCTCCCTGAAAGGCACGAAGGGGCTGCATTGCTAGTGGAGAAAAGATGGTGGCATTCTGCACCTTTGATACATCACTGGTGGAGTTATCCAGGAAGCACCATGTGCTTTTTCAGCTAAGCCTTAGAATCTTAAAATACCTGCCTAAGATATGATATACAAAGAGTTACCAGAATTTCTTTAGGTATCTTTGATGTCTGCCCCAGAAGACATCTGCCACAGTCATAGAAAGAGCATACAGAAGTTACCTACAGATCACTGCACAAGGAATCTTCCAGACAGTTCTAAAGCAGCATTTTGTTGCCAAGGCAGGAGGAAACTGTTTTAGCATGGACCACACTGTAGACCAGTACTTTTATTCTGCAGGTTTTCTAAAGCACTAAGCTGTGCCTTTTACTGGCCCTCACGGAAGTTCTGAATGGGATTAAAATTCAGCCATGGCTGAACTCTTCCAGAAATACTGCATTTATAGTTTCTTGCTTAAAATAGGTAAAATGTGGCTTGTTCTCTGTGGCAGATTGTCTCTTTTCCTTTTTATAGGTAATTGAGATTTAAAACATTTTTATGTAAAAAGCATAAGCTGATAGTAATTCTAATGAGCCTTTAAACATGTTTTGTAAACTTAATATTCTGCACAGAAATGCATTCTTTTATGTAAGGGAAGCTTTGGAAGGTTATTAATATTTAATAGGAACAGTCCTGTAATTTGTTCCAAATCAGAGAAACTTCACTGCAGATTTAAACACAGGGGTTTATCACAAGGAAAAGCAGAGGAGGAGAGAGAGTTTCTGGCAAGAGTGCTTGGTTTATGGCTTTAAAAGGTCCTTTGTACCACTAATTCATTTTTCTCTTAGAGTTGGAGAGTTACAAAATTGTGCTTCTAAAAAAGGCCCAGAACAAATATGTGCTAAGCTCGGTGTTGTCATGAGGAAAGAATTATGTTCATAGCTCTCAATAGCTAAGGGGTACTGTTAGCTAATCAGTGGACAAGGATTTGCATAATATTGTAACATGATGACACTGTTATGCAAATTTTTTCAGTGCAATGAGCCACTAACATAGAGCTATTATCAAAATGGCTGGTCAAACTTTTCTCTATCCATGGATCCCACCTCATCCTGAATAAGGGCAAGTTAATTAAATATGAGTAATGAATATTAATAGAGAAAGCTGTCTTCAAGATGCAGAATAGGACAGAATGACAAGGGAGAGAGAAAGCTGCAAGCTTGTTATTCTTATTTTATGAATAACAAGTTCTAGAGAGAAGTAGTTAATCCAAAAGATTTATAAGTATATAATCAAAGTACAGAAACAGGAAGAGGAAGGTACTCTGGCATTCTAATATACCTCGGCATTGTTCTCTGTTTATGTGATAATAGTCAGCTTGACTCTAAGTCTTTAAACTTACATTATAGCTCAGTGTTTTCTCCTATCTCTGCTAAATGAAAGGCAGATGCCTTTAAAAAATGGTGGAAGACCAGACAAAGATGTAAAAGCTTTAGTAGAGCCGTAAAAAAACCCACAAAAATGAAAACAAAACAAAACAAACTAACACCCCACTGAAAAACCCCAACAAACCCCAAAACCCCCCACTTTTATCATACGGCAAGAACACACCTATTTTTAGGCTACCAAGTGCTTTGTGCATGGAAGAGCCAGTTTGAAACACTGGCAAGTTGCAAATACCTTTAGCAGTCACCAAAGCCAAGTGAGACAAGGACTGAAGGACTCTTTAGTGCCTGCTTCGTCTATGGATGAAACAGTTCTGCTTCTTATCTTCCTAATAGGCATATCTCACAGCATTAGGATTGACTCTGTTGCAACCTGCCCTCCTCCCACTGTGAGTATGATGACCACTGTTTGTTTAGTGTCTAAATTGCCAAGTACACTCCTGGAGCTTAAGGAGACTTTCTTTCAAGTCTGAAGATTGTCCATAGTGTATTTGAGTGTCAGGTTTCTAAGATTACAGTTCCTTATAATATTATTTTAGATCTAATATTTATTTGTGTCCCTTTCACTCAAAAGCAGGTTGTTCTGATCCTCTCAAGCTTTGCCAGAATTCAGTGCCAGATGTCAGCATTCCAAAATATTTAGGTTTTAATAAAAGTTTTATTCTTAATACCGTAATTTTAGTCCATATTAAATGCCTTTTGTTTTTTCATTATGCACTGGGACACATTTTTGGTGTCTGACTACAAAGATTTAAAAAAAAAAAGAAAAAAAAGTTGCTCTTCTTGTACAATCACAGGACTCTCGGAGCAGGAGCTTTAAAAACAAAATATGACAAAACTAAGAATAACATGTTTTTCCAGTGCTGCTTCCTGGGTGGTAATAGCTGCCTGTAGAACAAAGATCTTTATCACAGCTTTGCTGGTTTTGTTTGTATATAACATTTTTCAGAATGGCTCTCCATGGCTTCATTCTTTTTCTGAAAAATATAAGGAAATTTTTACAGTTTGCTTTCCAAGTATTTAAAAATAATACAAATAGAAAGTTACTCAACTGATTTTTCCCTAGCTGTAGTTACAAGCTGGGCTCCAATATTCATTTGCCTTTTAATTTTACTCATAAAAAAATACTTGCATTAATACATGAAGTGCAAATTAGATTTTATAAATTCATGATTTCCACTGTACATTTTTGGCAGCTGTACTTAATGTTTGATTCTGTAATACTTTTCATAAAATAAAAGAAAAATAAGGTCTTGAAAGCAAAACCTGAGCCTTTCCAGAAAGAGAAATTCTTAAGACCCAACATGAAGCTTGGTTAAAATACAAAGTGGTACTTTAATGAATGTGTTTTACTTTTGAAGAGAATGCCAGGTCCTACTGATCTGACATATGCTTTATAAAGTATGTCCAAAGATGGGGAGGAAGGACAAGAGGAGTTGATCCTCACCTCCAACAGAGCAGGACAGGCCACAACCAAAGTGAAGACAGGACAAGGAGAAAGCTGCAGCTCGTGGCAGGGAAAGAGGGAGGCATGCACTGAAATGGCAGCGGGGCTCCAAACTTGTGTCCAGAACTGATGGCAGCTGAGGTCAAGCAACACTGGGCTAGAAAGGAGGCAGTGATACCATGGCTTTCCTAAACTTTGTGCTTTAGGAAGGCATGGTAGCTGAACTGCAGAGAATGAACATTTTGTGCAAGTCTTAAAAATAGTGAGAAGAAAGAACAGGAAAGGAGAAAACCAGAAAATTTAAAAGGAAATAAACTTTGGGCACAGTCACCAGCTGCATGGATGGAGTGAGAGAAAGCAAATCTGGCAGTAAAATACTTTTACAACCCCAACTTGGGCTTTCTAGGAGCCAAACTATCTCTCCAACGCAAGCTCTGCCCCAACTTCTGCTTGCTAGGACAGCTCTCCCAGGCCCTTTTTTACTAGCCACATTTGGAATAATGCTTCTTCCCACCGCCCTGGCCCCAACTATTTCCAGCCGGCCCTGCCATGCTCCCGCATCCCTCCCATACGATGAATGTCAGCCGTGATTTTGGGGTGGGTTCTAAGGACTATCATATAGGTCTAGCGGATTTGTACTGGCAAGCTGAGTAGCTGGCTTTTCACGCTCCAAATGTTTTTTTGATATTCATATATATATATTTCTACAAACACATGCATGCATATGCACACACATATATCTACACACATATGTATATAAAAGACAGGATTACCAAAGCCATGAGAAGTCTGGAAAGAGCTTCTGACAGGAGATAGGTACATAAGCAAAGACTGAGTTGGCAATATGCAGTGTTACATCTTTTGTGCATACATTAGCTAAAGAAACTGTTTTAAACTGTGTTTTCCATTCCTAGTTGTAAATGTTCATATGTCTGTGTTTCTATGTGCCTAACACTTTCTGTTGGAAGTGCTGTTTGTGGAGAAACGGTGCTCCCAGGATAATCAGCTCCTCCTGCTCCAGCAGCTTTTCCCACAGCTGCTCTTCCTGGGTGGTTAGCAGCAGGCTTCAGGTGGGTTTATCCCTGTCTGCCCCCCATCTCAAGAGGACTGTTGCAGAGGTTGTCCTTTGCCTCTCCCTGAACAGCTCTCTTACAGGTTTGTTTAGGGTTTTTTGGTCATACTTTTCTTTTTATCCTTTCTTCCCTGAGACCTCAGAAATCCCTGAGGAAAGATCAGAGAGATCTTTTGTGCTGCTCTGAAAAGAGCCAGTTTAGATTTTCATTCACTTACTGCCTCGAGTCCTTTTATGTATCAACAGGAGAAATTAGAGAAATATGGAGTCTCTTTGACAGAGTGTATAAATAACCTTTGGGAAGCAACAGCAGGAAAGAAACATGAAACTCATAAAGGAGCAGCAGTTCTTGATTGCTGTGCCAATTTTGTTTACCTTAACAGAAAATTTTGACCTTCAAAGTGAGAATTCACCTAATTCACATTTCTAATTTTATCTTTCTGTTTGCCTTGTCTTCAAATGTTGTGGATGTGCAGCAGAGATATAAACGCCATCCAAGAAATCCTCCACTACTGCTGCCAGTTTTTTGGCACATAACACAAGCTGTATTGTGATATGAGTAAAACTCATAATGTGGGAAAGTGAATCTAAAAAGATATCTGTATGTTTAGCATACAGGACAAAAATGCAGAGGCACAGAGTCACTCAAATGTGCTACAAAATAAGTTTGTGTTTTGCAGACTGAATTCCTTCATGACAGGCTCATTAAAAGTTCTTGCTGCCAAATGCTGTTTGCTTTCACCTTCAAAACTGTCTGCATTAATAATGAGCAACTCCACTTGGAAGTTATTTGCATAAAATGTTGTTCTTATCAGTGGTGCAGTGCTAGGCAAGGGTGGGAGGTAGAGCACATACTCAGCAAATGAATTCAAGGACCTGATTTAACTTATTGCTCAAAAACATTGGTATAATCTAAGCTGGTATGGCACATTCTGGATGAAGTCTAGCTTAGCAGGACTTGACAGTAAGAGGGATTTAACCTCTGCTAAGTTAACTCAGGTAACTGTACTTTGCAAGCCTAAATAGTTATTATTTTCAAAATTACTATCAGAACCTTGGTTTCTCTGTTTTGTATTTTAAGACTTTCCAGCCCCATAAACTCTCAACTTCATGTGGAATACAGGTTCTTCTTGAGCCAGCTAGCTTGCTATTCCTAAGTGTTTCTACTTGCACAGATGGCTATTACGTTATATCTCTCCATTGCTCTGGGAGCATTGTTGTCAGCGGCTGGTGGATTCCCCATACAATAAGGCCTTCAATGGTATGGCAGTTACAAAGTAATAATGAGAATCTGTAGGAAATTTCCCATAACATTATTAAAGAGTTGTTTCAAGGGAGAAGCGCAGGACAAAACCTGGTTCATGTGGTTACTGTAAAAATAACTAACATATCTTCACTTTAAGCTTTATTGTACTGTCAACTTCAGAGCTTTACATTTAACTCAAATGAACAGCCAAGGTTATTTAGAATTATCTATCTCCATACCATTTGATACATATATGATAAAGGAGATTTGGCCAAATACATACCAGATTGTTATCTTCACCCTGAGCCAGAAACAGGTATTTTGCACTCAGTCTATACCTCTGCTATTCCTCTTTCACTACCTATAGATATACATGCCCTATTCAAGATCTTTACTGATGGAAAAGCTTTACTGGCCCTTTTAGATGTCGAATTTCTGGCAAAAAGCAATGAATTTTTGTAATATGAAATTATACATATCAGGATCTGGAGCATAACAATGTTTGCAAATGTCTTATTTCAATTATAGGTGAAAAAATTAATTAAGAAAAAAACCCGAAACACCTAGAGATGTCAGAGCACACAAGGCCAAACTGTACAAGTCTCAGAGTCTTCCAAATACTCAGGACCATGGGCTGTTAGCCAGCGTGCTGTATGCACTGCTCAGAAACTGGGTAATTTCTAAAGTACTATGTCCATTAAACCTTATCATTCTATGATTCAATATGTAAAATCTTGTGCCTATTAAAAAAGATTCACTAAGATAGGATCACCTAAATGGTGTGGGCTAATGGAATTGTGGGAACTTTATTTAAAACAGAATTTATGAAAGTGAATATAATATTTGAAAATATTTCTTGCAGCTGCTGAGACCCTTTTTGTTTTGTTTTGACTAAGATTTGTAAAATACCTCTTTTTGTCTTCTGTGCATGCAACTTTTCATAAAGCATTCCCTCACTGTCATTCATTCCCTTCTGCTTTTCCACTCTACTTCTTTAATGAGCAATCAGTTGTCCTTACCAGACATTAACTACATGAATGAAAAGGCCCCTAAGATGTTCTATGTGTCTTGTTTTATGCCCATCGAAGATGGAAATGAACTGCCTTGGTTAAAATGCCAGTCAATAGTAGGTCAAATTTTATTCTTCCTCAGGCTTATTTTACTTAGTTTGCTTAGAAATAAACATCAGGCAGTGCAAAATACAGATGTTACACTTCAGAATTTAAACCTAAAAAGATGGTCATCAGATTAATTCCATGGTCTTGCAAAAAAGACTAAGATAACATAGCAGCAGCCAGTAACCATACGTGAATTGGAAAAGAACAAGTACAAAACAGTACCTGATGAAAAAATCATAGTGATTTACAGGTATAAATACAATGAAATATGGAATTTAGTTCTTTTCTGTTCAGTTCTTCCATAAGAATAAAAGCTAATAAACAGAGGGAAAGGCCACTTACATTGTTGCATTATCTGTTTCAAATAAATTAAATCATTGTAATAAAATACAATCTTTAATATTAAAGTATTTGATGTTTCTAATGTGCTATTTCTCCTGACAAACGGTATTTGAGTTCCTTAACAGTCATACAAAAGGAGCTGTCTTTAGGGCATGTATGATTATATTCTAGTGAGAATACAGAGGAGATGCTTATGAATGTGTGGAACACAAAAGCTTTGACAACATTGATTACTGATCTTTGGGTTCATTTCTTACATGATCATAAACACTCTACTGCATAATTTGTACATTAGGCCAACTAAAATTTTAGTTGCTTCCTTATAGCAAGTGAATAGAAAATAATACCAACAGGAATGTGATTATTGATGTTTGAAACTAGTAAACTCCACTTTATTCATGGTCATCCATCTATGCCATATACTGAAATACCACTTTAGAAAATATTCTTTTTTATCATCACATTAACATAGCATTAGCTACAGGCACATATTAGATGCCTGTACTGAGAACAGCCCCAAATACCTGGTTTCTTCCCAGACTGACCCAAATCAAATGCCTAGGTCCGGAAGAGCATCTCCTATCCTAAAGTCAGTCAGTGTTTGGATCTTCATCTGCAGCTTCATTTCCCTTTATGTAAAATTATTTAAGAACTTAAGACAAATCTTGATTTGTCTTCCTTTACACTAATTTTTTATTCTCTGTAATCAAGAGTGCCTAAGCCCGCACTAGCTACCTTTAACACTGCGCAGAAAATAGTTGGTGTCTTGGATAGGAAGCCTCACTGACTTACTGCTTTATTGCTAGGGCTGTTCACTTTTATCTGCAGACAGGCTTCAGTGGACATCACCCGCAGCAAAATAAGATTTCCTTCAGTAGCAGTGAGCTCCTGCTTGTCATACCATCGTATTTCTGACCATACATGTCTCTGACTGACAAAAAAGCAGATAGACACTGACAAAACTTGTTTGAAAATCATATCTTTTCTGTACAGAAAGGCCGCGTGCTTGCTATAGGCCTTATTTTCCTTCCGTCCCTCCCAGCTCTTTTCTCTAACATCAAATCAAATAAATAAAGCCAGCAAAATATGTAAGAGTAAAGCTTATTCCATAACAGAAATACAAAGAAATGGTTTTAAATAACAACAGATGATATTTCTTCTACAAATAAATTAATTTACTCAACATTTCAACAATACTTTTGTCTTATTGACAGACTATGACCTACTGAGAAGGAACTGACCTCTGAGTATTAGAATATGTGCAGGCTTAGCGCAAGAGCCTTAATAACTTAATATTCAGTAATGCCACCAGAAAATTTGGGAGCAGTTCTGTTAATGCCACTATCCAACCTCCAGATCACAGTTGGTATAGGCTTAGCCAGCTCAGAGTGTAAGCAGAAGTAGTTTAGGTCTGTCTGGCCTTTCCTGCAAAGACATAACCTAACCTCCTGTGAGACCTGTTAGAGCCTAACCTCTACATTAGCTTTCTGTCTTGGATCACTGAAACTACATCAAAGCAGCAGTGGCTGTAATCCAGAATGAACAGAATCCATATATTTTACCTAAGACCTTGTTGGTTTCAGTAACTGTCTTGGTTATGTTTCTTTTTCTGTAAGTGGTTTCTGATGTATGTAGAATCTCCTTTTTTTACTTTATTAGTTTACGAGATGAATGATATATGTGTAAAGAAAGAGGACCACTTAATCTATTTTTCTCTTGTTCACGAGGCAGTACTGCTAGCCCAGGAACCATTTCAGAAAACACACCAAATAAAACACTGTTTATCACTGGTTATTCTTCTCTCTCTGTAGGAAGGCAAATTAAATAAATTTGTCTGTATTGTGAAGTAAACTATTTCTTATCTGCTCAAAAAATCTGAAATAATGAAATTAAGTTTCAAAGTTTGTTAAAATTTAATACGCACAGATAATCTGTTAGACAGTTACAGGATTGCACTGAAACGTTACATATGTCTCATCTAAAGCTTTTAATGTTTACAGTTTAAAAATATTAAATAGGTATGCTGGAACAGGAAATATTTATGCATTTCCTGTATTTTAGTTATTGTTGTTGTCTCACAATCTTAGTACAGACATGGGTGGTTATGATAGACATTGTATATAAACGTAGTAACAGGTAGTTCCTGCCCAGAAAATTTTTTAATGGAAATAAGTAAAGCAAGCATTAGGAGAAAGAAAGGAAGTACATTTCTTACTTTAAAGGCAATTGAATGAGATACAGAGAATGAGGGAGAAAACTGGTTTGAGGTAAAGGAATGCTAGCAAACTTTTTTTTTTTTGGTCAGGTATCATCCTTATTTTAAAAGCACTGCCCTCCAGCTTTTATTTTGTCAGCACAGATCTGTATTGGTGCCAAAGTTGACATGAGCACCAATGGCTTAAAATCGCAAGAACAGAACAATTAGACATTGCCTTTTTAGTCAGGATGTTTCCAGACTTCAGGAACCATCCTGATCTTATAATGAAGATCTAAAGGATGCTATTTTGTCCCAGCATTTTATCCAGGACATGAGATTTTACCTGTCTCCTCTGTCAAACTGGAAAGGTACAAGGCAGAAGCAGGAGACAAGGTTCTTACCTGACTCTCAGGTTGAATGACATGAATCAGTGAATGACTCAGGATATATGACCTGACAGAGGGCCATGCCTTTCTACTTCTCTCTACTCTCACCTCATGACAGAATGGATGTGTCCCTCCTCTTACAATCCAATGCAGAATTCTCCTTTTTCCTGTTATTCTCAGTTTTCTCCCCCTTGATTAATTTTATGAGTAGGATTGCAGAGTTGTACAATAACTGTTGCCAGAGTTTTCTTGCTATTAAAAAAAAAAATTATCATTTGTCAATTTATTTGCAACATGTAAAAATTTTGTATGTTATTGTTTCAGGACACAGCAGGTCAGGAGAGATACAGAACAATTACCACAGCTTACTACCGGGGTGCAATGGGCTTCATTTTAATGTATGACATCACGAATGAAGAATCTTTCAACGCTGTGCAGGATTGGTAAGAAAAACTTGGAATTCATATTAAATAGGATAGAGAATATTTGATATCACTCACCTGTTCTGACAGTGTAAATTATTTTGAAAAGCTTATTTCCAAGTACAGTGCCCAAGCATTCCTATACCCAAATATACTGTGGGTTTTTTTCTGGAAAGGCGATGAATATTTTAAAACGTGCTGCATGTAATTCATTGTAACCACTGTGTTTTCTGTGATTTCAGTTAATGTGAGTTATTCATACTGCTAAAACCAGCAACATGCTAGTGTGGAGAGTAACTGCTAAGATACCAGAAAGTGTTTCTATATTTCATGGGAAAAAATTAGATACCATGTGTGGGGGTTGTCTTTTAATTTAATTTTTCATCATGTTGCTTTTAACCATAGCTGGTTATACATTATGCTGTCAGTCTCGTGCCTCAAGTGTAAAAATGATGAGCAAACTTCATCAGAATAGCAGAACCTATGGCTGGTACTTATAATACCTTGTATTATGCGAATGTCAAGATGTCTCCATAAAAGTGTATCATTTTAATCAGACGTGGGTCAGTCAGGATCCAAACAATCTAAGGCTTTTTTAAGTAAAGCTGACCCAAAAGAAAAGCTAGAGTTAATCTCAGTGATCTCTTCCTTTACAAGTTGTTCTACTGTCTGAGAGCCTCCTAGCAGTGCTCTGAGTGATATGAATAGCATTTGTCATGTGTGCTCCACATGCTCTCTTGCATGCTGTTCCCATGGGAGAACTGTGTTTGAAAGGGGATTTTATTCAGAGTTTGTGTGATTTGTTCAGTATGTTTCTTTGGCCTTTTTAAAATTTATTTTAAGATATGCACTACTGAGTATTTCTTTCAGGACAGGCAAGGTCAGAAACATATTTCACACTTAAAGTAAAAGGCAGTGATGCTGTGATGCCTGTTTCTAATGGGAATTGTTGCCCAGCCTCAGACTCTCCAAGAAAAAAAGTTTTCTCTCTTTCACACTTTCCTACTTATTATTGTGGTAGAAAATGCCACTGAACCCATGGAGCACCTTCCCCCTCTACACCTGGAGCTTTTCTTGGTCTGTATATGCTGAGCCTGGTCATTCACCACTCTAAAAATAAGAACTGAGAAACTTAGCTTGATTCTGCTCTACAAGAAATGGGATCTTGGGTTGCCTAACATTTCCTGTGTAAGCACTAGGGATGTAGTAATTCACACTCCTCCAAGGGAAAGGGGCAACTCCAGAGTGTGTCCCGCCTTCTCCTCTCCATCACTTATCTGTATGACTCTACACTGAATTGCTCTTATGAGCATCTCTTTCCATTTCCTAGAGAATCGATAAGCTTACATGACTAGTATAGACCAGATAAGTAGCTTTTGGACAATTGCATGTATCTGAGAGGAGTCTCTGCTTAATACTCAAAGAGGAAGACATGTTTGCTCACTGTGACTTGCTATGGCAAAGGGATGTTCTGCCCATTTTGTACAAGCTGGAGGCATCACGCTGTTACACATTTGTGAGTACTGCTCTGTTAAACAGCATGAGACAGAATCTCCTACCTGACAGGAGGTAGCTGAAAGTGTTATTCATAGATGCTGCTGTGAAAGTTTAGCAAAAACAGGAAATCAAGGAGTAAGTACACCCAACCTCCCCGCTGAACCTGCAGTTGTGGCTGCCAGCACCACTGCTTCCTGGGCCTGCCAGCTGAAGTACTTTCTTGCTTTGCCTCTGCTGTTTGTTGTCCATGGGCTGATTGTGTTTAAGCACTGGGTTAACTGGGTGATAATGGCTGTCTAGGACCAGCTGTAATCTGCAAATCTCATTGCCCCATCTCTGGGCAAACCAGATGGCATGCCATGTATTACCTAGCTTCCTCGGACACAAAGGATTCTTTCTAGCAAGTGTAAACATGAGTACTTATTGTTAATTTTCTCACCTGTTTGTTTTCCAGCCTCCTAGATCTGGTATGGTTGGCACTCTTTCTCTCCTGGTGAAAAGTAACTAGGCTTCACATTAATTAAAAAAAAAAAAAAACACAACAAACTGTAAAATGAAACAAGAAAATATTTAAAAGCTATGGAGTTCTTAAATAGGTTTGTGAAATATGATTTTCCCATTATTTTTATCTAGAAGCTGTACAAACAGTTGGCAGCTACTACAGAAATTTGGTGGACAGGAGGACGCATTATTATGTGCTGAGAGCTACTGAGCAGTCATCTGCGTGATGAAAGGGATGACAGAGAGGCAGAGTGCCTCACTTGTCAGGATGAGACATAGATTTACTTGTTATTTTTATTTTTAAGGTCTTGAGCCCAGTTGCTGCCCTACTGTTCTTCCTCTGTTTTATTCCTCCCATCTCACAGCTGATAATTGATTTTGATTAGCCCATGCTCCAATTTTGATAGTAATTACAAAACTAGAGCTTGCTTCTGAATATGAGAGAAGTTAAAGAAAACTTGCAATTACCAATGCTGCAGAAAAGCAAGCATGGCTATGCACGTGTCTGTGCATTTGTGAAAGACATGGGGGAAAGGAGCGGGAGCTTTTAAGCCTCTCTGGGGCTTAAAATGCTTTTCTCTGTGATAAATGTGCCTCTGAAGGAAGTGGTGCCATTTGATATACATGCACAATGTGCCAAATCCAAGCTCAAATCACATCAGCTTCAAGGCTTGATCTACAAACTGCACTGTAGTCAGGACAATGAATCTACAAGTGCCTTTTAGATTTGGATAAAGGAGTTTGGTTTAAAATGTGTGTTGGGACGATTCTTTAAAAGCAGTTAGTTCAAAGCGGTTGTACTCATAGTGAAAGACATTTTTTTCTGTCTGAAGTCTGGCTGACATTTCTCCTTTATAACAACAGATGGATAGTCGTATTTCTAGACGCCATGCCTAGGTCAGCATGAATCCATTCAGCTGTGAGAAATTCTGTATCTAATTTGACTATTAACACTTTACATTAAAAAAAAAAATCAGTATCTTTAATTTTAACTAAACCTGTTAGCACCAATGTATGCAACAGTATAGTAGCCAAGCATTTGTCCACCACTCTGTGAGACTGAGAAAGGGTTTTGTCTGAAAGTTTAGCTAAATGAGTTGAAGGTCCAATAAATTGCAACCATACTGCAGACACTTCAGGAAACATTCATATCTTACTTTCCCTACTTAAAACAAAAAAACTTAAAGATTGCAAATGATGGTAACAACAAAAGTTGTAACTTAAATAGAGATTTTTTTTGAGATTCAAAGATTTTTGGCATGAGAAATCTTGAGTTGGTACTTCTGATAATTCTGCTGTACGTACACCCAGTGATTTATTGTCTTCAGTCTCATCCAGAAGATGATGCTAAGAATACACTGCCAGTGCTTATGTCCTATAATTGTTCAGTCACTTCAGAATTGCTGCCTTCTAGGGTATGTTCAACTAACCTGTGTTCTCTAAATAGCAATGTTTCCTGTATGGTTTCACACATGCTACAACAGATGCTGTTTAAATGAGCATAGCTTGGCAGACAGTTCAGACTGACCTACAAAATTGACAGGTCCTTAATAATTTTTTACCATTTAGGTGTTTTTTGTATCACCTACAGACTTCATCAGCAGTTAGTCTAAATGTTTAAAAACTTTGATAAAATTATTGAAGAGTATTTCTCTTCACTTTCAGGTCAGTCTCTGAATGCGTTTCCTCTGAAGAAAATGGCAGTGGCAGTAGTCACAGCACTGAAAAGTATTCTCCTTTATAGATACAGATTTTCAGACGTTCACAAGGACCAACAGTTTCTGTTTTTATTCAGGGAGAGTGGATGTGTGCTGAAAATCTGGTTGCTAGCAGAAACAGCAAATCAAACATGCTTTGACTCAGCAGATCTCCTATGGAGCTCTGCCCAGATTTTGAAGCTGTCTTTTCCAGGAGGCTTTTTCCTTCAGAAACGCAGCTAGTGCTGCAAGCACAAGGTGTGTACCTTGCAGTAGTTTGGTGCATGTTGGTCATGCCACCCTAAAAAGATGCAGATTTTGGGAACAGATTTATTTCCTATAAATAGGAACCACTTGTAGGGCATCGTTTTCTGCCTGGCTGAGGTCTAAATTAGAAACACGGAATAACCAAAACATCCCATTTAGCTGAATTCTTTAGACAGCATCCACAGATTTTAACTAATTGGCCTAGTGGAATCTGATTTTCTTTAAAAATTCCTTCTTATTAAATCTGAAGAGGAAATAAGTAAATGTTGAGAGTGGCTCCATGCCACTTCAATGCATATTTGTTTTAGTTCAGTTATAATGTCACAGTGGTTGCATTAATTCGTTTTTATACTACTATCTGTAGCATTTATGTTTGTTAGCCTTTTCTGTTATTACATTTCACTAGGAAGTGTTATGCCCCCTTTCTTCTTAGTGGTTCAGTCCACATAAGGTGTTAGCTTTATGGCAGTGGTACCTTACAATAGAAGGGAGAGGGTGAAAGCTTTGTGCTATCTTTGCAAATGCTATCAACTCAGTATGTTGAGTTCTATAGAAGTGCCAGGAAAATAAATGCCTCTGAGTTGAATTTAAACCTGTTCTTATAAACACAACATTTCTAGACTTATAGTGACTGAATTGGAGTCAAAGAGTTATTTATACTCAGGATATTTCTAATGCAGTGTCTCCGGCTAGGTCAGAAACAGCAGGAATGTAAACCATGACCTAAAAGCCTGAAGTTTTATGTTCTAGGTTGAAACCCTAGACTTGAAACTTTGCTAAGACAGAAGGCTAGGCAGGGACAGACAGCACGTTGTGTATAGTTGTTTACACTCACTTTAAGTTGCTCCTCTGCACCTGAAAACATTGTTCCAACTTCAAGTGTTTGTCCAGCAATATCTTTATCGTTGTCTGGTGACTGCTGAAGGCACTACTGTGGAGGGCTTCCTTGTGCAGGAATTAAAAATTTGAGAATTCCACATTGCTGAAGTCTCATATTCAGGGATGCTTTCTCGGGAGACACACAAGGCTGAAGGAGCCTAAGAGGCTTTGAATTATTGAAGTTTTTAGACAATCTGTGTTCTGTAAGCCTGTCAAGGTCTACAGAATCGGTTCTTCCTGCATTTTTGGCTGAGGCCTATGGGAGCAGGGAGGACAACATCCTAGGAAAAACTTTGATTGCCCTCACCCTTTAAAAAATAAAGTATTTCTCAAAAATTATAAGATAGATATTTTTTAATGTCCCATTGGACAGGATTATGGTTACACATCTTAAGAAATTCAGAGGGTCTTCCATGAAAGATGCTTCTCTTTCCTCTTTTTCTCTTGCTTTTTTCTCTGGTGTCATTTAAACAGCTCCCCCTCATCAGCCTGCTCAAGCTCATCACCTTTGAGAAGGATTCAGCTGGCAGAAGGTACATAAACTGCTGATTTTATGAAGGAGGAAGAGGCTTAGGACACAGCAGGCAATTTGTGATTTTAAGAACTCTATTGTGCTGTCTTTACTTCTGTATTTCTATAGGAACTATTTGCAGAATTTAGTACTAATCAATATGCTTGGAACAGCATGAAAATTATGTTAATTTCAAATTAAAGCCAACAGAATGAAATACTGATTGTGCGTCCTTCATCTGTGCCAATAACACATGGGAGATGCTTATTGGGAATTGGGTCTGGGCAAAGACAATAGAAATGAAACAATAGCCATCAGAGTAGATCCTGAGCTGTGTAATATGAGTTCAGCCATTACCAGAAATGTGGGGTTTTTTTCCTATTATATACATGGCTTAAATTAAATTCTTCAATTTATTATTTGAGATTGTTTTAGACCAGAACCTTAAAGAATGACTATGCTACTATCAATTCAAGATAACATTCAGAATTAAGGCTTCAAAAATATGAGCATTCACTACAACATGGCATTTGGCAGCTGGATTTACTGGATATTCCAGTACTAGTAGTCATTCTGGACAATATTGTGGAAAAAATTGTTCCATTTCTCCAAACTATTAGCTTTTTCTTTCCTTTTAGCACCTCAAGTGAACTATAAGTTAGCAGCTACAGCTACAGTACACTAGAAATTTTTTTTTTCTGTGTTCCATCATGTCTCTCTTGTAATAAGAGACATGATGGCATTTTTTGAATTGTCATTAAGAGAAAAAATAAAATTGGAAAATATATTAGCATGTTAATGGGCAAATGTAAGAAGTCCTCAAACCAAATTAAGCCCATTAAGTTAATGTCAGCACTGCTACATGCACTTCTAAAGAGCATATGTTCTAAAGGATACCTTCTTTTTGCTTCCGCCTCTGAAATTTCAGTCTAATATTAATGCTCAGCACATGCTTGATCTACACACAGGCTATTTTTCTTTTACCTCTCAATATTGAACTTAGTTCTATCATTTAAGAAAAATCCATTATTTGCTGTATATCCGGAAACAAATCTGGAAAGTGCTTCTAGGCAAATTTAGCTTCCATCCCTCTTTACCAAAACATATGACCTGACATGCAGCACGATTTGTGCGGTTCTGCTGCACAGAGCGCAGACACAAGCCATGTATGCCATTCCCCACACGCATCCTCAGGAGCTCTGTCCCGTGGGGCTCTGTCCAGACACGAGATGCATCATGTCCACTGGTGATCCACGCACAGAGTCTGCCATGCAGCTGACAGCAGCCGCCACACAGCAATGCAGTTTAGAGCCATCTGGAAAAATATTCTGATGGAGCATGCCAATACTAAATTTATTAACTTGGGCTTGATATGGACAGATTTAAGCAGATTCCCTGTTTTTTTGACATAGTTATAGTTTTCAGCCAAGCAGGCACAAGAAATTGCACAATAGTGGATAGTTTCATGTCATTCTCCTATTTAAAACAAAAGAATGAAATGCTAATACTGCACAAATTATATTCTGTGAAAAGAAGGGGATGAAATTTAAGGATGAATATTTCAAAAGAATCTCAGTTTGGTATATTTTTTCATTTGTGTCTAAGTCTTTCTTCTGCACAATGGATGAACACGAGGGGAAAGGGGACTGGTATTCTTTACAGACTTAAATATAGGAAACAAAACCACATTTTACAATTTGAAATATTGTTAGTGGTTGCAATTACATGAAATTTACAGTTTTCCATTTTAATGTTCACTATTAGAAATGGACTTTTGTTATGCACAAAAGGACACGAAAATTCTTTTCACTTTTTCTTTTCACTTCTTATTCCTGTAGGCAGAACTAAGGCCAGTGGAAATTAGATATTTTTTCTAAAAAAAATATTTTTTCTCACTCAAAATAGTATCAAGACATTTATCAAAAAGTTATTCTTGGTGGGACAAATGTTTTTTAAAGTATTTGAACAAATACTGTATTCCAGGTCAGTTTGTTTAGCCTTTTTTCACCCATTGTTTGGTATAGAATTCCCAATGTAGTAAATTGCATAGGGAAAGCTTAGTTCTCTGAGATGTCATCTTATCTTTTCCCTCAAAAGTCTGTCATCAAACTTTGGCTCATAAATGCTAAAGTGGTGCTAGCTCAAACCACCTACATGCTTTCCAGTTTCACAGACCCACTCCAAAGTATTCCACAATGTTTCTCTCAGCATATCCAAAAAAAGAGTATCCCTGCATTTCAAACTCAAGGGCAGGGCATATCCCTAGAAATTTGAGGAGCAGCATATACTGCAACTGTTTTTTTAAAAAAAGCAAAACAAAAAAGGCATCTATGATGACAGGAAAATGTTGCAAATAGATTGTTTTATGTTTTTAATTACAGGTTTCTATAATTTTCAGCAGATCACTCATGACAGACCAACAAAAAATATTCAATGTCATCCAAACTATTTATTTGTTGCTTGAAGTTCTGGATGTGCCAGAAAGTAATGTATTACCCTCTCTTATCACTGACATTGCCACATACATGGCTTTAGGTTTGCCTGGAAAACTCTCAGTGACAAAAAAAGAACATATGCCTGTTTTTTTAAAGGCTCTTCCTGATAACGTATCTGATGTTAGGCTTAAACAGTACAGTAGTCTGGACAACATTGCTTTGATGAAGATATTTTCCTATCTTTTTCTTTCTACTAAACCATGAATTTAAATATGCATATTACACATGGAAATTCATGCAAATCTTTATCCATTTATCCGGTTTTTGTCTTGAAAATAGTAAACCTTAGATTTCAAAGTTCAAACCTCATCATAAAATGTTTTCAGTAGGTTTAATGTCAAAAAAATGATTCACGCATTGTAGCAGTTAATCAGGAAAGCCAGCTGTTAAATTTTCATGACATTTTTCATTCTTTCCTATTTTTATGTTCTTAAACCATAGAAAGAAACACACTTGTGGAACTGAAATTATCCATATGTGGTTCTTGGTCCTATTGGCCCTTACTCACATTTGCTCCTTTCATTCATTTTGCTGTGGGAATAAGCACTTCTGCAGAAGGTCCTACACCCACCTTGAACCTCCTTCACTATAGATGTTCCATTTTCTCAGATACTAGGCAGCCACCCAGTATCAGGGTGTTCATTCAACTGTCCTCAGCTGCATCAAACCATATTAATGCTGCCAGTGGGGAGTCTAATAAGAAAAGGGAATAAATACTGCCTGGACAAAATTCTCTCAGGGTGCTCCATGTCTTTATCTCCCCTCAAATCTGAGATGGGGTAGCAGAGTCATGAAGTTGTTGATAGCAATCACTCACCCAGATCCTGCTCAGTCACTGGTGGCTGAGTGGAGCGCCTCAGTGGAGTTAATCGCAGTAATGCTTCAGGAATTCACCAGCAAGATTAAGTCACCCTTGACTTCCACTGGACCTAACTGACCTAGTGAGTGACTTAAATAACTGACTATTTTTTTTTTTTTTTTTTAATTTCAGCTCACATGGTAGTTGATTAGGGCTGCTGTTGGCCATAACTAGACATGACTTATTGCAGCATCATGGATTGCAGCCTCTCTGTTAGCACCAGCTACAGACTGGTGCTAACCAGTGTGGCTGCACCTCCTCTACAGCCCCCACCCCTACAGATAAGTGCTGCAGTTCTGGAGATTAATTTCTTCTCTTCTTGTTAGAGCTGGACAATAGTAAGGAAGGCTGCATCACTCCTTTCCTAGGCCTTTTTTCCTCACTCATAAAAATGTGGCAGTCCTGCCTGATATGAAGCCACCAAAATCTTTTATTTGGGAAAACATGACAAACTAGAAAATCATGCCTGGCTACTATATATATATGGCAAGAAGAGACGTCCAGCTTAACTATCCCCATACATCAGTTCTAATTCCCAGGAGCGTATGTGGCAGAATTATCCTCTAGTTCATGAGTTCTGGCCATTGCTCTTTATGATCACACAGCAAGAAACAGAACATACCTATTTTGTAGTCTGCTATCTCTCAGCTAGTAACTGAACCGAACATCAATACTTCATAATAATAGTGCAGATGTAACAGTGTGAACATAAACTCGCTCTGTTGGACTGGAAGTTTCACAGTGGAGTTTCATTGCATGGCTGATGAGGCAATATAGATACTCAGCCATTCAGAGAACTGTTGTTAAATAAAGAAGGTGTCTTCCGTTCCGTACCAGATCCTACTGTTCTTCAGATAGGGTCACTGAGGGTTATACTGAGGTAGATGAAAGCAGACCAGATGATTAGATTAAGATCTAAATGCTGCCACGCTAAACTGCTATCCATTAATTAGACTATTCTAAGATACTCTTGATGACATTTTCAGTATTGTCTGTTTTTTCCTATGATAACGCTTTTATTTTTCAAAAAGTTAAAGCGGAAAATGCTCTGAGAGGCCAGTGGTGAGCTGCTGGAGTTTATTAGGAAGATAAATAAACTTAAGCATGGTAATATAACCGTATGCTAAAGGAGGTATATGAAAGACTGATTCCAATATTTAGTCTAGTCTGTCTCTTTATTTTATAGAGAAACACAGCCAGTAGCAAAAGAAACAAAACCTGGCATGTTATCATCAGCTCACAATACTATTTTTGTTAGTAATAAATGTCATAAAGTCTTGTGGCAATGATAGTTTTTATTGGCTGAACAGTAACTAATATATTCTTTTTACCTCCCTGTAACTGTGCATGTTGACAAAGTTACAGTCGCTAGCTGTTCCCAGATGAAAGCTCTGCTGCCAGCCAACAACATGTGAGTCTTATCAGTGATTCGGTAATGTCCCTAAACAGTTCCCACTCTCAGCTCAGGTTGCAGAAGATTTACTTTTCTCTGTACTCTAATACTCTAAATCTGTTATTCTTAACTTCAGAGGAATATCATGGCCCCTGCACCAAACTCAAACCTTGAGATTTGCTGAAGGAGCTGTTCCTTTGGGGGATTTCAGATTTGCAGTTATCTTCTGTGGATTGGGATATATGTCCATAGCACTAAAGGCTGCAGTTTCATTTATGCAGCCTGGAGGTTATTAGTTCAAAAAGCCAACAAAACCGAGATCATGAGAGTCAGCAGCAAAGCAGTGTACAGCCTTGTGGGCAGCCTGAAGAAGTTTGAGTTCCCTCTCCCTCATTAGTTTCCTCACCTCTGCTCCCCTCGGGCCACTTTCTCCTGCTAGCTCCTCTGCTTTTGATTCCTCTTTTCCTCTGCATCTGATTTCAACACGGCTTGTTTAGAGTGTCAAGCATTGGCAGTTTTAAAAGGATGATAGCTATGTGAAATACAGGCTGTACGTGGAGAGTACAACAAGTTTTATTGGAATTCAGCCCTCTGATCAAGCAGGAAAAGTGCCATCAATGTTCTTATATTGAAACCCAATCTGCAAAGTGACATGGCAATGTGACCCAGTAATAGTGGTTATTTTCAAAGCATAACTTAATGCTATTTACATCTGGCCTGCAAATGAAGCAACCTTTACAGTGTCTTTCATCAGAATATTGCAAGGCCTTGACCATTAAACTAAGACATTCATAGTGAATGCTTAATAATGAATGTTTTCAATTTTAAAAAAATAAAATAGTGTAGTTTTTTCAGTGCCATTTGTTGTTTGAGCCACTGCCAAATCCATACAGAGTACATCAGGGCATGAACAATGTAACTTTTGGAAATTTTTATTTCAAGGAAGTCATGAACAGTGACTTAAAACAGATCTTAAAACTATTATGGTGGTAGATTTCAGCTGGCCGCCAGAGTAGATTGCATGGTACTTGAAGAACTGTATATATCAGCTTCTTAGGAAGCTCAGGACACAGATATTTTATGAACAGACTATGTCTGGTACAAATCCAGCAGACGTGTAAAAGCATTACAATCTAGCTCTGTCTGATTGTTACAAAAAGTCCAAAGCTACAGCCTCAAGAAGGAGTTTACATCAGGAAATCTGTTTTTATCATATGCAGGTGTGACCAGTACCCCCTGCTCCCAACCCCCGGTAATACGGTTAGCATAACTAACGCCATTTTATAAGGCAAACGGCCATTCTCTGTGACCAAGCTGGTCACGTATTCATTCCCTTTCCCCTCATTATCAAGCCCTGAAGGCCTTGTGAACCAAGTAGACAAACCAAACAGATTTCTTCTTCCCCTCCCCATCGGTCTCAAGGTTCCTGGCCGCCAGGCCAGTTACTCCCTTCGTCACCGGCCTTGAAAGTCCCGGGCACCCGGCCAACCAGGTGGTGATGACCCTGTCACAGAAGTGTAACTGCACCCAGAGCACTGTCTATAAAATTAAGCAGATACAAGTCCTAAGTGGGGAACCTGGACTGGAGCTGCTGCTGGACAGTGAGACCCGCTACCCCCTGGTGGCCAGGGGCGCCTCCACCATCCACCACCTCTGAGGACTGAGTGAGTGCCTCGTCTTCTTTTATATGATTCTTGAGTCTAGATTATGATTGTTATATTGATACAGCAAACCATTTATTAAGATCTGACCCAGTCTGCAGAAGGTCTAAGTGATTAGAAATCATAACTTAAGTTAAGGTCTAAGTGGTTAGAAATCGTACATTAAGGTCTAAGTGATTAGAAATCATAACTTAAGTTAAGGTCTAAGTGGTTAGAAATCGTACATTAAGGTCTAAGTGATTAGAAATCATAACTTAAGTAAGTTAAGGTCTAAGTGATTAGAAATCATAACTTAAGTAAGTTAAGGTCTAAGTGATTAGAAATCATAACTTAAGTAAGTTAAGGTCTAAGTGATTAGAAATCATAACTTAAGTTAAGGTCTAAGTGGTTAGAAATCGTACATTAAGGTCTAAGTGATTAGAAATCATAAGTTAAGTTGTAATATAAATTCTGTATTATGATACTTATAGACTGTACTGCATTGATTCTGCTCATAGAAATCCTGTGTCATTCTGATCATAAATTCTGTGCTATACTAATCATAAAATTCTGTTAAGAAAATCAAGCTTTAATTGTAACTATGATTTAGTGCCGTTATCATTCTGCCAAGGATCCCTGAAAGAACCTGCCTGTCCCCCTAGTGTTGGGTCACAGCATGGTAAAGACAAATAAATGTTTCTGAATTTCTATGTTTATGAATATAAAGTTATTATAAAATAAGGAAAAAGAAGGGAAAATATCTTGTTAATCCAAATTAGAGGTTTTACTTCTACCCAGTGCTCACTCATGTTTCCCAAAATACAAGAGGCGTTAGGGCACTTCTCTTTCTGGAGAATAAGTAGGACTGTCTTCTATTTGGGCCAAGGTTCTGTGTGTTTATTAAATAGGCTTTAACGGAAAACATACTTCAACAGCACCTAATTTCTCCAGACATCGTGTGATACCCTTGCAGAACTGGCAGCGAAAACAGTGAGCCTTGGAGGTCACAAGCTGCTTATAAAAGTCCGCAGAGGGACCAGAAGAGGGATTGTCTTTCTACTTTAATCATTCTCTGTGCTGGCCACCAAACAACTGAGGACCATCTCAGTGGCTGAATATGTTGCCATTGCCTTTGTCGTATAATGCAATGCTACACAGAGAGATGCAAGCTAGCTGAGATGCCCCAGCGAGATTCTGGGATAACACTGTTTTCAATACTTAAGCTAATTTGCTCCACCCAAACTTGGATATCACTGTGCAGTGCTTAGTTCATGCAGCATAGACTTTAAATACAAATTATTCCTGCAAAGTCATTGCAGTTCTCCCTGTGACAAAACCCAGCATCCATAGCCTCAGCAATTTAGGGATGGTCATTGTAAGGGGTCAGGCAATGACAGCTCAGTGATGACATGTGACAAGTATTTCATTTCAAGTGCTTCAGCAGGAGGTTGTGAACTATGGTTTCAGTGGAGTCGGGGAGGGGGAATTAGAAAGCACTGGGTCTGTGCATAACTCCTGGAAACATCAAGCAAAGTGTGGAGAAGCAGATGCTGCTACATATCAGGTCAGCTCCAACTCTACCAGGGACAATAGGGACCTCACTCCATCCTTTCCTCTTTCTTGCTACCACTGGGATTTTAAAAAATGCAGCTAAAATTTGATTCACACATGAAATCATGAGGAGTTGTAGCTGTCCAATATTAACAGGAGGGAAAGCTTTCATAAGCTCTCCGCTCCCCTCTATTTGTAGCAAACATCCTCTGCCATGAGTTCACATCATAAGAGGAAAATACTCCAAGGGGAAGAATAAATCAGTGTATTTTATCTTCAGTTGCCTCCTGCCACTTGCACTATAAATCTCTATTTACAGTGCTTTGTTCACAGCAAGGTGAAAAGAAAGTGTTATATCAATTAAAAAACAATTGATAGGGAATGGCTCCCTTGGAAAACCATAACACTGACAAAACTGATTTCAGGCCCAGTTTGACAGAGACAAATCTGCATGACGTCCCCAGTTTTTCCATATCTACATTTTAAACTATGCCTTTCAGACGTACACTAAACAAAACTAGCATCTGTCATGTGAGGTAGTTGTTTTTCCTGTTGTTCCTGGAAGGCAAAACTCTGTAGGAAATCCATATTACTTGAACACATGAAATTCACACTTAGCTGTGTGTATACGTTAGCAGAGGCAAAGTGTACTAAAGGAAGCGAAAATAAAGAAAAAAACCAAATAAATTCTGTTTCAAAGCAATTCTGAAGAAAGAACAGGACTCTAGCAGTTTCTGCTGCTAGTCAGTGAGAGGAGCCTGTGTATTACAGCTCCCTTGCTACAAACAAGGAGATAATGGAACTGAATGTTACAGTCTCTGGGAGAAAAGGAGAGAACAAAATACGAACCAGCCAGAAAGGATGGGGATATAAACCTTCCTTTGATGTAATATTTAATATCAGTCCTTTCAGTTTTGGTTGCTGGGAGAGAATTGGCAAACACATCATTAAGTGCCAATGAAAAGTCACCCACAAGGAACCTGCATCTGCAATAATTTAGCACAGCCTTTATAATTTATGTTTTTCTCAGCTTTTAAACTACAAATGCTCAACACTTTACATCGCAGTTAAAGTTATATTTCTAAGCAGATTTAAAGACATTTCCTTCATAGATCAATGAAAATCAATATTGGTAGTTCATCTTAAATACAAACGCTTGTTCTTTTTTTATAATCTGTTTTGTTGTCTGTGTGTGTATTTACATGAGTAGATTACAGAAAATACAAAAATAACCAAGAACGATCAGGAAATGCTGCCTCTAGCTGAAAATTCATACAATATCTGTTAAGAGAGATTTATATTCTAAAAGTCATGGGTGTTTAAAATGACTTTTCAGTCTCCATGGAGACTTTTCACTGGGTTAGTTACTGCAGTCAAAGCTTAGATATATAAACAAATGCATGAGTACGATGGCTAGAGGGGAAGTCTGGGTTTATCTGAGGTTGTTAAAGGGATTTTCATACTGTCTACCACAGTAAAACAGTCTTCCGGATCCAGTGTGTTACTAAGAAAACAAAACCTAATCTTTCCCTCACATTTAAGTTAAGGTTTTAAAATGTAAATAGTTATTTAGGTGTCTTCATTTTTGCCCTCCCAAAGGAGAGCACTTCCAGGGCTCATATTCTCAAGAAATTTGGGATATGTTACAAGCTCTTTTATAAGACTATCTAAGCTGCAAGCCTTGCGATAAAGCTTAATTGGTTTTAATTCCAGTTCTATACTTAAATATTTCTCTCTTTCCCAATAAAGTCACACAAGGAAAATCCAGTCAGAGCGTACAAGAGCTGTCCTGCCAGCTTAATGTGAAATGTCCCAGGAGGCAGAGGGAACTGTGCAAGGGGGTGACAAAACTGCAGCTCTCTTAAAGAGACCAAAAGTGCTGTCCCACACAGCAAACAGAGAGTGCAGACAGAGAGAGCAAATGATCTGAGGCCCTGTCTCCTTTTTGGAGAGGATGGCAAAATCCCAAATAGACAGAAAGGAGGTTTTTAAAGAAGGGATCTGAAGAAAGAAATAGGTCCTGACCTGAAAAGTCAGCCAAGGAGAAGCAAAGGTGTTTGTCAAGACTGGTAGTTATGTTGGAAAGTAGATATATTTCTAGTAGAGAAGGACTGGAAGGTGATCAGACATCCTTCAGAGCTTTCCTCAAGTCAGCTTCTGCAGTAGGTGAAGGGCAGCAGCTCTTGCTGAGGGGCACAGTCCTCGCAGCAGGAGTGGGGGTCACAGGGCTGTGGGAGGTATCGCAGGGGCCTGCACCTCTTTTCAGATTGTGACTGGGATGGAGCAGGAGGGCTCACACCCCAAAATCACTGGGGAACTGCTGCTGGAAACTTGTCTTTATTTGGTATTTCTGTTACTGATCTTTATTTAATTCATACATTCCCTCATGATGATTTCCCTATCCAGTCTCCACTGCAGCTCTTTAAAAATAATTTCTCACTACTCTGTGGCTATCTTCCATACCCTCTAGCCTATTGACATCTTCATTTTCATTGGTGTTCTTAGTTTTTCTCCTGAGTCCAGAACACCAGCATCTTCTTGAGACTCCTCTTCCAAAAATGGGGTTTATCCCCTCTTCACTTAACTGGTGAAAGGCTTCATTGGAAGGGATAAAGGAGGAAGGGAAAAGGCTTTTGCTAGGAAGAAGGAGAATGCTGCAGACTGAGAGTACTTCATAAAGTAGAAGGAGGTTTGTAAAATATATTTAAACAAGTCTTGGAATGATTGTGTTTTCACTTAGGGTCTGCCAGAGCCCACTCGTGGACACACAGATATTGCTGGAAAGTCTCTGAAGCAGCGCTTTTGCATCTCAGTCCAATTTTATGTAATAAACTGCTGAAGTTGACTTTTCTGACAGCAAAGGTTATCTTGAGAACAGTGTAGCAAAAGACCAAACAAGAGTGTTTCAATATTGATCTGGTATATTCATAGCACAAAGCTGAAGCTGATAATGACAGTCCTTTCTCCACAAAATCATTGCCTGAGCACTAAGGGCTAGAATGCACTTTCAAAGCACGCTCAGCTTAAAACAGCAGAGAACTGTGCTATCCAAGAATAAATGCTGGGATGGCTTGGAAAAGCACAGTTATCCCCACTTGTATGGGCAGCACCCTGCTGTAAGAGCACAGCTCTTCTCCTTTAGCGTGCTTTCTGAAGGAAAAATTTCAAGTACTAGAGTTCATCCCATGAGTTACAGAAAGGTGATGAAAGTAAAGGCTTACATTAAATTACTGGGTAGGTCAAGGTGGTTCATATTTCCATGAGGTGTGCAAAGTGAGGACAGCTAGACACTGTCTCCCATGCTCCTCTGTCCTATTATCATATACAGAGGAAGTGCTTGAGTTTGCTTTTATGTCTTCCAGACTAAAGCTGCCTCATATGCAGCCAGCTTATTCCCCAGCCATGGACAGACCTTGCTAGCCTCTGACTGTGCCTAGCCAGTCAGGCAGAACTGGGGGAGCATTTTGAAGTGTAAAGTTGCACTGTATGTGCATGTTGGATTAAAATGTTAATGTAAAATCCCACAGATTGCATGGGTCCCTGTCACAGCTTTATTACATGCAGGTGGATTTTGCCTTTGTAAAGGCAAATGTCTTCTGATGTGCAGCAGTCTCACCAAAATACAGTATATTGAAACCGGTTTCTAGATTTCATTTTCTTTAATAAAGATGTTGGAAGAAATTAATAAAAACTAATCTTTATAAGCTGCAAAACCTGTCAATGCAAATTATAATGTAGGCTCATTCTTATTTAGTAGAATACTTGAATCATTAGCTCTTATTCCATGATGTATGTACACGTCCAATTTGTTTCCATATTTCTTACGCTTATTCACACTGTTAATAGTGCTTTCTTGTAGTGGCGTCAACACCGATCTCTCCTAGACTTGGACTGACTTGGACTAAAGATACTGATTTTGATTTTGGAAAAAAGCATCTTCTCCTAGTAGTAAAAGTCAGAAGGAGGTGAATGGCATCATAAAGTAATTATTTTGATATCTGAATATATTTAAGTTCTTTTTATTAGGGATCACTGATATGACTACTAATTAAAAACTCCAGGAAATGCAGCACTCCTTTCTTATGTGGTAAGATTTGAACCGAAAAACAAACTCAATACATTCTGCATGAGAATCCTAGGGAGGGAAATGCTCATAAACACAAGTGTTTGGATTCACTTTTAAGTATTATTAAGTCAATCAGTCAATACAGATTTCATTACCTTCATTTTTACTGTATTGCTTTTTGGAGTTTTTTGTTTATGCTGAAGGCACTGTCGCACTTTCCTAGGTATACTTAATTGAAAACTATTGATTCATTACATTGGTTGCTCTCCTTTT
The DNA here is from genome assembly GCF_000699145.1 of Aptenodytes forsteri. NCBI lineage: Eukaryota > Metazoa > Chordata > Aves > Sphenisciformes > Spheniscidae > Aptenodytes > Aptenodytes forsteri. The sequence continues at coordinate 4,644,243 of NW_008794581.1, read as the reverse complement.
TGATTTTTTCCTTTTTTATAGCCATGACCAATTTCATACACATAAGAACCTGCTGCAGAGAGAGCTGAAGTCCTCCACACTATTAAAAAACAAGTTTTAAATGTCTTTTGCTTTCTCATTTTCAGCTATAGCTAAGGCCATCAAGGATGAAATCAGCCAATCCTCCCTAATTAAGTGCCTGAAAAATGTGAATGCTTGGAGCATTGCTTATTTAATATTCAGCAGTTAATCAGCATTTTTAGCATTTCTTTTGATTACCATTTCCTGGTGATTTTTTTTTTTTTAATGAATTCTACATTCATTAAAAACCCCAAGGAAACTAAGGGAGTGGAAAGAGAGAACTTCTGTAAAGAATGTATACATACCTTACTGTGGAGTACATGGTTTCCTCCTGAGCCTTAGCAATGAAGTCTGCTGGGAATGTCTTTCAGTTTTGCTTACGATTCAGACGGGGGGGAGAGAAGCAAAAGGCATGAAGAAAATGAGATGGAATCTTTTCTGTTAAATGAGGTGACTGATTATTTTGTTGTGTTTTTCTGCTTGTTTTCTGTGCACATAAAGGTGTAAATTAGGATATTTGGGGTATGTAGATTATTTCTTTTGGCTTGGATTTTGGGTACATGACTATATAATAAAGAAGAAAAAACCATGAGTGCAAAATAAAAGGCTCAAATTAAATGGCTATAAGAAAGGGGGGGTTAAGACTGTGAATAGTGAGAACCATGCTTAAGAAGAATAGGAAAAAAATGTAAGAATCATTTTGCTTTTTTGAAGAAAGAGAATTGAGGAATGAAGTGGTTCTTTATGGGCTTTCATCAGGTCAGCAGCATTGGCTGTACTCATTCCAGCCATTTTCCATTTTGGGAAACTCCCCATGTCTTCACTGATGGCTAACAAGCAGCGCACGTTTTGTGCTAGCTCACCATGACGCAAAAGAGCAGTGTTGCTCAGCCTCCAGGCCAGGGGCAATTTAAAACCAGAGCAAGCTGTTGTATTTAGAAGCCACAGGAATCTGTCTGCTCAGCCAGGGCATGTGCCAGGGCTGGCCAAGCTTCCTGGAGCACAGGTGTCCTTGATGTCATCAGCAGAGCTTTAGACCTCCATGGGATGGGGTTCAAGAATATAAGCCTGTCAAGTTTTAAACAAATTCCAGACAAATTCTAAGACAAAATGTCGTGTTCACAGTAAAAAATCTCAAAATGTATGCCTCCTGACGTATATAAAACTGTGGAGATGAAAAATGAAAATAAAATACACTGGAGCTGAGCTTGTTTCTTCCTCCAGACATTTATTGCTTTTGCTCAGTGTATTAATTCATTGCAGCAGATAATTCATAATATCCATTTATTTAAACACAACACTATGTAATCATGTATCTGTAACTTAGTGAGCAGCTAGCAATTATAGTATAAACTAGAAACATAACAAACACCAGAGTGTCTGTTGAGCAAAGCACATCCAACGTTTGGTGTCTTACACACATTAAAGAAGACAGAGACACTGGGTTTTAAAGTATGTAAAAAAGCTTCAGCCACCGTGTTGCTTTCCTGGTGATTAAAAGGACATTGCCACTGTATTCCTTGAGCAAGTTAAGATTTAAAGTAGGTTGTTTATAGATCAGCATTAATATTGTGTAATTATTTTGGCTATACCTCACACAAATTATACATCCAGAGTGCCTTATTGTAATTTTCAAATATGTATGACTCTTAAAGGAGTACTTGGAAGATCTACCAGTAGAATACCATTTTTCAATATTCAGTATTGAAGAAATAGTTGGGTTTCAGCTCTTCAGCTTAAGCAACTGTGCTGTTGATGAGCAGCCTGTCCAGTATCAGTTTTCCCACATACATTTCAACCAGATTTTTGATGTTGCTGATCTGTACTGAGCTATGACCAAAAAAAAGAAAAAAAAAATCTAGGGAAGAATGGAGTCACAAATGTGAAAGTATTCATTTACAAAAGATTTCTGCTTTAGGTAAAATGCGATCTGTGATGATACACTGTTGACAGATGTCCTAGAAAGGAAGGTGTTAATCTTCAACTAGACAGAGTTAATTAGAATAATGGAAGGATATGAGAATGAGGTCTGTAAAATATATTACTTATACTTGTCTGTCAATACATAACAGGAAAAGAAGACAATTGGACTTTGGGGGCATTATGAACTGCAAAGAGGTTATAGCCTAATTGTTGACACTTCGTCCATATGAATGATTTTTATGATAGATTTTTAAACTCTATTGTAAGAGTGTCAATAATTATCTGATCTGAACACAGTATACACTGAAGAAGGACCTAGAAATAAATGCTCTGATAATAATTTTCAGCTATACTCTGCCAGATACGTGCCCAGCACTTTAAAGACAAGTAGGTCGCTGTATACAGGTAGGGAGCATAGCCCATCTGACCTGCAGCTGGCTACATCATTGGGCTGGGCAAGTCCTGTTTCTGTGCCCAAACTAAAACAAAATATTTCAGTCAGTCTGAGAATCTTCTCTTTTATGTCCAAAAGAATATTATTACCAAATTAAGAACTGGGGGGAAGAAGATCAGAGTGAAGAAAATATTTTGTTGTCTCTCAAAACTGGTAAGACTTTGTGGTGAAAGGGACTGTGTCGCTTGCAAAGGACTCCATTTTGTTTTGTTTCCACAGGTTGAGGTTCTGAGGTACCTTTACTCCTTTTTTGGTATTTTAAATGTTTTCAGACTTTTACCAAAGGCCATGAGGGCCAATAATATCCCATTTAAAGAAATTACATGTAATATTACAGTCTCAAGAGCTGGTATTTCAAAGAAAATGCTGACTCTTACGAGAAATTTTAAGAGAAATGAAATCTTGGCATTTGAAATGCTGCAAATATATAAACTTTAATATATTTCCTTGCAAGAAACACACCCTACCACAAACAAATCCATCTGTTCTCCCTGGAAATTACTAAAAAATGGATGGCTTCAGAAAATATGATACATACAATGACCTTAAGAATGGCTCTAAAAATCACATTATGACTTAGGTATGATGATGTGAACTAACTGTACTTTAGGAATGCAGCCCAATCCTATTTTCACAGTATTGCTTTATGCAGTTCCCAATTATTTTCTTCCTTCATCAGGTTCAGTTGAATTTCAGTTGGTGAGGTTTTGGCTTTCCTTTCTTTCTGCTCATTCCCCAGCTTGGGCTTTCCATGATGCCAAGGAACAGAGAGCAAATTCACCCAAAATAGTTCAGACCAGATGATAACTGGTATATGCACCGGGCAGGCAACCTGACTGCTTCTGGGATTTGATGTCACGTCTCTGTGTGATGCTGCGTTGCATTGCACCGCTTAGACATCCAGACTACCTAGGAGGATCCCTAAATTAGTAACACATGGTGCTGTATATATGCTCTCCAGCCGTATTTGTGTGTGTATATCATACCTACATTAATGATCCTTTCTGTTTTCACTTTCCTATACCCTGAAGTTTAATAGGATATGATGAGAAAGGTAGATTGATTTAGTCAGCTAACCCTTCTATTGTTAATGCATTAAAGGTCTTATCAGAACTGAGTGCCAGTTGTAATGGGCTTCATGCAAAAATGCCATGTAAAATGTCAGTTCTTACAAGAACAAAACAAACCTTTGGAGCTGAGGTCATGGAAGACAAAATAATGCTAAATAACTGGTGGAACTTTATCTCAGGTTTTAAAGTTCTGCAGTAGGATGGGGACTGGCTTGTTTCCATAAACAATTGTTTACCTATATTCATTATGTAGTTATTGTAAAGAACGTAATATGTTGGCCAAAACGTTTTTAAGTATTTGCAAGTACTTCAAATACATTGGAAATAAATTGTTGTCAAGGGGATTATCACATCCTTCTGTGCTTTTGGTTTTCTGTTCTCAACTATCTTTCTCACTTTAAAGGCTTAGAAGCATAGAGGAAACAAAGTAATGCATTTAAGCAGTACACAAATACCCAATGTTGATAGGAAGACCTTTTTGTATAAACTTTGCAAAAATTTCCACCTTAAATCCATACACAGCAGTTGGAAATAGGTCAACACTGAGCATCTTGTTGTTTGATGAAAGAATTCAAACCTGTTTCCAAGGTAACCAATCCCTTCCTCCATAAATCTCTGCCATGCTTCCACCTGTTTTGTGAAGCTGTATGCTTTTTTCATTTCCTGAGATATAGTTTGAACTTTAACACGCGCAGGTACACACACACCACATGCTGCTTTCTTTCCACTGTGACAAAGGAGACAACAAAAGTAAATAGGAGGTGGTTAATATTTAAACTGTTAATGCAGGTGTCTCAGCAGCACATTTTTAGTGGTATTGTAAGTGGTGCCAAGCAGCACTTGAACAAATGGCTTTTACAGGAAAGGCAGATTAATTTTGGATGAATTCCTGGGTGCCTGGACGTCAGGTCACTGTAGTCTCCTTTGTTTTCTGCTCTCTACACAGGCTAGGAAGGATGCTGTATTTTATAGAGAGTAATGAGGATGTGTCAATAGAGGCAAATTATATTCAATAATACTATTTAATGCATAAATTGCCATCTTCTCTGTTGCATTAGGTAGTTGCTCCACACATCCGATAATAGCATGTAAAGGCAGAACAATTACCTTAGAGTTCTCTTTGCACATTCCACACACCTCTGCACACATTAAAATATTTTCTGTAAAAGGTCTAAGAGATCATTTTGTTTTTTTCTTAAAATTATTTTCTCTGTTGAGACAGTAAGCCTTTGGGAGGGTTGGAACACAAAATGTATGGCAGGAGAGCACAGAAGAATATGGAGTGGAGGGAGGCAATGAAAAAAAGCCTTGCAAAAATATCTCTTTTAGCTGGAAAAAAGCATGGACATGATACCTGACTAAGGACATTCTGAATGTTGCCAGTATTTTATAGAAAGCATGTCCAATTATAATTTATTTTGGTTTTGGTTTATTTAAATATTGACCATACAGCCAATTTAGAATTTCCTAAATGGGTCTCAGAGTAAAATAAACCAAAGCAATTACTGCAAGACAGAAACTGCTCCTGCTCTGATGGAGATGTATCAAATCTATAGCTCACTTTTAATAGAGGACTTAAAAATTATATAAAACATGATCTTCTATATAATAATCCAATAGTAATGCTCTAGATCTACAAATCTATTAATCATATAATTCACTAGCATTAATCAAAGAATGTCTATCTGCCTTAAGTCATTCATAATATACTTCCCTGCAGTCTGATACACACTTTTGGTTTAGCTTTTGAAAATTTAATTTATCTGAAAAGTGACCAGTTGTATCACTTAGATAAATGAGCTTAATAAAAGATACTACTTGTGACAGACGGTGTCTCAAATAAAAGAAACAGGTGGTTCACCAAATAAAATTCTGCCAAGACCTCTTCAACTATATATGAGTGAATACAGTGTTGTTCAGATATCCATGCCTTACATTTAATTTGTAACACCAAGGATCATCTTAAACTTCAGTTTGAGAGGGTGTTGTAATTAGTCTTCTATTGACAGAATTAGAAGAAGAAAGCCACTGTCATGAGTAAACTTCAAGGCTTGCGATTTCCTTGGGTAACTCTAGTGAAGGTGACTTTCAGAAGCATTTCCATCTGTAATGGAAGTTCTGCAGAGTCTCAGTGCAGGGTGCACAGCCCAAGGAGAAGCAGTGAAATGGATTCATGTTTCTTTTATGAAAGTCGTGAGTGTTTTTCTAACTGCCTCTTCTGGAAAATGTCTTAAAACAATCAGCATAAAACACATCATAGGTCATTTCTGCCTACATCAGAAAAGCAAAATGCCTCCTTTGTACATGGGCATATTTAAAGTATTTACTTTACAATATTCCTCAATTAAAGTTGCTGATATAGCAGTATCCTGTTTAGCTCTTGTTTAATAGCCTTTAACATTTTGGTCACAAGAGAAGACCTATTAATTGTGTTATTTTAAAAACTGCTTATTATCTTGATCATACAGAAGTTGCAGAACATGTATTTCATGTTCAGTAAATTCCTGCTTTGGGAGAGTTTTGAAGCTTGTCAGTAAACATTTGTCTTGGTAATGGCTCAGGTCACTGCTGGATTTTTTTTACCTTTGATGTCTCTTTATACTTCTAGTCCAAAGTTAATTTTCTCTATCTCTTCATATCTAGCATCTTCAACCTTTTAAAAGTCTGTTTATTTTCTATATGTATTGCATATTAATCAATGTTCATTTGTCTTTGACCCTTCAGATCTGTGTAAATATAGATGATTAAGCAATATGCTCAGTTAGTTATACTACAATCAATCTCTCCTAACTTTAAATTAGGTAGCAGTCTAAGCCAGTCACCAAGGCTCTATTTATAATCAAAGAAGAGAAATAAGAACCTGGGAGGGGAAATTCATCTACCAAACTTTCACAGTCATTATACAGTGGAATGAATTGCTCTCTGCCAGGTCCTGTGCCTTTGCTTTGACTATGGAAGGAGCCAAAGCAACTGATTCAGAGTGGATGCCTAGGCTTTCAGAGGCTGAAGTTAAAAGTGCTGAATCCTAGCCTTGCTGTATTTTGGTTTGGACTTATGATTGCTCACTCTTCCATTAATAAGTCATGTAAAAATATTGTGGACGTTCAGGATCAAAATGTCAAGACAGTATTTAACTAAGTAGCTAAGCAAGTATTCATTTAGTAGCTGTTCATGGATAAGGACATTTTGGGTGGATTTGGGGGCACAGGGCTGTTTCACCCACTTTAACACATCATTCCATTCTTGGAGCATGACCCTCAATTTGTGTAAAATATCTTGGTTTTATCTTTTGTTAGAAGTTTATAATAAAGGGACTTTGACAGTTTGGGAGATTCAGAGACTCATCATGTTTTCAAATGTGGTGCCGTAATGCATATAAAGGAATTTTCTCTGGAATAGAGTGTACATAGCACATCTGCAAAGCACAAAGAAAAATGCTGATGTATGCCTGGGTGACTCTAATAAGAAGTGCATCAAACTGATTTGCCATAGAAAAGGCTATTCAGAACCATAGTAAGCCAAGCTTGTCAACTACATCACTAAGAAAGATGTGGCATGAAATCAAAATGGTCCCTGCCTACAGGGGCTGTGGGAATCCCAGAATAGTGTCTAGTTCATAGCTCTATGCTAGATATTCCCCATGGGCTACTGTCAGTGCTCACAATTTTTCATGGGCTATCCAACTTGTCTCCAGCTGAGGTTAATAATTTATTTTTCTTTGTGTCTTTTTTTAAGTATTAGAGTACTGTTATTATGTTGCTTCTTCTACCACCCTTTCTAAATTAAAATTATAATCTTTTCATATTTGTTCACAATTTTCTAAACCTCTGATCTGTCTTGTTTCTGTCCTCTATAATCCTCCTAATTTGTCTTAAAGTGTAGCATGTAAAACAGAGCAAACATCCTGCAAATGCTGAGTAGAATGAATAATCCTTGTTCTTTATAACACCTCTTAACTCTGCCAAGAGTCAGATTTGTCTTGTCACTGTATTACCCATACTCAGTTTTTGGTCGCTACAGCCCCAGACTTCTTTTCTTTAGAAACACCATCTAGTCAGTTATTTCAAAGCTCGTATTTATGCATTTGCTTTCTTCTTCCAGAAGGTAGCACTTTGCACTTGTCTGTAATAAATTTAATCTCATTGATTCCAGATTGCTCCACCAGTCTGTCAAGACCATTTAGAATTCTGATCCCGTTCTCTGAAGCACTTGCAAATACTTCCCTCCAGCTTGGTGTCTTCAGATTTGATCGGTGTCTTCCTTATTCTGTCATCCAAGTCATTAATACAGCAGCAAATAGAAACGCATTGACAGCCCATGTTTAGAATGCCTTTCTAGCTTGACAGTGAATCCTTCATAACTAATATGAGGGCAGACTTTAATTTTGTTCAGTTTCTCTTCTGCATATTTCCTTTGCTGCTGTATAGAAAATTCCTGTTACATGTTAACCTTATTAAAATCAAGAGGAATCTCATGCATTTTCTCCCCTGTACCTGCCAGGTTAGTTAGCCTATCAATGAAAGCAACCACATTGGTCTGACATTCTTTGTTATTGACGTAGCAATGTCAGTAACACATGTATGGTGGCTATGTCTTATGAACTTGTTACACCTAAGGAGCCAGGAAACTGTTCTGGTGCTAAATATTTCCAGGCATTAAGTAGGCTTATTGGTCTATAGTTCCTCAGCTTCTGCTTTTAACTTTTTTTTTTTAATGTATTCTAAGCTTTCCTGTGTTTAATTTCTTGGGACCTACTCCACAAGTACTCAAAGATAATCACTAATAGTTTAGAGATTACTTCAACAGTTTCCTTAATGCCTTAGGAAGCATCAGGCTCTGCTGACATTCAATTACCTGAACATTCATTAACATCTTTGCTGTTTTGGCATGCATTTCTCTCCTATTAGTAAACTTGCATTATGCCTGAAAACCAATCTTTATTTTAAAGACTGAATAAGGTATCAAGTACAGGATATCGAACACTTGGACTTTGTCAGGCCATCATAACTCTTCCCCACTCAGTCAGCAGATCTATATTTCCCCTTATTTCCAGCTTATTTCTAATGTATATCTAGAAGTTTTTATTTGAATTTGCTTATTTTTATATCCCCCCAAAATTGTGTGAGACGTAACTCTTGCTCCTTGTAAGGATCAGATTCCTACCGAACCAGAAGGATTCAGGTAGGTACTCATAGCTTTGTTCCATGGAAAACACCTTTCTGCTTATCACCAGTCACTTGAAGGTATTTCCACAAATGCAGTTTCTGTGCGGATATATCCTCCTACTTTTTGGGTACTCTGGAAAACATGTTGGGGAGCTAAGCACTTTTATTAAGCTGCACCAGAATCCCCATTTTTAGATTCTTCTCCACCTTAGATGAGGAAACTTTCAAAATCACTCCTTAGTCAAGTCAGGTTACAATTGAATGCAAATAAAATCTGCTTTTATTGGACCAAGTAATACAGCTGGAATAAAAATACAAGATTTTAGGCTTTTTTCCTGAAGACTTAAAGAAGGATATATGTGGCTGAAAGCTTTTCTGTTTTCCCAGCTCTGTCACTTGGCCTAATAAAAGATATTACCTCCTTGGGCAGTCTCCCTGTATGCAGCTGACATTCTGCAGATGCTTTCCTTATCCAGCCACTTCGGAATTTTTTCACCTGGAGTATTCTCTGTCTTAGATTTTACTCCTTGGGGACAAAATAGTTTTCTGATGGAAAATGTTAGCTTTTATAACTAAGCTTCTTGGAGTCCTTCAGGAGATTCAGACAGATTTAATCTTTCCTTCCAAAACATATTTACTGCAAACTTATTCAAAGAATGGTCTTAATGCACTACCTAAATTAAGGACAAATTTATGTCTGCAGAGACACAAATGCCAACCGGGTGCATGAGGAACTCTGTACTGTATTTGATTGGTCAATTAACAACTGTTTGACTGAGGGACTAAGAGTCACCTCCTCTGCTATTTTGTGAATCAATATGCATTTTTTACTGTAAAACGACCCTATCCACTGAATCTTATGTTTTATATTAGCAGATATTCTTCATAGAAAAATATGAATGGGTTAAATGCATGTAATAAAACTGAATTTTGACTGAGACTAGACAAAATGGTCACACTTTGTACACAAATTCTTGGCACAATGGTAAAGCTTTGAGATGACTGACTTCAAAGCCTCTTGCCAAGGGATATCATAAAATACTGATGTGTGATGAGTATGGGAAGGGCAACAATGCCTTGACTAGTGTGTGTTGCTCACAATTCTGAGCAGTTCTCTGTAGGTCTGCATAACTTTCCATCTATTTCTGATTTAACAAAGATAAGTCAGCAAAAATGTTGGAAGACTTTTACATATCCGTTATGACAGAATTGAAGTTAGTGCCATATCTTTCTTCATCTACTTAACAGTTCTATCTCCCCTAGTTTCTCTGTGTAGAAATGCCATAATCTAAACAAAAATAATTTTGGAAAAAGACGACATATGTTACATCAAAATACTAATTTCAGAATATCTTAGTCCTCCTACTGTTTTATTTATGCCTTTGTCTGTTCCCTAATTCTTTGCATAATTAATAGAATCACTTGTAGTGTCAAAACTGAAAAACAGGGAGGTCTGAGCATATCCTTCATTTTTACACACAAATCAAAACCCAAAATTTCCAGCATTCACGGGGAATGATACAAGTGTTGTCGTAACTGTGATGGTCTAAAGACATAAGTAGAGAGTCATCAATATGCAAAGGTGTTAATTTTATTAAGATACTCAGTGTATTTTAAAATTGCAGAGAAGGCTTTGGATTGCCTCGAATCACTCTAAATTCAAGCCACAGTAAGACAGGATACAAATAGATATGTTTAAAATGCACAACATTGTTACATATATTTATAAAGGGAAGGGCTGGCAAGCTGAAATAAAAAAAGCATACTTTGTCTACTTACACAAACATTAAATCAGAAGGACCTTCTCCCACTATGTGATTTATTTGCTGTAAACTATCCTAAAAGTATTCTGGCACTGAACAAATCCCTGCAGGATAGATTTTGTTGTGTTTCTCTGACCCCATAGCTAGCTATGTGAGATAGCTGAAGAAGGCACTGACTAACTTCATTCCCTCTAGCTCTTTTATCATGGCAAGTTGTTCAAGCTTTCCTTCCTAACATCTTCAGAGAATATCAGGTTACTACTGTGTATAGAGTCAAAGATTTTTAAACAACCACTTCTATTAATCTACAATTATTTGCAAACTTGCCCCTTTAGTGCTTTCGTTTTTGTAAGAACTACTTGGCTATGGGAGGGTTAAAAGCATCCCTATTATCTATACTTATCAGAAGGCCTTGATTTACTTAGTGCTGTACCCAAGCAGACATCTCCACTTTGTGTATGGCAATCATTATTGAATTTAATGGGAAAAATTAGATGTTGAGTATGAAGAATAGAATTAGTTTCATGTAAAAGGCTGATGTCTGGAAAAACTATTTTTAAATACTCTTTTTTGAGGCCTACAATTTTGTAAGTCTTATATGCTTTTCTCAGATAAAATTATTGTTGTTTGGTTTCCATCTACTACATATTAAATAAAGATTCTTTTTTTGTTATTTCCATCCATCAGTTAGAGCAAACTGGATGAAGACTTTCAGCTTCTTGTGTTCATGTGCCCTAAAATGGTCATAACTCTGGCTTGCAGCTAGGACACCTGAAACCCCAGGACAGGCTTTCATCCAAGTACCAGGCAGCTGTAGCCTACTCAGTTATTCAGTCCACTATGAGACAACAGAATAATTCTTAGTACCTTTTTGAAAATTTCAAAAATAACTGAACAGTTTTGCAGAATGAATTCCATGTGTTTCTGTCACTGAAACTAATAAATTCACTTGTCTGAACCAAAAATAAATGTAAATGAAGCCATCATTTGTTTTAGGTACATAGGACACTGACAGTTCACAGGACATAAAAATTCCAGTTTCCATATCATACAGTATGCTTTTCTCAAGTCTTGTTTATATCTCATGGCTGTTTTTATTTAGATAGTTCTGTGCCAGAGTGACTAGGACTGAGCATCTTGTTCCAAGCAAGCTTCTGCAAACAATTTATGTTTTTTTATGATTAAGGTCAGGTGAAATTATGCTATTGATACAATGGCCATATGTCATTAAGAACAAATAGAAGAACCAATAAAAATTCCTGTTTTGGAAAAAGCTAGTTAAAAAGTTGAAAAAAAAAAAGAAGTTATGATTGAGCTGGGATCATGAGATGTTGATGATCTGTAAGGCGGGCATTCACCTGACAAGATGTCAGCATCTGCCCTGTGCTAGTTACTTTATGCTCACTTCACAGTCAGTGCAGTGAATTGGGCACTTTTGTCTCATAATTTGTCTCATCCTAAGATAGGCATCTAAAATGGATTGTGTGATTTGTGCTTTAAAAGTGCCTTTCACTCTCCAGTGAGGGAGTCAGCAGTGACTGACCTGCAGTCATGAACACTTACACTGTAAATGTCTCAGGTTAGGTAAGGTGGAGCCTATTCTATGTATTTAAAGTCAGAAGACAGAAGCAGCCAAAAACCAAAAAGAAAAAAACATGAAATGTGCTCCTCTGAGAAAATGCAGGGAGTTCTTTGTGCAGGGATTTCTTTGGGGAATAGGCTGGTTTTATGAGGTTTGGGAACTGTGAGAAAAATTAGTATTTCCTATTTAATTTCTATTGTGACCTCAGTTTTGAGCACATCTTTTGTATACAAGAAAACTGCATCAAAGATATGTGTGATACTCTCCTACAAAAATGAAAAAATAAATAAAACAACAAAAACCCCCAAAAGAACACTGCCTACAAAACCCTAAATTTGGCTAATGACCTTGGGCAAGAAGGAGTTTTTTAGTATTCTCCTCAATCGTGTTGTGCATGCAGCCAACATTTTGCTTGGTTATTTAACTGCCCCAGCATATTGGGCACCGGTTTTCATGAAGCAGCTTGCAATGACACTTGAAGTTTTTCCTAAGTGATTTTAGTTAATTTAGACTTCATTAGAGAAGATGAGTAGTACAGATGATCCCTTCTAATGTGCATTTTTTAAATTTATCAACACTAAATTTTAGCAGCCATGACTCTGTCCATTCATTTAGATTCCTTTACTCCTGCAGAAATTTTTCAGTCATCTTCCATCCTGACTATCTAACATGGATTTGTCCACGTGTTCTTATTTTACTTTGTTTTTCAGAATGTTATTTTTACTTTTTCACCAAAATTGGAGGCATTGCTGCTCTTTTTTCACCAAATTAAATGTTGGTTTTCTTTCCCTCTTTGTCCTGTGTCTCTTAGCCAGCTCCTATTCTATGACAATATTTTAGTGTTTGTACTGTATTGAACTACTTGTGTTTACTACAGAAACAGCTGCAATAGCCTAAGATGTTACTTCCCTGCCTCACCTATCTGTAACTGCTCTTCCACCAGATTCCTGCTGCTATACACAACTCAGCAGAACAAAACATGTACCTGCACCTCAACCAGCTCACAGCCAAGAGCCATAGTTCATCATCAGACAAGCTTATATGTTGCTGTTGATGTAAATATCTGAGAGACATCAAGTTTAGTCTGTTACACTAAAACTCCAGCAGGAAGAGCAGAGAGACGACTGGGATTTCGTGTGTCCAAATCCTTGAGCTTCTTAAAAAAGTTTCAAAATTTTTCACAGTCTAAATAAACTGTGTCAACCAACTGGTTCACAACTAAGAGGAAAACTTAGCTTTATAGAAAAATTGAGCTTTTTAGAGAGTATTTCTTCAGAATACTTGCGCTAAGTACAATTTTTCGTTCATAGTTTTTGTGCAAAAGAAATGTTATTCTCTTTGACCTTATAGAATTACACATAAAATCCTTGAAAGTACAATAAACATCAAGAGTTTATATTCTGTTTTTATTTTATTACCAAAGCTTCAGAATGCTATGAATTGTGGGAGGGTATTTCATGATGCCTGTAAAGCACCCTACATCATTCTGTCATTATCACAATAATTAGGACTAACTTTAAATATAGATGCATTGCTCTTTTAATATCATTCTTGGTTTTTCCTTAGTGCACACAGTTAGCTGTTATTCAGCCTTTGGCACAGCTGTTTCTCTGTGACGGAGAACTTTGTTATATTATTCAGGTATGGTATCTTTTTCATTTACAAATACGCATGCAGTGTCCTGTTTCTCTGAACACAGTAGAAGCGAACAGGAGCCAGAGGACTTCATGTGTTGCTGCCCATAAAATTCTCATGCCTTCTTCCTGCATCTAGGTCTGCTTTTGGTTTCCTCAATTGGGTCTATTTTGGCCCCAAGAGTGAGACAGCTACAAATCAATACTATATTGTAATCCCATGTGCTTTGCTCTAACCTGCCGTCTGGCTTAGTCCTTGGGTTTTCCTTCAGTGTTTGCAGCTCTCTTTGTTACTGTCAAGTCTGATGGAATATGTGGCATACCATTGTGTTAATCACTTTACATGAATATAAAAAAATAAAAAATAAAAATCCCTGACAAAAAAAGTATGAGTAAAGCATGAACAGAAGCATAAGGAATAAAGATATAAGGCAACATGAAGAAACACAGGATACCAGTGAAACAGTGAGAATTAGTATAATAACTTCATTCATAGCATCCCAGCTGGCTACTCATTAAACAGACATCACTACACAGGTTGTTTTTCAGCAGAGATTTAAAGAGGGATAACATCATGCTGCTTTTTACAAAGGACAGCTTGGGAGAATATGTGGAAGTTACTATTAGGATAATGAAACATGTTGGCCATCCAGGCTGGAGTTATCAATAAGGCCGAGGTGAGGTTTGGTGGCATCGTGAAATATGGGAAACATGAGGGGGTTTGTACAGAAGTATTTCAACCAGAAACAGTAATTAGAGAAAGAAGAGCAGCTTTCTTCCATTTGTTTTCTTTGGTACTGGAAGAATGAGCCAGATCATGTCAAGATCACCTCAAGGTCAAATATGTGGATATCTGACGTCCAAATATTACACACTATGCTGGAGACCCTTAGGAAGCACTGAAAATGAGAGGCGTGCAGTTCTTCTCATGGCTTGTGGGCAAACTCAGAAAGAGGGATGGTTTAATGTTTGCATACATTTAGTGTATCTGTGAGAGGTCAAGCAGAGCATAGCTCTAACCATTCTGTGACTATTCTAATTGACAGTCCAAAAATAAACTCATAAATCCATATTGAGGCAGTTGAACAACCAACCTAGTTTAGTATAACTCAACACTCAAATTCAAAGGTCAGGAGAGCATGACTCCAAATTTTAGATGTCCTTTCTCTGAAAATCATTGTCATCAACTTTGAAGTGTTACAGCACAAAATACATTGCTAAAAAAACAAACCAAACCAAAATCTGCTAGGATGCTACAGTTAGTACCTGTCAGTGATTTATATAGCAATACTTCAGATTACAAGTAAAAATACTTCTCTTCTTCTCATCCTCAGTCTGAGAATTAAATTTGTGGTGTGTTTGCTTTTTCTTTGATCTCTCTAATCAAAGGTATTAGACCTCCTGCTCTTCACAGTGAGTCCTCAGGACCACCTGTGCCACCTTACTCCCTGCTGTGGATTTGTAGTCAGCAGTAAGACTCTGTTACAATCAGGATTAAAGCCCAGGTGTCCTGCTGCTTGGGAACATAGACTTAACAGGGCAGGCAACACTGACTGTTTTACCATCAATTCCTTAGCTAAAGATCTGCACACAAGGAATAAGCATGCAACATGCCTGAGGTGTAATTTTGGGGAAACCTGTTTGCGCCATCTGTCAGGGGTCAGGATAGAGGGCATCGTCCTCGGTTTCTTTCTACAGTGGTTTAGTGGAGGGTCTCTCCCTTCCCCCAGCCTTTAGCATGTATACCTGCATTAAAAAGTATTACGTATTCTTGTTAAAGCCCTGAACAAAGGTGAGGGACAGAGGCATATAAAGAGATCAATTTTGCATTACCTACTGTTTCTCGGCGTGAGGGTTTTATAACATAAGTCATTTATTTGATTGCTAGGTATGGTTAAAGTGGTTGGCCAGAAAGCTTTGAACTTCACTGAAGTACAAAAAGCAAGCTGTTCATTTAATCAGCACATTTAATTCATCCTGCTTTGCATGCTGAGCCACACTGTCTTCTTTCCATATAAGGATTCTTTGGTATCTTCCTGCAGCACCCCTGCCTCTCTTCTGAAAGCAGCCAAAGATGGCTTTGTGCATATTGCTTATATATATATATAGGCCCAACTCCTTTTCGGTGTGCAATGTAGCAGCTACCTCCCTCTCATATCTCTCTTCTCTTCAGGTGAGTTGTTTATATTCAAGTTTTTTTTCACACTGACTAAGAGCATGTTCTTAATTTATCTTGCTTTTAAATATTTATTTTTGCCCTGCGTGACTAAGTGGGAAGTGAATCAGCAGACTGAGTTTTGGCTTTATTAAGGAATTAAATCATTTATAGGTGTCTTCTGCCTTTAGATATTTCTTTTTGTTTAATACTGGTTATTCATCAGATTTCTCTTTAAGCAGCCATTGTTTAGAATCCAATGAGGGTTTTCTAATGCTATGCAAAAATTTTAGAAAAACCTTCAAGGCAAAATTGAGGAGAGGGAGGAAAGATTTTCTAATTTAGCAACCATATTATATTAACAAAAATATAGCATATTTGTTCTGGGCTTTAGTAAGATTAAGGCTATTTGTTTTTCTTCTCAGACTCACTCACTCATGCATGATATATAAATATGTAACATGTAATTTACAACAAATTAATAGGACCTTTTGTGTTACTTTTGATGGTCTCTATTTTTTTTATCTGATTTACCTTCTTATTCTAAACTGTTTAAGGACAGTGTGGCACTTCAGCCTTCAGAGATTATCTGCCACAAATGTTAGAAAAGGTACTTGATTATCCCTTAGCATCTGTTCATGCATACCTCACTTTACTTAACTGGATGGTTTTCAGATAACTCATAATTTCTTTCTCAGTCACATCCTCTTTTCCATTCTAAGTCCTTCCCCTGCCAGATGTCCAGAGCGTAGAAGTTAAAATTTGTTTATGAAACGATTGATTTATTCAGCACTGCTGTGACAAACAGGAAAAGCAAATATAGATTTAAACCTTGCTGTCCAAATTCTCTTCTGTACTTCTGCGTGGAAGGCTGAAGCTATCGATGCTCACCTGGAGGTCATGGGATTGCCATGGGAAGCACTAGGTCCATGGGACAAGCCCTGTTTCTTTGGAAGCTCTCTGCATGTTCCCCAGGGGCTCTGTGGCCCTCAAGAAAAGAGAGCAGTTCAGTTGCATTGCAATTCATTCTGCTTCCCCTCCCAAACCTCCCACATCTGTGCTTCAAGTTGGCCTTGGATTGTATACATGCCTTTTTATGGACTGTCCGTCTGAGAGGTAGTCATCATTTGTGTCTTTGAACACAAGCCCTGATGAGACTGAACCACCTGCTTGAAATTTCTTCTTTTTTTCTGTTAATAGAGTACCATTAACCTTCTCTTTATCACTTGATGGGTCCCACTGGCAGTTTCCCAATCTGCAAGTCCACAATCCACACTACAAAAGCCTACTTACAGAGGACACCTTGTGTCTGAGAGCAGAGCTATCAGTAAAGTCCTTGTGTTAGATAACAACCTGGAGATGACCCTTTAGTTGTCTTGGGCAAATCTTGAAAAAAAGGATCAACACTCAGACCACAGTAAAATTTGGCGGAGCTAGGAACTAACCACTTAAATTCCTTTTGTGACTCTGACCTGCAGCCCCCATGCCTATAGGGTTAAATGAGCTCAGAGCAGCACACATTGCTAAGAAGACAATGAGGGCTACCTGAAGTTTCTGAGGTATAAAGGTTTTATACCCAGCGATTTCTTGCTCTAGTTCCATCAGATGCTGACAAAGGGATGTATAAATGAAGCTAGGTTTGCTCTAACCTCCCATTCATCTGTGAATAACAGAGACCTCACTTTCAAATGTTGCTATGCAGAATTTAGCTTCAGTGAAATCCAGGAATTTTCCTAGATGAAGACAGCCATGGCCTCTTTTTGTTGCGGGACCTGGTGGTTAATACCACCAAATGCCATAGAGATGAAAGAGGAGAGGCCTTCTGCTCCTTCTGAGAAAGAGATCAGATGGTGGAGACTGTAAATGAAAGGGAGAAAGGAAGCTGGATGGCAGGAGATGGTGCCGTCTTGCCCCAGAGTGTAACCCTTCTGCAGTTCTGCAATACACACGCAGGTGTACTCAGCTGTCCTCGTAGTCCGCCACAAGCTAAGTCCTGTGTTCTTCCTTCTTGAGTTACAGGTAGTGAACACACCTTAGAGGATCAGCCTTGCCTAGAAATGTTTCATAACAACAAAGCTTATATAAATTCATTAGCTAAACTATCTCCTGAGTGTTAATACCTTCACAGAAATAATTCTCTGGTATGAGATAAGTCTGCTTGGATGTTTGCTAGTTTATATCTGTAAAGTAGAGGTGTATGGGGAACCTTCATCTGATACTGCTATTCTGTAGGCAAATCTTTTAGTCTATTAGTGAGTTCTGTAACCCTGGAGACCTTGACAACATCCAAAGCTGTGGGTGAGACTCCTCAGAATAAATTTAGCTGATACATTGCAGATGTCCATATCCAAATTAAATGCATTAGTATCCCTTCTAGTCAATGGCAAGAAACAGACACTTTTTGCTCATTAGTCATCTCATTCTAAAGTAGTTGTCTAGAATAGACCAGACGAATTGCACCCAAAAAGACCTCTGCCAGCCCATCTGTGTCAGAGCTGTGAAGAGTTGTAACTCTTAACCTGTCTAGCTCTGCCAAGAGAAATCTCTAATAGGGATGTGGTTATACAGGCAAAAGTTTTACTGCTTTATTTGATTTGCTATAGGATCAGAGTTGGCAGTGCATGACAGTTTATTACATTCCAGGGCAAAATACAGTTTTGTTGATATAGCTACATCCAGACTGGAAACACTTTCTGGTAAAGCGCAGTCATTTCCTCTGCTCCATGCCTTATAAGGACCTGCTGTCCAACTCATTGATTCACACTTACTTGTTTGCAATTGTAGGCTTTCATTTCTGGAACAGTGCATAGGAAACGTTTTGTTCTCTTGATTTTCCAGTACATTACTTCACTCTACCACTCTGCGGATACAGAACAATTTCACTGATGAACTTTTGATTTTGTGATGCTTGCTCTTATAAGCTTTCCATCCAAAGATTACTGTCTACCCAAGCACCTGTTTAATGCACACAGTTGTGTCCTCCAAGAGCGGTCTCTACCTGCTGAAGTCAGTGATGAAGTGTCAATAAGACAGTATTAAACACTTCTTTTTTTATTACTGGAGAGCAGCTGTAACCTTAAAAATGTGTTAGCTAACATGGTTTAAACAGTATGCTTTAAAGTGCTCACAGGCAGAGTGAGATAAACTTTAATTTATGGAAGTTCAACATGAGCCCTAAGAGCGGTTAGGCCGTATCACATTGAAACGCCACTGTGTTCAGTTTTCAAGTGTTAGAAAGCTTTAAATCTAATCTCCAAATTTTTTACTAAAAAGTTGTATTCATGCCTGCATATGTTGCTGACAGCTTCCACCATACTCAGGATTTCCTTTTAAATCTGGCTTCTGGGGTCAGGGACAAGCACTATAGTTTTGTTTTAAGAATTGTTATGGAGAACAAAATTCAAATATATAATAGCTAGGGTTTGAGAGGCAAATATGTATATATAGATACACACATACATATATATAAACACAGTCTTTTGATTTGTGAATCAGGTAGCAGCACTACTGACATTCTGAATGAATACGCAACTCTTTTTTTTTTTTTACAACCTCTTTTCTTGCTTTATTTTTAATCCTAGAAATAAAATCTAAAGTCTAATGCTTCCTGTCATCCTTTGTGAGTCAGCAGAAATAAACTTGCAGTTTACTTGCTTGCAGGGTGAGTCAGCAAGACAATCCTGCCACCCTGTGCCAGGCAGGGTGTACAGTGAAATGGTTTTCACTGTTGGCTTTGGCTCCTGGCAGCCCTCACAAAATGAATTTTGATCAGTGGTATCACAAAAGCAAAGTGTGACCAGACTAATTCAAAATTTACCTTCAGGGCCTCAAAGGAAAAAAAAAAAAAAGGTACAATTATATAACTCATACTTGTCTGATTAACCAGTATCAGTTAACAGTGAGATTAAGGTAGTTGCCATTTTGCCAGTCCAGTGTCAGGTATCTGTGAAAAAAGGCAGAAGCTCAGGTGTTCAGATGAAAATTAGGCCACACGTATTCTGATGCAAAATTTCAGACCTCAAATCTCTTGTGCTGGCAAGTGTACAACCACATAGGGAAATTACTTCCAAAGAGGTATTGGTGCAAGGACACAACGGTGGAATCACATTTTTATGCCTAGGGTTCAAGTGTAGCTCTGAACGTTTCCTTTGCTCTGCTTCCAGAAGATAACAAGATAAGTAACTTTAAAGACAAAATGCTGATAGGATTTATACCAGTTCTGGCATAAAATGTACTATTACAGAACTAACATATCCTTGATGTTCTAGTAAAACAATACTGTCTATCTTATCAACAAGAAGTAAAATGACTCACATGATAGCCCTGACACATGACTTGCAAGCTGGATGAATCCTTAACAGGCATAGTCCATGATAAATTATCACAGGTGGCTTCAATGACCTAGTAAGCTTTTTCAGTGATTAAAATTAGGTCATATTGTTTTAACCCCTTCGTGAAAACATGACCACCAGCATTTCAGAACACAATTTGTGTGCATATAAGACTTTTTTATGAAAGAGTTTGTGCAAAATACCAGATAAGAAAAATAACCCCAAATGATCTAACAGGATCAGATATAAGAGAAGCAAAAGCAGAATTCACTTAAACTTGAAAAATGAAAGCTAAAGCGATAGAGGAAATAAAATCCAAACCAGTGAATTTGAGAAGTGAGAGAAACTTGGAAGACATTCCTGGCGAAAAAAGCAGGAAGGGATTAATAGCCACAAATATGCAACAAATTTCATAATGAGATATGACACTAAAAAGTCAGGGTCAATCCAGAATTCCAGAGAATTGTTTAATGAGAAATTCCCTAAAATAGGGACATCTTGTTGTCAGACACTTGCCATATATATTGCAAATATGAATCTGGATTTGCTATTTAAATAGAAAAAGGAAAGATAAACCTAAATTATGACCAAGCTAAATTATGCCCACAGAACTATCAATGTTGTTACAAACCAAAAGAACTTGACTGTGCCTGTAAAAACTTTGCTACTTCCAAAATGCCATTGCTGTGCAGGTGCTCTTTGGGGCTGAAGGCGAGAGGCTAATACATAATTCCAGAAGTGCAAGAGAAGCTCTTCGGCAGAGTAGTGCAGTCCAGGGTTAAGGGACTGATACTGGTGCAGTGGAGAGGAAAGTATGAGATATGAGCATGTAGGACCAAAAACACTTGCTCAGCATCAGTATTGCTTGCTTAACTATTTTTTTTTTTTTTTTAATTCTCAAAAGCACATCATTGTGAGAAAGAAAAACAGCAAATGTGAGGACACATACATATGTGTCTGTATCTGTTTCCTTATATATATATATATATACACACACATATGAATACAAAATGGCAAGCAGAAAATATATTTTTAAGTGACAGCAAATTGCTCATTTACTTAAAAGTGTAATACACTCAAACAGATGCTGTAGTTGCTTTAGTAAATGACTTCAGTACTCCCTTATTTCACAGCTATGTTTTTCAAATACCAGAGTTAGGATCAGCCGTATTGATTAGGGTCATTACTCAGAGTTCCAGTGACAGTCTGTGCAATCAACATATATAGGTGATTAACAGGATCATTTATTTGGAAGCATCTGGAACATGAAACCATGGGGATAGTCAAAAGATGTGCAAGTACAGACTGTATTTTGCCTTTTATTGTTTCCATGAAAATTATTTTCCTGTAAATACTTTTTTCCATCTCCTTTCAAATCCTAATTTTTTATGGTCGTGTACACTGTGCATGTTGTAGCTTTGAAGGATCATAATTTAATGGTGGGTTTCCCAGTGGGGAGAAAATTAAAATGTACAGCCTTTTGTCTGTGTGGTGAGTTGCTAAATCACTTCCCACAGTATGACACAGCTTGCGGCATTATACATGACATAAAAACTCTTCATTAACATGTGTCATTACTGTGTCCCACTGTGAAGAATGTGTTATATTTGTTGGTCTGCTCATAAGTAAACCTTGTTGTAGGAGAGGATTTTGTACTCCTGTGAATAAGAATATTGAAATGTATTTTATTCTGTTTAATCATGACACAAAATATAAGGTAGTAGGTTGGAAGATCTCTCTGCCCTTAATGTCTAACACAGTATTTGCTGTCTCTTCTCCACTGTCTGTGTAAACATCTGTTCAATGTTTCTAAACAAAAAGCCTGGAAAAGAAGTATATACTACACATCAGAAAAGGAAAGAAATACAGTTCGCTTTGACAGAAAATTTACTGTCTTTTATTAATTCTGCACACCATCGGCCAAAGTCCACCTTGCTTAGGAGTAGGTAAGGAGCTTCCATATGAGTACTCTGTCATCTGCCTCCATGACAAAAAAGCCTCCAGGGTGTGCAACGTCAGGGTGACATACTGTGTGTCGGGACCTTACTCTGCCTAAGGCTGTTCTTAGACTAACTGCCAGCTGTTTAAGTGCCAGCTTTGGTGTGCTGGCTCTGCAGGTACAGGAAAACACCTCACCTGGTGGGATTTTCTTCTAAAGAGATGGCAGTCAGAGCTCAGGCACAGGAGGTACTGGGGAGGAAGGATACAGAGTGTAGTACCAAGTTAGAGCACAGTCTTTTTTTTTTTTTTTTTTTTTTTTTTTTTAAATTTAGTAAGTGCATAATTGGGCTCCTGCTGCACTGGTATTGGAAAGTAGTTCCAGGTATTGGAAAGTAGTTTCATTCGAGGCCACACCTCGAATACTGTGTTCAGTTTTGGGCCCCTCACTACAAGAAGGACATCGAGGTGCTGGAGCGTGTCCAGAGAAGGGCAACGAGGCTGGTGAGGGGTCTGGAGAACAAGTCTTATGAGGAGCGGCTGAGGGAACTGGGGCTGTTTAGCCTGGAGAAGAGGAGGCTGAGGGGAGACCTCATCGCTCTCTACAACTACCTGAAAGGAGGTTGTAGCAAGGTGGGTGT
>NW_008794581.1:4617034-4621346 GCF_000699145.1 Aptenodytes forsteri | reverse complement strand
GGTTGGACTCGATGATCTTAGAGGTCTTTTCCAACCTCAATGATTCTATGATTCTAAGGTGTATTTGACAGCTGGGAAGAAAGCAGGATGCAGAGATTGTGCCAAAGATGCAAAAATTAAGGACATCTGCAACCTGATTAATACAAATTAAGTATACCCTGCAGGCCTCTGATCCTTCATTGTAACTCCAAGTAGAGGGATGTACATGAGAATTACAGTTTGAACATGAATGTCTTTTTCCCACAATATATTCATTTGATAACATATACCATTATCCAGTGGATTTGCATTTTAGTGTCAGAAAATAATCTTCTGAAAACAACAGACACTCGGTACTCTTATTTGAACCAACACTGTATAGAAAAGGCACCAAAACTAATTCATGGACTATTAAGAAAATTATTTGTATATTACATTAAAAATGGAATGTAATTCAATAAAGTACTCAGCAGAGGATTCTGGATGGGAAGGCACTTCCGTGTGCAAGGTAAGAACAGATAGAAATGGTTGATTAGAAAGAAAGAAAATTCTGATTGATGAATCTCTGTGATGCTTACCTCCCATCTTAGGTACCACACGGAATTACATAGTTATCAATGCCATGTCAGTTCTTACTGCATTGTGTTAAATGCAGACCCAGAGTGGACATTATTGAGCAAGCATATAATTCCTCATTACAATTATGGTAATGTATTATCACTAAGGTACTTACATAAGAATAAATGTCATAAACGCACAGAGAATACCAGCTCTTACATCTTTAGCTGTTCTCTCCTGTTTCTTTTTTTTTTTTTTTGAATAACTAAACTTTTTGCAAAATGATGTCATATTTCCTTTAATAATGTTACAAAAATGTATATGTTAAAGATTAGCTCAGTTTTACCCTCCAAAAGAACTGGATTAACTTTTCTTATCTTTATAACCTGCCAAAACTGAAATGTGGCATGTGATTTTCTAAAATGAAGTTATGGCCTCAGAAACTTGTATTGGGGTCTTCTATTAAGGTAGCTTTTGTGTTTTGTTCACTGGCAAAGCTAAATTTATTTTCCTTAAAGTAGACGCAATTCCTACCAGAACAATGAAAACCTGTGATGCTCTGGATAATGTGCATTTTGACTAGTCTTCTGGCTGAAAGTGAACCAGAAATTTGTTACTGTCACACCTGTCATGCAGCTTCTGCATCATCGATTTATCTTCCTCCAAGGGAAGGTTAAACGTGTAGCCTTTCATTGCATGGTGTGCACCCTTTGGCTTTGCACAGGGAAGATAAAGCCTGTCAGAAGGAAGTGGTGAGTCATTGGTATTCTTCTGGTTTCGTCAATATCAGCTTATTTCACAATCATAAGGCATTTTTCAATTCATTTGCCCTTCAATCCAGACAGAAAACAGAATATTGTATAAACAATAACTGACACATCAAATACAGTCAGTCCTGGCCAATATTCATCTATCCCGGTCTGTTGCAAGAGTAAAGGGGTTGGTATATCCCATTTTTGCTATTACATCCACTTCTCCCCGGATCCTTTTCCTTGCTGCTTTGTGATACTGAGGATGGAAGAAATTTATTTTGTTCATTTTTTCCCTTTCTTTGCCCCCCTCCATCCATGTTTGATAGTCCTGTGTTCCTGGGACATCTTAGCCTATTCTCTGTCACATGTCAATAAGCACTTGCAGTCAGCAGGTGCTGGTACCATCACTGAAAGTAAGCATTGCAAATTCAGTATACGTCATCTATTCTGAATAGAAGCGTAGATGCTAGGACGTCCACTAGATTTAAATCCTCGATGAGAAGGACTGAGGTGCAATTTCCCCATTCCTGTCACAGGTTCATCTACCTCAGCTTTCTATTTTGAAAATTATTTCCTTTATTGATCGCTTTTGTTGGTTTTCACTAATTGCTTCAATAATTATAAAGGGGTTCATGAATGCAAGAGGTAAAAGAATTGTATTATCCATAATCATTTAGCTTTTATGTCCCTCAGCTGGAACGTGCCAGAATGATGAAATGAGTAGCAACAGTTTGAGTTTAAAAGTTGCAAATATCCAGAACTTCCTTGTCAGTAAGGGAGAAAAGATCCTGAGCTGTTTCTCAAAGCTAGTTCTGTTTCTTGGGGCTGTGTATGCCCCCAGCTGCTCATCAGTTCAGCTAAAATCTGGCAAATGTTAGGATCTTCTTTTTATTATTACTGATGTTATTACTAATTATTTCTCATATATTACTACTATGCCAGTAATCATGGCCACAAAAAGTCTGGTATTCAAGTACTCCAGGACTCTTCTGTCTTGTTTTTCCTCAGAGTGCTTCAAATTTTTAACTTCAGCACTGTCTTCAAAATCCCAATCAGAAAGTTGAGTTGGGGTTTTTGGTTGATAGGTTTATACATTTTGGATGGCTCATCTCCCACTAACAGTGGGTTATTTACTGGAGAACAGATGGAAAGCCTGAGGCCACCTCTTTCCCTGCCCTCCCCGCAGCAGGGTCTGAGCGCCAAGTGCAGAGCAGCTGGTACAGAGCCAGCTTCCAAATGGCCATCAAGATTGAGCATTGCAATCATTTAATGCACTGTAAAGAACAATCCTATATAGGCCCCATCTCCATCCTATCCCCAAGATGAATAGGATAGAAAGAGGAGATGGGAAACCTCCAAGATACAGGGGCATTCCTAAGGCACATAACCTATCAGGATTGCTGGGAATAATAAGGGTTTAAGAGACATAAAGGAGGGCATGGGGAAAGGAATGGAGCATATGGTACACACTGAAGTATAGAAGACACTTGGGAGTGTGAGGGAGACCTCAGACTCACCCTGTGGAAAAGACAGCTTGAATGGGGAGAGTGCCAGAGCTCCTCACAGACAAGGAGGGTGGGAAAGGGCTCCTGACATGATCCCATCCCCTAAAAAGATGGGAATGGCAGAGCTTCCCCTTACCATCCCAGTCTGTGTCAGGGGTTGGAGTGGGCTGTGCCATACCTTCCCACATCATAGCATGGGGACTGGGGGAAGTGGGGAAAGATACCCTCCATTGGCTCAATTACAGAAGGAAAATTATGTCTCCTGAAAATGCTGGAAAGCAAGCCTTTCTGCTCAGAGGTAGCCAGGCATTTGGCACGCTTACTTGAAAATAAAGGGAGGAAGTTTAACTGGGAGCACTGAATGCTTTTGGACACACCTCCAAACTCATAGCTGCTTCTCTGACATTCCCCCTCTGGGAGTAAACTGGGAAAGTCTTAGAACTGATAACCTGGACTCCACCCCAGATCCCGTCAATACACTGCAACCCCTGATAGTTCAGCTAATAGGCTTTGGAGGCACCATGCTATAGACAGAGATGGGAAAATTTTAAGGATCAATCAGTGAACTCAACATAACAGTAACTTCAAAAAATGAAAATGTTTTGGTAGAGTTTTTGTTAATTTGGTTTTAGGTTAGGGGGTTTTTTGCTTTTTTTTTTTTTTAATTTGTTTTCCTGGCAAGATGATGCACTCCAGTTAATTGCGTACTCCTTTCTGAAACTAGAACATCAGAAGTACAACATGTTCCCTGAACTTGCTGGAATAAACATTATACATGGCCCCCTCTGGAGCATTTCTGTTAGGGTGCTTCTCTGCTGTCAGTGCATGTGACTCACTACATAATTCATCTAAAAAGCCCATAGAAACCAGCCCCTCTAGGGATGGCAGGCATCCTTGGAGGGCTCTAGGTCCAAACAGTGGTGCATAGATTGCAGCTGTCTCTAAAAGTTCATATTCCTGATATATTTACTATATGGGCATATCTTTATCGAATGTATTTGTTTGCTATCCTTGCTGTCTGTGGGTGAGAATATACTAGAGACTATTCCAGGTTAGATTAATGTTTGTTCTGGACTTATATGAGTTAGTAAAAAGTGATCCTCTGGAGACATATTCGGAGTGAAGCCTAAGGCATGCCAATCAGTGGGTGCAACCTGAAATGTATTGAGTACAAGTGGCAGGTTTGGCTTCTGCAGCAGTTTCTCCAGGGTACAATGCAGTGTTACTCAGGTATAGCTGAGTTAAGTCTGAACTCTTAGGGGAAAATATATCATGCTGGATCTGACAGCTCGAGAGAGGTGAGACTGCTGTGGCTCCATGCCCCAGGTCCAACCAGTAGTGAGTCTGAAGACTTATTCCCAGCAGGCATGTTGTCCTGGTTTCGGCAGGGATAGAGTTAATTTCCTTTCTAGTAGCTGGTACAGTGTTTTGGATTTAGGATGAGAACAAAGTTGATAACGCACCGGTGTTTTAGTTGTTGCTAGGTAATGCTTACACTAGCCAAGGACTTCTTAGTTT
>NW_008794581.1:4607204-4609919 GCF_000699145.1 Aptenodytes forsteri | reverse complement strand
GTCTTTCTGACTTGTGCTCTTCTAATTCTCTCCCCCATCCCACCGGGTGGGGGGGGAGAGAGCGAGCGGCTGGGTGGGGCTTGATTGCTGACTGAGATTAAACCACGACACATGTGCACACAACACACGCATGTATAACACATATATATGGATATATACATGGCCAGCCACACAGACCACGGACAGACACACAGAGCGCTCCCACAAACACAAACAGCACCAACAGCCTCATCCTGTTCCTCTCCCTGGCAGAGCAGCATGGACGTCCACTAGTGAGAATGTATATCTGTGTAGACATATATACAGTGTAGGTTCCTCCATCAGCTGGACACAATACACTCAGTCTGCCCAGTAACTGCCCCTGGATCCCAGTCTCCCCAGTTGCTGGCACATGAACATACAAGCCATCAGTGTTGACCCATGGTGATGGGTTTCACACCTGGATAGTGGAGCTGAGGCTGTCCTGGGACAGTCCTGGGAGGGGCCTGGATGTGGTGTCCCTTCTTCTGAGCCCTTAATTTGGGTTGTCACCTGCCTTTGTGCCCCTTTGAGAGGCTGATGGCTCCTGCAATTGGCCTGGAAGCAGTCAGGGCTAGGATATTATTTGGGCTCTCCCACCTGCCACCGTCTCTCTGTGCTCCTTTGTGGATGTGCAGATGAGCTTTTATCACATAATTTAATGTGAACAAGCTAGTTTGCACAACAGTAACATCACAGCAGTGCTCCCATATTGCTCTGTGCTAGCTACCTTGGCTTCCAGCATCTCAGCTACCTCAGCCAGCTGGGGCTGCCTATTTCTGAACCCAAATCCATCATGCTGTGAAGTACTTCTTGTAAGCTGCCCACATGAGCATAGACACCCCACCATTGTTGCCTGGACAACTATTTGAAGCTCTTGCATGTTCAGAGATGCAGGGTCACACAGCTGCACAAAGGTTAGTCTCCTGCTTCTTTGAAAGTTTTGTTCTTTTATGGTTGGTTTCAGTCTTCCTGCTAGAACCAAGTTCTTTATATAAACTGATTCTTTTATAGACCTCAAGCAGAGTCTTATCTGAGAATAGACGTAGCCCTTTAAGCTTGTACCTGATCTTTTCCCAAAAGATAATGTGCTGCAACGTAGAGCTTTTACCTACGGCTTCCTCTCTGTCATGAAGGTGCATTTTCACTATGCTTGGTTATAACCAGAACTGACATTTAATTTTTTTGGCAGACTTGGAGGGGGTAGTGCATTATGATAGTGTCTTTGGTCTTTATAATGGTGTGTTCACCATTTTAAGCATTGTAATACTCACTTTGAAACCTGTGTGCTCATGAGAGATGAGGTAACAGTGGATAGCTTTGCCTAGGCAACACTGGTTTTATTCTCTCCTTCAGTAAATGACAGTGTTGGAAGTGGCAGCAATACAAAATCTTGTTATACTCTATTGAACTAAAAAGCAATATTTTCAGAAGAATATTTTGTGAACTAACAAGTATTACAAGGCATTTCCTAGGAGCAGAACTAGGTAGCATGGTAATACTGAAGCAGTGCGTATACGTGCATATGCCAGTGTGAACTGTTTAACTTTGCCTTTCCTTTAGGGTTCATTTCAAACAAAGTAGGGTTTTTGTGTTCAAAACACAAAACTGTGTTTTGAACTTTTTTTTTTCATAGTATTTCATTCCATAAAACAAAGGAAAAAAGCTTCCATATTGTCTCTGACAGTCTTCTGTCATAATAGTCCAAAATTCTTTTGGAGATTTATTGATGTAACTTTACGTACTTTGAACCAGTAGTGGAAAATACAGCACTGTTTCAAGGTGATCAAAGAGCATTGCTTTTCTTACCATTCAGCAAGTGCTCTTTTCTGACAAGGAATATGGCAGAATATTCCAGGGAGAACAAGTCTTGCGTTGATCACTGAAAGTAATGGATCATTGAACTCCTGCATTAATCTGACCCTCTGGTGTCTATACATTATAAAAATTCAAGCATGTTGCAGATTGCCTGCCTACCATACAAGTAGAATGTGAAAGATTTACAGGGTAAATTACTATTGACATACACCAAGTCACTGAGACTGAACAAGAATCACTGTATTCAGCTTACTACAAATATCAGCTTTGCCTTTTCATGTCTTCAGTCTTCCTGAGGCTAAAGTTATTTACAAGGACAATGGGTGGTGTTTTGGATTAATTAGAAGCCTCAGTCATTTGCAAGGTCACGTACGCAAGGAACAGCAAAATCTCTTTTTTAAATTACCTGTGTGTCGGCTTTTGTGGAGAATTGTGGGAATCAAAATCTATAGAAGCCATTAGTGGAAATGTATGTCTAAAAGAAAACATAATAGTGATAAGCCTATTATATTCTTTGAATCCAAGCTCCTACTGATGTGGGGTTGGGTGTGGATACATTTGACTGATTTTCACAGTCAAACAGTTGTATTTTTGCACTACAGAGTCTTTTGCAAAACATAAGCCTTTGGAACTGTTGTCAAGGACAAGATCTCTTCTCTTGTTGCTTAAAAAATTCTTTATAACTAGAAGATGAGACATAAGCTAACCAGATAAAAAAGTCTAAGAATAAAATAAGTCACTCTGGTAATGAGAAGCATTTGAATGCACAGGTAATGCACAGTAAAATGAAGGGGGTTCCATTCTTAAGCAAATGTCATGGTTCAACCTCAGCCGGCAACTGAGCACCACACAGCCGCTCGCTCACTCCCCCCCCCCACT
>NW_008794581.1:4590401-4607000 GCF_000699145.1 Aptenodytes forsteri | reverse complement strand
GTCCCTTTGGCCAGTTGGGGTCAGCTGTCCTGGCTGTGCCCCCTCCCAGCTTCTTGTGCACCTCCAGCCTTCTCAGTCGGTAGAGCATGGGAAGCTGAAAAGTCCTTGACTAGTGTAAGCACTACTTAGCAACAACTAAAACATCAGTGTGTTATCAATATTGTTCTCATCCTAAATCCAAAACACAGCACTGTACCAGCTACTAGGAAGGAAATTAACTCTATTCCAGCCGAAACCAGGACAGCAAAGAAACTCATGTAAGGCTCTGGAGCAAAAGTCTGCAAAAAAAGGCTGAATTAATTCTCTTTACACTGGTGTGATGATATTTCTCCAGGTTGTATTTCTTCATTCATCAATTTCTTATATTTCACCTTTGCAGAATATGCAAGCAATTCCTTCTGTAAAGCTTAATATTTTTACTGTATATTTTGCTTTTGAAACATCTTCAATTTCCTGGTGACATAACGGGAACAAACTGACCCTCAACTCATAACTGTTGAAAGCTAAGCTCTTTTAGAGTCCTTAATGGACTAACATCCTCTGACGTTCAAGCTACTAGTATTTGCAAAGTTGCTATAGTGACAAATGTAGTTCTGGTTTAAAAAAAAAAAAAAAATCTATTTTTGCTTAACCACAGATTCCAGAAGAACTCAGATGGTTCCAAAAGAACATTTCTGCCAAAATGTGTACATGGTACCCTTTTTTCTGAGCAATTGTATCTTTAGTAAAATGTAAGTGTACAGGGAAGTCTGACTTCTGCTTTGGTCACAATAGCTTATGATCGCCTACTCAAATCACTATAAAACAGATTTAAAAAAGCACAGTGTCTATTTCTTGAAGGAAAGATCAAGGCAGGCCCAAGGGAACAATCTGTAGCAAAAAATGCCGGGGGCTTGCTTCAGCTTCTTTTTGGTCATTCTAATGAAGTGAAACAACGCCAAAGGCAGTGTGATCCTTCCCCTTCAATTCCTCTGCTTGGCACTGCAAACCCATCACACATGGCTTAAAGGTGCTTTGACTCATGCAGGAGGGTCTGGGCCTGTGGGCAATGATGAAGGCTTACAAAGATAGCTGTAGCAGTTTTTGCCTATGTGCATCCCTCTGGTCTTGCAATAAGCAAAGCCAGCTGAAGAGATTTGATCCACTTTCTGTCTTTCACTAGAAATGGTTGTCGTATTACATCATGATCTTTTTTGTGCATGAAACATTTTGCAGACAGGGATCTGAATATGTAGAGATAACGGCTGTGTTATGAGAAGGGGTCAGTAGTGAACTTAGTACCCACACAGACCAGCTTCCAAAACACTTAGGAGACAGATTTTCAAAGCTATTTCATCTTTTCTCACAGAGACCCAGGGCTCTGATACACAACATGGTTCCCTTCCAGGGTGCCCTCTCCTAAATGTGTAGTTAAGCAGATTAGTTTCCATTTCAGTGCGGTTTTCCTAAGCACTCTGTATTGTCCAAAGGGGGAGAGAGGGAGAGATGATCTACATCTTTTTCTCTCTCCACTGATCATATGGGTACAGAAGATATATTAATATCTTACCAAGTACTTGACTCAGAGCCTAAAGCCAGACATAGTCACAATTCCAAGGCAAAGGGTAAGTGCTTAGAGTAAGCTTGCTGCACCCTGCGTAACCTTCAAGGGCAGGTACTGCTCTCAGTTAGAAGGTGGTAGCCAGCAGCATCACTCCTGGCTGAGCCTGGAGCCAGGACGTGGACCTTTCCTTCCTACAGAGCAGGCCTGAGTATCAGCAGAATGGTGGCAGTCAGAGACTGAGAGGTGCTACGAGTGTGCTCCTAAGTTGCCCATTAGCTGCATTGCATTCAAATTGCAGAAGAGAGCTTTGTATGGTAAGCTGTTTCACCACCAGCACTCAAGGTCCCGTGGTGTTTCAAGGCCTCAGATACTCCAGTTCAGCTGTAGTCATAGTTAGGACTTGTATGATTTAAATGGGAGGTAAATCAAAGCTCAGACACAGTCCACATCCATGGCTTAATGCACAATGTAAACGTTGCTGTCATCCTGGTAGGTCAAAGACCTATAGTGGAATGTGCTGGAGAGAAACCACAGAAGGAAGACAGAATGGCTTTGAAGTTTTGCTGATAAATTTAGATCCTGTTTTTAAAAGGTGAAAGATAAGAAATGAACAAGCTGTTGATTTTGTTTCAAAGCTGTGGTTTTAGATTATAAGATTTGCATTAAAATGTGAAAATACTTTTTTTAATTGTGTGGGAGGAAGTGTCACCACTTCCTTCTAAAAATATAAGAAGAATGTTGATGGCAGGAGAAAATATTGAAAGACTGTCTTAACAAGCAAAAATAAAACCTATGTTGATATTATTCCTGTAATAATTTCTGACAGATAATCCTTAGTTTATTTGAAATCCAGAATTAAACAGAATCCTGTTACCCTAGATGTCAAAATCAGTATTGTCTTTTTTGCCTTGTTACAATTCTGTTTGAAATTGATTTAAGGGGAATTTGCTTTGTCTGACTTCTCTCTCTCTCTCTCTCTCTCCCTGTGTCTCTCTTTTAAGGTCAACTCAAATCAAAACATACTCTTGGGATAATGCCCAGGTTATTTTGGTCGGTAACAAATGTGACATGGAGGATGAACGGGTAATCTTCACTGAGAGAGGCAAACATTTAGCAGAGCAACTTGGTAAGAAAAGAAATCACAAAAGCTTTATGATTGCTTGTGAGAATGCACAAAGTAATGTTATTAATTGCTACAGTATTTGTAATTAAATGTTTGTGATACACTCACTGTAAAGGAATAGTCATACACTGCCTCCCCTTTGTTTCTCAGGCTGAGGTCTGAACTGTCCTTGTTATCACTAATACTGTAACATCATTAGAATGGACATGTGTCCAGGGATGATCTTATGCAGAGCTGTGACATGTCTGTCATCTAAAAGTGTCCATAAGACCAGTGCTGGCTCAGAGGTTGGCTTAGACTAAAGACATATCTGATAAAATGTTCCTTATGCTGCTCCTTAGATAGGAAGTACGTTATGGCCTTTGTGATAAGCAGCAAGATTAAGCATGTGTGTGTTTATGTAAACATACAATATGTTTAGATAGTTATAGCTATAGGCAGATACGTCCTAGCCAGGGAAAAATTAAAAAAAAACCAACACCAACAAACCAACAAAAAAAAACAAGGAGAAGAGAGATTGAAGAAACAGCTTACTCAAAATGTGAATTAGACCTTTTTGCAAGTTGAGAACATTTGGGTTATGATTTCCAATACCAATAATCCAAAACAGAAAGATGCCAATATCCAACTCCCACTGCTAACAGTTCACCTACTGCACATTTACACAGGTGTAAATAACATGAACCTCTGTTTCATAAAGTCTCCCTCTAGGAAGCAAATATTGTCCACATAGAAAATTACGGAGCTGTGAACATCTCTGTTCTTTCTGTTTCTGCCCAGCAGTGATAACCTTTCATACTATGAAATGTTTTTGAGGTGACACTGGCCAAACTGTAATGGAAAATCTCCAGAGCATCATCATAATACTACTACCTGGCCTGTTTTTTTCATTCAAATTTGCTGATCTCTGGAGAGCATGCTCAGCAGGTGTGCAAATCAAACCCTGGCATCATTGGAGGTCAATTTCTGTGCTGTATTGGGCATGGGTTTGTTATTATTTTTAAAACTGATTGTGGTAAAGGCTCAGTCTGGTGAACATGTGTGTCACTATTGCTATATAGACATTTAGGGGAAAGGGTGTTATAAGAGTAACTGCATGGGAAACAGAGAGAGATGGTGGCATTTCACAGTATACCACCTGTGCTGGATCTAATCCCATGCTGGTGGTTCTTAACTTATGTATATTCATAGCTTGCTGACCTGATTTTTTTTAAACAATTTTTCTAGTTGTACAATTGCTTGTCCTGGTAAATAATTTCATTAGAATAACATACCTTCCTATTGCATCTGTCTAAGTAAGAGTTACATATGTGTAAAAGCACACCTTAAAAGTAGACATTAAAAATGACCATAAATTAGTCCTTGAAAGGTGACAGAAAAGATTTAACAGCAGGTTATGTCCAGAAAAGTTGCCAACATTTGTGAAGAACTGAGTTTCTAAAACTGTTTGCAACAAAACCAAAATGGTTAACATTGCACCTGCTTTAACAGAGGATATTTTTCTTTGCAGAAATACTTGTCATGTTATATATATTGCCATAACCTGTTCTTCCATCTGTAAGCATTTCTGATATTTATTCATTTTAATAGGAGCTAGGAAAGTGTATTCAATGTAGAAAGAGACCCAAAAAATGTAACTGTACACTTTTAACCCAAATTTAGACCTGACACTAAAAAGTCTGGCAATAAACATTAAAAAAATCTTCAAATTCTACATTGCAGATTTAAGTCACATAACTAATCTGAATTTCTACTCCTCGAACTATTTTCCTATATAAAGATTAATGCAGTGAGTTGACAAGGAATCCCCAAGGTCGTGAATTTAGCAAGATGAGAAGGAACTTTGCATGTTGTACAGTCAAGAATCCTCAGCTGTAATAACCAATGCTTGCAAAAAAAAAAAAGAGTAATGAGATAGATATCAAAACTCATGTTTCAGGCTTTAAAGCAACATCTAACTCCTGGGATTTAGAATTCAATCTTTATGGAAGCAGATTATCCTCTATTCCCATCTTTATCTACTCTGGGGTTTTCCTTACTCATATATACATCCTGTGGCTATCTCAAGGGCAGATTATTGTATTGGATAAATTGTGGCTCTGATCCAGTATGTCATTTACCGCACTCAGACTGCATACACAAATGTTTATATGTTTCCTGTACAGCTGCAATCATTTCTTAAATCTGCTCAAAGATTGTGGGAGGTGGTGTCAGGAAAAGCAGCAGAACGAATTTCCCTGAATTGTAGTAAGTGCTCTGGCTATGTTGGCCAGTTTGAAGGGCACGTGTTGTGTCAAACACTTCGGACCGTCTTTTCTTTCTCTGCCAGTGAGTTGATAACATCTCTTGCGGACAAGTTTTAAAAATAATGATATAGATTTTTGTGTCCAGCAAGACATTTTAAGACTGTGGGTCCTTTGAATGCCATGGTCTGCAACATTGATGGCAGCCACAATTACAAGCACAACGCATGAGTGCTTTATGAAGAACATGTGAAACACTCTGTTCTCAAGTGTGGTTTTATTTTCAGCCCTGGTTTATTTGAAGTCACTGAGAAGATGAATACATGCACATTTTGGGCCGGGTTTTCAAAAGGTCAAAAAGAGCACTGGGCATTTAACCCTCTGGGAAACATGGTGTCCTGTTGAGAACAGTGTTATCAGAAAATTGTGCCTCTTCTGTGGCTGCTAACCTCTTTGAAAAGTATGGCCTTCAATTTTATTAACAAGATGTAATCAATCGTTTCTTTAAATCTCAGTGCTGGCTTATTTCTCAAGTGTAACCCAAACAAGTGGTTTAGATCAACCAGCAATAAGCCTCGTTACCTGGGAAGGTCTGGCTAAACTAGTCAAGTATCCTGTGGTAGCTCTGGGTACCTCTCTCATAACACTAATGGAAGTGCACAAAAGAGAGAAAGAATGGTTAAGAAAACCAGATCTGACCTTGAAGGGAAATTAACAGAATGTTTATGAAGACAGAATTTGTCTCGTTTCCATTTTAGATTTTTTTAAAGTTTGTTGTTAATGACATAGGGCATGACACTGGTGATGACACCACAGATCACAGCTGCAAGCAGCGTACTACCTTACCTACAGTAATGGCCAGAAGTAGGTGCCTTGTGAAAGGTATAAAAGGGCAAACATATAGTGATACTTTCCCAGACTGTAGCAAATTATATGTGGGTCTCATGAACCAAAGGCAGTACCTTTATATTCAATAGCCCTTTCATGATTTTTTTCCATGGACTTGTCCAGTGGTGTCTTTGAAACCATATCCACAACATCTTTAAATTTGCGCAGTTCATCCGAGTTATCTGCTTCTGCTTTGAATTGGCCACTTGCTAGTTTTATTTGATGTTTCTTCACTGTTATATTCTGACAGAGGGAACAATTGTTTGCTGTCACCTGCTCTGTAACGCCGTTGGTTTCAGAGACCTCTCTCATACCCCTCCTTTTTCTCCAGGCTGAAATTCCCAGACTATTTCATCGTTCCAGACACAAAGACCATCTCACATCTTAGCCATTCCTTGTCACCCTATTCAGTACCTTTTGTAAGTGGTACAGCCTTTTTTCAGAGATTAGTTCATGGTTGTTTAACATAATAGCATTATTAAAAGAGTAATGTTAGAATGAAGTGAAAACAGACAGGATCAAATAAATTCAGTTGAGTCACGTAACTTTACCTCACAGAGATATCATACCAAGAAAATACAGAAATGTGACAAACTAGCCAGTAGAGAGAATTAATTAACATAATGTCAATATTGACACAGGAATCACAGCAAACACATTTAATCAAGTTTATTCACTAATCACTACAAAAAAAGGGTGTGGAACATAATGCTTATGCTATTTTGTCTCTTCATGAATGTTTGCTCTGAGC
Organism: Aptenodytes forsteri; assembly: GCF_000699145.1. Classification (NCBI taxonomy): domain Eukaryota; kingdom Metazoa; phylum Chordata; class Aves; order Sphenisciformes; family Spheniscidae; genus Aptenodytes; species Aptenodytes forsteri. The sequence goes on along the minus strand of NW_008794581.1, from coordinate 4,600,452 downwards.
ACTACATGCATTGTCTATTGTGTGAAACCCCAATATAGTCAGCACTTACTAAAATGCTTTTAAAGCATTTTAGTAAATAAGGCTTGGAACTTCTTGAAAGCAAATGCATGCACACTTGCCAGCTGCATTACTCACACAGCTTTTCTGACATATTCATGTCATGCATCTCAGCTGAGTTCAAAGCTTCATATGTTCATGAAAGTTTGGTGTCACTTGTCAGAACGGAAATAAAAAGAATGACTCACAGATAGCATGAATCTCTTGGTTCCTTTTATTTGTGGTCTGTATGATGTATTGTGATCTACATTCTGGCAAAGGATTAGCAGGCAGAGCTGTGCACAGGGCTTTGAATAGACTCTGAGTAACTGCACACACAAATGGACAGTTGCATATGTAGTTTGACACACAGTTTCTCCATTTATTTATGGCATTTTGCTGTGCATGCAAATTAGGTACGTAATTTTATATGTGTTCTTTGGTCACTCATGTGCTTCTGTAGAACTCCTATTTGCTATGTGTGTGCTACAAATTATTTCAACACTCATTAGTTTTTAATTGCAAGTACTGCCATTACAGAGTATATTATATCTTTAAGACCAGGGCCCCTAATGTTGCTGCAACAGTACAATCCTGCCATGGGTCCAAACCATGCCTATTGTGCTCATGCTGCACCAGGTACTAGGCGGGTACTGCAAGGTCTGCCCCAAATATCCGGCCACCTTTTCTGTAAGGTCCTGTTTGTCCTATCCTACCTTTTTGGCTCAGGCTGGTTAAGGCTCTGGGAAATGAAGCTGTTGTATCATAGAAATGTTGGCTGGAAGGAACCTCGGGTGATCACCTAGTGTGATGTCCTGCTAAAATATGCCTCTGGCTCTATGTTCTGTCCAGCAGTTTTCAGGGCAGTGCCCTTCCCATGAGATTTTCTGTGCCTCCACATTTCTTACACTCTGCCACCCCGGGTCACCTGTGGCTGGGGGCATCCAGCATGTCTGAGCATGCCTTAGGGTGCACTCGCCTGCTTTCTAAATGTATCCTGGCACACTGTTTCTCCCAGAGGCCACTAACCAATGTCAGAAAACAAAACAAAACAGGCCCTTTCTGGGTGAGCTCTCACATTCCCTTCTGCAAGGGCTGGCTTCTGCCAGCCCTCACGGTGCATTCAGAGCCCTTTGCAGGGCCCTGAATGCTACATGCCCCAGCATCAGCAGTGCCCGGGTCTTCAGTGCATCTCCACAGCTTGTCACTCAGGGAAGTAGCCATTTTACCCCTCAGATTTTAATACATACCTTATTTTGCATATTTTGGGGTGGTTTTCTCCTCTCCATCCTTTCTCTTTTCATCTTTTTTGGGCCATTTCTTCCTTAAACTCTTTATTTTCAACCTTTTCTTTCTTTCCTTCTCTTGATTCCCAATGCTTTGAAAATAAATTCCACCAAAAATGAGAAGAAAATTTTGCACTTCAAACCAAAATCACCCTGCTTTGCCTATTTTGTTTTAATTTTGTTTGTGACTTAGGCATGTATGTACATAATGGTCATGCTGGGGAGATACCAGAGACCCAATTCAGGGGTGGTTAGATTTCTTCAAATTAAAACCATTTAGCACCCCAGCAAGCCTGAAAGTGGAGTGTTTGTCAGTGTTGTGTACTTATACAGGGTGAAGTTTTGCATCCAGCATCCAGCAGTTCTGTGTGATCTGACCAAGCCTGCAAGACCAGGCCTGCTGCTGAGATGGGGCAGGAATATGACTGGTTTCTGAGTCCCGCCAGGGCTGGGGCACAAGACAGCAGCTCCCCAGCATCAGGACTGGAGTGAACCTTCACTTGCCTTGGAGCATGAGTCCTGGTAGGGTAATGTGTACATTAGGCATCTGTGGGTACACTGGGGGTATTAGGCATCTCTGAGTTTAGGCAGCAACTGAAGAGGCATTTTTAGGGCTGTAATTTTGTCATCTAAATCAGGAATCAAGTGGGACTTGGCACCTCAGCACACAGCTTGTTAGCACAGCAAGTTCTGTTTTGCCTCCATGGCTGGCTGGAGGCCATGGTGCAGAAGGCAGGGTCACCAGCAGCTTTGAAAGCACGGATATATGGCTGCATCTAACTTTGCATTAAAAATGAAAACAATTGGGTTGTGCAGGAACATGCCTGTTCATATTTCCACCCTTCACCACTTTTTAGCTCTTTTTAAAGGGCAAATGTTAGTGCCAGAGGAAGGAGACAGACTGACAGCACTGACAAACAACAGTCTTCTGTTTAGTTACAACACACAGAGGGTATTGGCAGGGCAATTAAAGGCTCCTGTCCCCAGGATGATTTTTTACAGGGGGGAAATGCCAACCTGCCATTGCTTTCACACACTTGGAGCAGCATTACAGGAAAGTTACTTAATGACAATGGGAAGCAACGTTTATTACTCAACAAATGTCTCATGTAAACAAACCAAAAAAATGTCTTTGCCAGGAATCTAATTTATTGCCCAAATGCAGTCATTTAAAAGGTATCTGGAAGCCACAGTCAAAATCAGTACAACTCAAATTTATATGGAAACCTCCTGTTCTGAAAGACTGGAAAAGAAGGTGTTTGCTAGAGCATTACCGCTAGCTGCCCCTCAGGTCTATCCATTCTGTCATAGCTGAGAGTGCCCCTTTAGCTTTTTTTTTTTAATAAATTTGGCCACCGTAAAGGTGGGATAAATATCTTAGCATTTCTGTTAACAGCCTTTACACTAGCTCTATCCAGAATGGTGCTGAAGCACTGCTCTTCGCTGAGGTAGTATTAGAAAAGTCCTATTTTGTTGTTTTAATACTTTTTTTAACATAGTCCAGCCCTTGGGCTTGTTTGGACAGCAGAGGTCCCATCCAACTGGTCTACAAAGCAGAACACAGTGTATCCAGATCTGCTACCATAGTTGCAGGTATAGGAGATACTTTGAAGAACAGCAATGGTCACCAGCTACTTTCAGCCCAGTTTCCTAGGAGAGATGACCTTTGCAATCATGCCATGTGTGTCTATCTCTCTTAGAGAGAGAGGTAGAGGTCTCAAAGATATTAACAGTTCTGAGGAAGTGGACATCTGAGCAGAGGAGAAAGGTCTTGCAGTTGCCTTGTGTCATGGTCAGCCAGCAACTAAGCACCACACAGCCGCTCGCATCCCAGTGGGATGGGGGAGAGAATCGGAAGGGTAAAAGTGAGATAACTCGTGCGTTGAGATAAAGACAGTTTAATACGGAAAGCAAAAGCCACATGCGCAAGCAAAGCAGAACAAGGAATTCATTCACTACTTCCCATCAGCAGGCAGGTGTTCAGCCATCTCCAGGAAAGCAGGGCTCCATCACGTGTAACCGTTACTTGCGAAGACAAATGCTATCACTCCAAACGTCCCCTATTTGCTTCTTCTTCCCCCAGCTTTACATGCTGAGCATGACATCACATGGTATGGAATATCCCTTTGGTCAGTTGGGGTCAGCTGTCCCGGCTGTGTCCCCTCCCAACTTCTTGTGCACCCCCAGGCTGCTCGCTGGTGGGGTGGGGTGAGAAGCAGAAAAGGCCTTGACTCTGTGTAAGCCCTGCTCAGCAGTAACTAAAACATCCCTGTCTTATCAACACTGTTTTCAGCACAGATCCAAAACACAGCCCCATGCTAGCTACTGTGAAGAAAATTAACTCTATCCCAGCCAAAACCAGCACACCTTGACTGACAGCCTGTAATGTGAATGCAAACCTTATTAGATACTATTCACAGCAGGCAAGAAGATAAGTGCCTGCCAGTGCCCCCTCAGAACTGCCCACAGTATGCAAATCCAGGAAAATAAGGCATCATTAGCTCCTCTCCTTTATACACTATGACATTGTTAAATGATTCATTCCCATGGCTTCCTAGATTTTGCCTTTTGTACACTGCTGTGTTACAAAGGGAGCAGCTTCCTGCAGCCACTTCTTGCTCTGTCGTTGCAGTCTCCTACTACTCCTCAAAATACTGGATTGAACAGGGCACTGGCAAGAGCAGCACTAAAGATCACAGTTCAAGCTTGTCTTCAAAGAAGGGTGGTTATTGTGGGAACACACCTTTGAGGATATCTTTTAAACATAACATAACATCATGGGTGGTAAATAAAATTGTCTTGGTTATGGACAAACACTCTGAAACCAGAAGGTCTTCCTGATCAGCTGGTGAAACATTAACGTAGCTTTTGTCTCTATTGTCTGTGGAATTGTGCTTAAAATTTGCTAGCTAGTGTGTCCTCTTGATGTCACATTTTCTCAGGAAGATGAGAGGGTGCAGAATGTTCTTCCCTTCGCATATGGCTCTCCTTTCTGGTTTTTTTTTTTTCCTTTATTGTTTGAAAGCAGGCATAAACAAGTGTTAATGAGCATTGATGAAGGAGCCTCTGCAGAGCCAGGACAAGTGTGAGGCAGAGAGGGAACAAAGTCAGTAACTCAGGCTGTTTATGTGTTTCAGGGCAGCTATCTAAACTGGTCTGCGTGCATTATAGCTCACCAGGTGAACAACAGCACCATGCCGGTGTCCTGGCTGGCCCCCGCTGCTGTAGTGCTCTGCAGGGGCTGCTGAGAGCTTGCCAGCTTTCTTTGAGTCAACGCTATTGGGAAGAAGGTAGATAAGGGAAAGAGACATAGTGTAAGGACAGCAAAGGGAAAACTGAATTAAACACGGAAGAGGCATTTAAATTAGAACATCCTGATGCACGTTCCACACACATTGTTCTTATGCTCAGGCAGCACTTTGATATTTTGGATTTTCTCCGTTTCAGCTCTGTTCTGCCTTACCTACCCATTTGCCTCTTGGGCTTTGTTATATCTTTGCAGTAATCTGCTCTGCCTGGTCTCACTCACATCGGCAGTGCAGATCATCATGGGCAGTGGGAACATGGTGTTCTTTGAGCTCTGCTGCCCTGAGCATCACCAGAGAGTTGTCTCACTTCAGGCTTATACTCATGGAAAATAATGAGCAGTGGAAAAAAACCTGAAGAAAGTATTAAAAGGCATAGATCTGAGGCCCTCATATACAGGCATTTTAGAAGCTTAGGGTGTCTAAGTACTATTAGTAAAATAATTGCAAGATGAGTCAGGAGGAGAGGAGAGGTCTCAGGGAAAAAGGTCTGCAAAATATTCCATAACAAAATGGAAAACAACCAGAATTCAGATATTTATTCCAGTCACACTCTGCTAGGAAAAATGCTGCATATCTCTTTGAAACTGTTCCACAGAGTTTCTGTTAAACAAAAAAAAAAGAAACACCGCTCACATGGGGAATTGAATCCCCTGCACAGGACAGACAGTTGCTGTCTGGATGGCAACAGGAGCCCCTGTCTTTGCAATGGTGTCTTCAGCTGCATCAAATGAGACTCTGAACTCTTGTTCTGCTGAATTCTTGTAATCCAGCTGGTCCTACGTGTCCACTACATACCATGATCCTTTGGCAGTGATTACTTTAAACTGTGCACAAAGCATCTCTTAATTGTCTTAACTGGCTTCAAAAGACTGTTCTGTGTGACCATTTCTGCATCTGCAAGAACAGTTTCCACAGACTGTCTACAAGTGTCTTACCTATGTGCAGCTGAATCCATTCTACAGCAGGAACTGCCTGGGGGGAGCCCACCAGCATGCCCTGTTTTCTACTTAGGATGTTTATCAGCGCATTTAGGCAAATAAATAATTCCTATCAGATGGCCTATGCACAGCAGGAGCTGCTTGGGGCAATCTCCAGGACTGTCCAAAATTCCCACCTGTACAGTTCCTGTAAAGAATAAAGCAAATACTTTGTTGTGGAGGCAGCTGGGAGTTCAGTCACTTTCTCGCAGGTCAGTGCATTGTCTCATCTATGCAGGGTCTAGCTGAGGAGGTCCTGGATCACCCAGGCGATTAATGACTAAGTTGATGGGATGTGTATACAGGAATAGCCTGATACCCAGCTATGTGATAGCCTGATACACACCACTACTGTGACTGCAATTTCCTTCTTATATCAAAATCGCAACTGAAATTCCATAGATTTCACCACAGCTGTAGTGTCTATTTTTATTTTATTTGAATAAATAGGCCTCTATTTTACTTGGAGAATGGGTGCCTCTAAGTTTTTCATGGTGTTCTTACGCAGAACATTCTCACCGTGGTAGTGGGCCTGTTTTCTTGATCCTATCCATGTTACAGTATTTCCTGACATGGGTCTCCTCTCTTCTTTGTGACTCTTTTCCTTTCACTTTCTGCTTTTCTCTGTCTAGATTTCTTTACCTACCTGTCATATAGGCCATTTCATGATCATCTCGTGCCAGTTATGCTGTCTTCTTACGTGTAAAAACTGCTCCCCTCATAAATGTCCTTAAGATTCATTCTTCTTTCTGTCATCTTCTCCAAGGCTTTGGTGTGCCATTTCTCAGGCATCCTCTCATTGTCCACCTTCTGCCCTCTGGTCCTGCTTGTTCCTCTTTGGAATGGCTGCTTTCCTCCTGCTTTCTGTGGAGCAGACACTAACAGTTGTGGAAGGATCTGACTGTTGCTGTGCTAGAGTTGAAGCCGGGTTTCAACACAGAGCACTGAAAATGTGGAGGATCTTCCTTCTCCCAAGCAGTCCCCAAGTGATCTGAACAATATTCTCCTGCATGGAGCTCTGCAGGAGGGCTGAAGCCACCAGCAAGTGAGGATACACTGGCTTTCCCCATTTTCCTTCTAGTTTAGAACAAAGGAGACGTGTAAGCCAAGCTAAACTAAAACAATGCCATGTAGATTCAAACCTCCTCCCAGTATATGATTTCTGTAGATGGTCTTTAATTATGCACAGTTTTCCTGCTTTCCAGAGAAATGTGGAAAGGAAAAGTTTTCACGGCAATGTATACTCACACCTGTGAGGTTATCCTTACACCTCTTGCTGATATTAATAGATGCTGTATGACCAAATCCCTGTACAATATTTATACCTCTTGTTATCTAAACTACCTGTGGACACTAACGTTGGCCTGTGTTTAGCTCCTATGCATTTAAACAATCTAGCACTTTGTGACATTTCAGCACAAGGCACCTTATATAAATTAAAAATATGAAAAAAAGTCAGAACAGAGAGTTAAGTTTTTGCATTTGTTATTAGTGCATGCTGGGATATCATGCCAAGCTAAATGTAATTATCTGCTGTAATTCTAGGCTAGTACTCAAACATGCAAAAGCAACATGGTAAGCAGTTATAGGACTGAATGTGCACTTTATATCCTGTTTAGATGGCATATCGAATACATAGTATTAATGTGATCAAAGTAGTTGCATTTAAATTTCAAGTGGCCTTTCAAAATAGAAGATTAGCCCATTCACTAGAAAACACACACAACTTAAAAAAAAAAAAAAAAAACAAAACAACACAAAAAGCTGTTTTCTGCCTTTCTGCCAAGAGTTTCAAAAAAAAAAAAAAAAAAAAAAAAAAACAACACAAAAAGCTGTTTTCTGCCTTTCTGCCAAGAGTTTCAAGTGATTGACATTTTCTTACTGGGATTTTTCTCATAATTAAACACGGTGGTAGTTGCACATTGTTATTCAGATTTAATCAGAAAGAACCAAAATAGTTGTTCAAAGGCTAAGCCACTTCTGTAAAATGACCAGTGGATTAGACGTTTTGTAAACTGTTTTAATATTGAACCATTAGGTAGTGGAAAGACAGAAGTAGAAGAAATTTTTAAATTACTAGGGAACCCTCAGGTGAGCAATGTGGTAACTGTGGGAAAAGGTGGAGCATGGGGAAAAAGGCTTAGAAAACAAATTAAAAGAGACAAATGTCTTGCAAAGGAAGCATGGGAAGACCCAGTGCTGGCAGAAGCCTGATGCATTGCAGGCTGACCAGCAAGTTGCAAACCCGGCTCAGATGAAGGAGGCAGATGTGGGAGATGAGACATGGGACAAATGGGGGCAGAGAAGAGAGCTTAGGAAAGCTGGCTGTGCTCCCTAAAGGCTTCCAGTGTCCCTTCTGGGTTAAGGATAGCTCTGATTTTTGCCTTTGGGGTAGTCATTGGGAATGGATAGATAAAAAGTCCTTCTATATAAATTAATTAAGGAAGTTTTCTTCCTTATATGCGTTTGTGTATTTTTTTATTAGTTTGGTTTGTGGGGTTGGGAGTCCCTTTGATCCCACAGATTCACCTCTAACTTAAGTAGATATCAAATTGCAGAAATCTTTCCTTGTCTTGCTTGGTTTTTTACCTGGTTATTTCCAACACAGTTGTCTGTTTTGGTACCAGGTTAATGACGCGATAGAAGTGGCTGTTTCCAGCTGAATAATGCTCAGAGGAACGTAACAGTTAGAGATGGAGCAGTAGATTATTCCTTCCCAATGGCTGGATATATAGGGCATTTCTAAAACAATAATACTCTCAAACTGGTGTCAATTTTTAGATTAAACTGTTTTAAAGTAGAATTTGTCTAAGGGAATGTATTTGGGCCAGTCCTGATTTTATCTGGCTTGGTATAAAGCAAATAGCACTAGTGTACTTAGATTGTGTTACAATTTTAACTGCTCTTCCAATATCACTCTTTTATATGTGTGCTCTCACATTTTTGCTTTCTGAGTATCTCTCCATGCTTCCTTTCCCAAGAAAAGTTTGTATATTTATTGGAGATACTGGAATATGCATCGAACATAAATGTGTTGTTTATTTCTTAGGATTTGAATTTTTTGAAACAAGTGCAAAGGACAACATTAATGTCAAGCAGACGTTTGAGCGACTCGTGGATATCATCTGTGACAAAATGTCGGAAAGTCTGGAGACGGATCCCACCATTGCTGCCAGCAAGCAGAACACACGGCTAAAGGACACCCCTCCTCCACAGCAGCCCAACTGCAGCTGTTAATGCAGCTATCAGCAAAGGCAGCTCCAGTGTGTTCTGTTGCCAACAGAGTATTTATGAATGGTCTATATGCCTTTATTTATAGTCTTATTAATTTATTTGGGAGAAAAGTCTTTTATTTTACATCAGCAGCTGGTCAAATATGCGTATGGAGATGGAGAGGTTATTAGTTTGAAAGGACGATCCATTTTTTAGCACCTGGCTTTTGCATGCAGCATGGATATTAGTTTCTCTTTTCCTTTTACTGTTTTACATTACACTTACTTCAGCTGGTGCCATGTCCTCAGACCACATTTGCCTAGAATTGGATTTTGCTTCATCAGTTTCAAATTATATAGTTGAATCCTTAGGGTAGTGTCCAAGGTGGTTTAGAATAAGCTTCCTGATACCACTTATATTTTCTCCTGACTGAAAATCAATTTAGAAGTATTCCTCTAGTGAGCCAATCCCTCATTCTGTCCAGATCATTTGTATAAGGGACACTTCCTGAAGCGTATTGCCTTGGCAAATCTACACTTACTATGTTACACATCATGGCCGATTGGAAATTGCAGAATTTAGAAATAAGTTATTTCCTGGACCCAAAGCCACCAAACTTCCCTGTGAGTTTCAAACTGGATGTGGGTATTCAGTGCAGACCCTCACAAATATTAGATACTTCATCCTGGCATAATAGCTAGTATGGTTACATTTCCATGGGAGCTGCATGTCTATCAAATACCCTTCTGAAACTGGACTTAATTTCTCATTCCATCATTATGGAGATCCCCGTAGTACCTACCCCTGTAGTGCAGGGCTGACTAGCTCTTTTCAGTTCTACTTGCGTGGATCATAGAATCATAGAATAGTTTAGGTTGCAAAAGACCTTTAAGATCATCAAGTTCAACCATTAACCTAGCACTGCCAAGTCCACCACTAAACCCTAAGCACCACATCTACACATCTTTTAAATACCTCCAGGGATGGTGACTCAACCACTTCCCTGGGCAGCCTGGTCCAATGCTTGACAACACTTTTGGTGAAGAAATTTGTCCTCATGTCCAATCTAAACCTGCCCTGGCACAACTTGAGGCCATTTCCTCTCGTCCTATCGCTAGTTACTTGGGAGAAGAGACCGACACCCACCTCGCTACAACCTCCTTTCAGGGAGTTGTAGAGAGCGATGAGGTCTCCCCTCAGCCTCCTTTCCTCCAGGCTAAACAACCCCAGT
>NW_008794581.1:4580171-4589872 GCF_000699145.1 Aptenodytes forsteri | reverse complement strand
CTTACTGAGGGTGCACTCGATCCCCTCATCCAGATCATTGATAAAGATATTGAACAAGACCGGCCCCAAAACTGAGCCCTGGGGAACACCGCTCATGACTGGCCACCAGTTGGATTGAACTCCATTCACCACAACTCTTTGGGCCTGGCCATCCAGCCAGTTTTTTACCCAGCGAAGAGTATGCCCGTCCGAGCCATGAGATATTAAACACACAGTTCTATATTACCCCTGACAGAGCCAAATCCATTATGCTCAGTTGTTCATAGCCAAAAACTCTCTTGTCATGTTGCTGCCAAACCTGCATACTTAAGTTTTCAGGAATTTCATCTCCCATTCAGTCACTGAGACAACCATCACCACACTGGCTACAAACGCCTGTGTTTTACCCAGACCTATTGCAGAAGTGGTGCTGGTGTCAGTGAACTGGAGTCTGACCTCATTTTTAGTTTGATGATGATATCTACTTTGACAAGACAATCAGAATTTCACAAGATTTTTAAAAACTTTAGGAGTAATACAATATTGTCAACATTTCTAGTGTTAGGCTGAATACATTCATAAGATCGGCAAAAGGCTGTGAAGATAGCAGAATAAAGTACACAGATTATTTTTTAATAAAGTGTTAAAAATAGTCATATTTCACAGTTCTTAAAAGTACTCTTCTAGCAATTGGTGGTTGTTTCTTACATCTGTGCCATGGAGTACAACTGCTTTACTTGCATCACAGTGACATTTTTTAACTAAATGACATAATTGAAGAAGTATTAACTGTTTTATTGTTCCAATTAGACAGAATTTAGGACAAGGCTGACATTCCTTAAACTGTCTGCAATGGGAAAAATCAGAAGACAAACAAAAAAAAGGAAGTAACACAAGGTACTGCAAACTGCTCACAACTGCAAAGAAATCCCTCTGCACACATTACTGGTTTTTTAAGGTAATCTATGTAACTCCTGAAACACACTAAGATAATATGGTCACTTTTTTTTTACCAATTAAATAACGTACATACACTTTGACACAGCAAAAATTACTTCCAAACGCATATAGATACATGTAAAATAGATATGCCATCAGGGTGCTACATTGGCTGCCTAACTTAAATGAATAAACGTTCTTTCTTCAGTCTGGGGTTTTAAACCATGTCTGTCCTGTTAGCTAGTTTACTTAAGTACTTGTTTTCCGAGTAGACATGGAGACTGGACTTTACTTTTTTACTTCCAATAAGAGAAAGCACTGTCTTCTTTGGGGCCGATGAGAAGCCAGGTGGAAGAGATATGTGCTATCACAACCATAAGCCTGCCTCTCTCCGGGGATGCTGTTTTTCTCTCCCACATCTAAGGCAGCATGTTGGTAACTGTGCTGAGAGACTTTCATTATACCTCTTCAACCATTAGGTACCAGCTGCTTTAGAAAAAGAAGTGATAAGAAGCTGAGGAAGCTTTGTGTGAGATGGTGGGCAGTTTTCCATCATTTTCTTGCTATGTGCAGTTATTCCTGCTGGAGAAAAAGGAGCAGGAAAGCCTTGAGACAGCACTCAGCTTCAGCCCTCAAGTCCTTTAGAAAAGTTTTAGGTTGTATTATTATTCTGAGCCATCTCAGGCAAGGCAAGGAGAGAGGAGGACATAGTCACATCTTACATGAGCTTGGGTGTATCCTCGATCATGCAGAATGGCTACAAGTGCAAGTATTCTTCCAGCTTTGCTCTAGGATGCTTGCTCAAAATGGTCATCTCCTGTGCACGTTGTAACAAGGAAAAAAGACTCCAAGGTGCCCCTTGCTACAGCCACACCTTGCTTGTACTCCATTGCAATGAACTCCAGACCCTCCCTGCCTCTTTATGACCATGTAGACTCTCATCAGTGGTGGCAATACATTATTAACATATATCTTTTTAAACAAATTCAGTGATAGATAAATAATTCTTTACTTAAATAGGATTAATTAATTGTCTTTCATTTTGTATCAAGAGTCTGGGCAGAAGAGTAACACCAAAATCAAAGAGGGAGACTCTCTCCTTCGCATTTCTGAGACAACTAACCTTCCAGGCCTCCAACATGTCTGACCTTCTGCATGGGATGGGGAGGATGGGGGAAGCAGCTGCCAGAGTAACATTGTTCATTAGACATATGTTATAAGGAAAAGGCTCATCTGAAGTACAGCAGCAGAACCAGTCAGTATTTAAAAACTCCTAGGATCTTTGTATTGACACTCAGACATTATCACAGAGTTCAGAATTAGTCAGATTAATTTTTAAAGTGTTCAGATCAAATCCTTGGAGGTTTTCAAGACCAGACTGGCTAAAACCCTGGGCAGACTGCTTGGACCTCTTAGTTGACACTGTTTTGAGCCGGAGGTTGAGATGGATGACCTGCTGATGTCCCATCAAACCCAATTTATCCTATCATCCCTTCCTCTGAAATTGAAAATTTGTGGAAGTTCAAGTAGACCTTTTGTTAACAATCAGGTTTACCTACTGTTGGAAAAGTAGGCTTCAATTTTCCATCACAGGTTGGCTTTTGCAGCCACGTTTCACAGCAATATTGAGTTTTCTGTTATAAAGTGTGGTCAGATTTAGATCAGGAGCATCATGATCTAAGTAACTCTCTCAGCTGGAACCTGGCTATTGTAGAGAAACACAAAAGACAGAAAGGCTTTTGGGAAGTAACTTACTATGCCTTCCCCAAACATTCTAAAAATTTACTTTGAATTCTGAGGGAACTAGCAGGATTGGGATTTTCATTCTATTTAAAATTATGCCTTGGCCTGTTCATAGGGTAGGATATCCAAAAGCAGCCTGTGTCAATCTAGTTCGGCTCCTTCAATCTAGTTCAGCTCCTATTGACTTATGTGATAGACCTGCAATTTTCTTAAATACAAGTAGAGTTAGGCTGAACACTTTTGGAAATCCTATCCCAACCTGATCAAGGGCCAAAATTTAAACAATCAATGGCTCATTCTTCACACATATCCAATAGTCACTGATTATGAGTTGTTGGAGGAGACAAGCAGGATTTGGTTAGATCCCTGATCTATCCACTGGCATAGCACAGTTCCATCAAAAGAAAGTACCAGGCTAAAAAGAGTTCTATTTTAGCAATAGAAGAGGGATGGATCATTAAATTGAAACCTGGGATAAGAGATCCAAAACTATTTTCAGCCTCATCACAATTCTTGGTGAAAAGTACTCACACAGTTTGCACTAATTTGTTGTCACTCTCAGCACAGCAATAGGACTGAATGTCATGGAGCCTTATTGGTCCAGCCACAGATAACCCCTTCAGCTGAGATTTAGGCCACTTGGTGCAATACAGCAGTTGACACACAGAGCATGTCAAATTTCTGAGAGATTAGATGCCTTTGGGCAGAGGGTCCTGAGCTCCATAGTGCCAGCTGAACTAATACTACACAACCCATTTTCCAAGTTATGATCTAGACTAAAGCTTTTAGCAGCAGGCTAATCCTGTGCATGGGTAATGCACCAGCCTTATCATGCTCTGACAGTGTCTTGCTTGCTGCATGATGAAACTAGTGCTCAGAAAACGCCTTGAGAGCACACGAGAGCACAGGATGTGACGGGTTCCTGCAGTGCCTCCTGGCACTGACCTGCCGAACAGCTAGCAAGCCCTGCTGGGTTGAACCTTCAGATGCACGTTTTCGATTCTGATAAGAGTTCATGTTCACAAGTGTTCTGGTCCTTATAGCGCAACTAAATACTGTATCTTTTTGTTGTTGTTGTTGGTTTGTTTATTTAGACCTGTTTGTTTGGTGTTTGAAATACATATGAGATAGCCTGATTTTCTGTCAAAAAATACTGTTTCTGAACAGCTGTGTACGTGACTGTTACCTGGAACTGTTTGTTCCTTTGTGCTTACACTTAATGCAATGCCTAGAGAAGCTACCTGAGCAACTACATCTATGTGGCCTTTCCAGAGCACCATTCTAAAAGATGAAGTTTTCTTCCCAGTCTGCTCAGCTCTATATATTCAGCTGTACCACCTGCACCTTCTTTATTTTAGGAATGAAGTGCTATTTCAGAGTGCACAAAATCTGCTGGAGTTTGATCCTAACTTTGAGAATGTTTTGAGTTTAATTGTCATTTTTAGGAAAAAAACGGTGATACAAATTCTACACCTGATGATGATGCCTTTGTTTCTTCAATAGCAGACGAATTATGCTGCATTTGCATTCCAAAAGAAGCCCTCCTTCCAAATTCTGCCCCCCGCCCCACCCCGACTACTCTTTTCTATATTTGTTTGTGAGAGGCAAGTTTTATTACTTGCATTTTTAAGGGCATCAACTAAATTACTGTTCTGCTGACAGACAGATTCTTCCTTGGCCTGTTTCATATAGACAGACACACAGTGTATGAGCCTAGTTCTTCTTTAGGATGACAGATTTAGCAATGTGAGACCATGAGTATGTAAATCCTCATAGATAAACCCTCAGGGTGTGTAAAGCAACATGTCTTCACTTATGCCAACAGGGGAGTGAGTTGTGTTGATTTACACCATTTAATCCATACACAGTCTCTTCAGTACACTGACTCCAGATTCTCTAAGATTCATCATTTGTCAAGTCTGATGTAAAGCAGCAACTCATTTCAATTATTTGAATGATTTCTACCAGTTTTCTTTATTAAGGGGTAAATGTAGTTCACCTTTGCAATTTAAGCTTTTCTTTTTCTTTTTTTTTTCTTCTTTTTTTTCACTTGGTTTATCCATGGATGTTCATTGAAGCAGAAATTGTAGCTACACACATATAGTATACACATATACACAGCAGTACGTCTTTGACACTCATTCAGTTTCCACTCTTACTTGTTCATGTTCAGTACAGCCTTCCCTGAACGCCACAGTGGAATTTATCTGTAAATTCTCATTAGCACCAGAAATCAGCTGGGTGACATTTGCAGCCCATAGGATGCAGACCATCTACATAGCAGATGTAGATGTCTTGTCATTTATAGAATAAGGTACCTGGTATTTGATTTGGGGGGGAAGCAAAAGTCCTAATCTTCCAATAACTTCAGGATCATGCATAACATGCAGAAATGAAAGCTAGAGATTGCTTACCACTTCTGGTGATAAATTTCCTCAAGTAATTCTGACATGTACCTGCAACTAGTGTTAAATGAAATGTTTGTGCTGTAACTCCTGTTTAATATTTTGTCAGTAATGTCAGATGTGTCGTGGCTCAGTTGGACTGTCAGAATGTGTAACCTGTATACTAGTGTTTGTGGAATTCAAATGTCTTAAATGTTGCATGAAAATATGTTATAAAAATAGATATTTTTTCTATTTTTGAATACCTCAAAACTGAGGAATCATGGGCCAATAAGTGCAATATTTAATTATTTACTCAGTGTATATAAATTTGTGTGAAAGGGAGAAGTGTCATGTATGTGTGATAAGCTGTTGATGATGCCTGTGTGGCTTAAGATTTCCAGTAGATGTATGTGTCTTGTAGTAAAATTTATCTAGTAAACACTTTACCAGTTTAGTGTAAGAATACTCTATTCTTAAGTCATTTGAACGATTTTTCATATGTGAGACAATGGTAAAAGATATTTGTATGTTTACTGCAAGTGCATGTCAATTTTACTTTTAGAGTTGTGAGTGTCCTTTTTGAAAATTAGCATGTTACACCAACACTAGTGGGACAGCACTTTCAGTCAGAAGATGCTTGTAACCATTTCCAAACTATCTGCCTATACTTTTAAAGCATGTTCTCTAGAAGCATTAAAAGAACCTCCTAGAGCTCAGCAGTTATGGTGAGTTAGTTATTCTTAAAGAATCAGTTACATGCTCTGTCTGCCTGTATTGCATAATATCATGTGAGCATGTTTTCTTTAATCTGATACAGTTAAATCATAACACTTACCTGAAATATTAAATAGGAGTACCCAATACTATTGCAGCTGACTCGGCAAACTTCAGTTGGTGCCCTGAGTTAACATTTTTGGGAACAGCTTGAAGGTCACAGTCAAAATGGTCCAGCGCAGTGGATGGTGACCTTAATTAGTTATTTCTGCCAATTAAGTTTCTTAACTTTTCTAGATCCTAAAGATGGAAGATACATCCTTAAATATATTGACCCAAACTCTTCACTCAACTGTCACATGGCCCTCAATGTTGAACAACTCCACTGTTAGCAGTAAAGCTGAGGTATAAATGAAAACAAAATGCAGCCCAGAATCTAACCATGAAATTAAAAGGAGACATCCAATTATTTCTTTCTCCTTTCCTGTTATCCTTGCATATTTCTCATAGTTCTCTAAGCACACAAGCAAGACATCACTATTCAGCAAAACCCTTGGGTACCTTTGGGATCTTAGACCCTGAATCACTGATCTGCCATGGGTTCCCAGCTGTGCCCAGAGACTCTGCAGGGGAGAAGCTCATTCTGTTAATTATTCTGTTTTTATACCTTCTGCCATGAAAACTTCTGCAAAATTATACAGACCAGAGTGAAATGAAAGTGTATGTGGAGAGAAATCTGGGATTGCTTAATAAAAAAAGGAAATTCTTGATATCTCTGTAGCTGAGCAGCAGACAAAGTAACAGTCATAAAATGAAGTACCACTTAAATACAGATATACAGACTGCTACAGGACTGAGGATGCTTTACCTAAACTTTGTATTGCTAAGTGACCTGACTGTTCAAGGGCTGGCAGATAATTTTACCTAGCACTTTTATTATTCCTCATAGACATGTGATTACATACACAAAGATAAATGCTTACCTTGAAACTATGTAGCTGTTCTGGCTCCCTCAAGCTAACTTGCTTGCTGAATTGTTCTTGAAGAAAACTTGAGGTACTTGCTTAGGATACATTTGTGAGGGGGTGAGACTCAATCTGTCCCTCCTCCCCCGACTCCTCCCGCAATATAGTTACTGTGGTTCTAAAAAATATGTTAGTTCAAAATGCTGCTGGGTGACAAATTTTGTGAATCTTCTGCATACATCCACAGGAGCTCTTGTCTGAACGTGAAGTACAAGTTTTATCCATGTGCGGAGTTTTAATTCTATGTGGACGTAGAGACCATGTGTATTCCATTGGATATTCTGTTTGTATGTGACTTCTGTATACCAAGTGGATTTTGTTTAAATTTTTGTTGGAAGTTTTTTTTTCCTTTTGTGATTACAATAAATATTCAAGAGACTATATTCATGAATGTCTCAGTTGTGATGACATGGTCTTACCCTCCTCCTCCCTCTGTTTATTTCCTTTCACTTACTAAAACTGGGAGAGAATGACTTCAGTTTTGACAAAATAATGGACAACGATACCAGAGCTGCAATAATTAATTTAATTAATATCCTCTCAGTAGCACTGGTGAATTGTAGTTCTGTCTGAATCCCACAGAATTCACTGGAGATTTTGCCCTAGGAGTCTGCAGGAGAAAGATTAGACACTCTCCTACCATAAGCCCACTGTTGTCTCAGCCTATACGCTGACCCTTTAAAATGGGGCAAAGTTTTTTCTTTTGACTTTTCACTGTATAAACTGTTAAACAGTATCTGTGCCTTTTGGATGCTGTTATTAGTTGGTCATGTAATCATAGCCTGAATAAGCCATCTCAGTTGTGGTGGGTATTTCACACAAATTGTGATATATCACTGTCCAGGTGTTGCTTTTTTCTAGACACACACACACCTTTGTGCTAGTTTGAACCCTACTGTGAGTCCTGAATTTATGTTCCCTCCACATAAGTCCTAATCTTCAACCGATCTGTTGAACAGGTCGCACGGTCCCCTGTGCCCCCCCAGCTCCTGCTCACAGGAGTCCACCTGCAAACTCCTTTAGCACATGTTCTCTCTCATTGTTCTGCTGTGTTTCAATCAAGTCCCTCAGTTTTTCTAGTATATTGACATCTCATCTGCAGAGTAATTATTGCCTGATTAATGTCTAGTTCTCACTTAATAGCAAGTGCTTCCTAGCTTATTGCTTGGGATCCCATATCTCTAAGCAGGTTTCTTCTGAGGGGTCTATCTGTGCAGCTCACTGCCCTCGCTCACAGAGCTTCTCTTTCTGGAACCGGCTCTTGTCATCGAATCACCTCTGAGAATGAAACTCCCTCATTCCTCCTGGCTACCAGCAAACATAGTGTCTTCTCCATCCACCTTCTTCATGCCATTGCTCTGTGAGATTGGCCCTAATGTACTTGCTCTGCGTACTAGGGTAAGTGGAAGACAAGAGAATGATGGGTAAGAGGGGGAGGATAACGGGGAAGGAACAGACGACTTCTGACGATACCTTGGAATGACGGTATTTCTGAATTGCTGCTATTTTGAATATGCTGGGACTTCTAACATGTAGAACTAGACTAGAGAAAATCACAGATGGGTAGATGAGAATGGCGATCTGCTAGGATAAAAACTGTCTCAACAACAGGTGCTTCTTGCTCAAGAAAACCCAGTTTTATCTTATTGCCAGTCAGAAGGCTGGAGACAGAGACAGAAAGCTCCTAACCACCAAAGAAAAAGATGTCAGAACAGATGCTGGAAAGAGGAGATATAAAGTGGCGCAGAAAAGATTCCCGACTGAGTAAGAAAGGGCAAACAGGCAGAATGTACCAGTGAAGTGAGGGTGGATGACTTAGCAATGTGATCTGCCAAAATCAAGAAAGACAAACTGTGGTCTTACACCCAACTGAAGGGACTCTGCAAGTTAATGAGAAAACTGAGACAGTTAAGTGCAAGGAGGGTTAGTTGGTTTTTGTACAGATCTGTGCAATTCTTGAGCTGTAAAGTGAAAAACAAAGGTGCCTTCAAAAATCTTATGAAGTGCCTGCTATGTCTGTGTGTCTGTTTGCACCCAGGCAAGATCCTGAAGAATTAAACTGTAAGCCAGAAGATTTACAGCTTAACTGGTTGACATCAGGAAGAGATGTACTTTAAGCCACGGTGAACTCAGGTCATCAGTGGCAGGCACAGGTGATGGGACGCTGGTGTGAGGTCCTGTCCTCTGTGATGTCCTAGCCAGAGGGTGTGCCTAGGGTCTGGTCCCAGTGCTCCACCGAGGCTCAAGAAGCTGGAGGTGCTGGAGGAGTCGCAGGATAAGGAGACACCTCAGCCCAGTGAGTGACCAAGCCCAAGAGTGAGCTCAGGCAGCTCTGCAACCCACTGCAGTGGGATGGAAAATGAGACCAGAGACCATTCCAACTGCAGAAAAAAGGTGTGGAAGGGCCAAAGCTCACCCAAACCCCCGCTGTTAGGAAGATCATAGAATCATAGAATCATAGAATCATGAAGGTTGGAAAAGACCTCTAAGATCATCGAGTCCAACCGTCAACCCAACACCACCATGCCCACTAAACCATGTCCCTAAGCACCTCATCTACACGTCTTTTAAACACCTCCAGGGATGGGGACTCCACCACTTCCCTGGGCAGCCTGGTCCAATGCTTGACAACACTTTTGGTGAAGAAATTTTTCCTCACGTCCAATCTAAACCTCCCCTGGTGCAACTTGAGGCCATTTCCTCTTGTCCTATCGCTTGTTACTTGGGAGAAGAGACCGACACCCACCTCGCTACAACCTCCTTCCAGGTAGTTGTAGAGAGCGATGAGGTCTCCCCTCAGCCTCCTTTTCTCCAGGCTAAACAACCCCAGTTCCCTCAGCCGCTCCTCATAAGACTTGTTCTCCAGACCCCTCACCAGCCTCGTTGCCCTTCTCTGGACACGCTCCAGCACCTC
>NW_008794581.1:4574559-4579634 GCF_000699145.1 Aptenodytes forsteri | reverse complement strand
CCCTCATCCAAATCATTGATAAAGCTATTGAACAAGACCGGCCCCAAAACTGAGCCCTGGGGAACACCACTCATGACCGGCCGCCAGCTGGATTGTACTCCATTCACCACAACTCTCTGGGCCCGGCCGTCCAGCCAGTTTTTGACCCAGCGCAGAGTCCACCTGTCTAAGCCGTGAGCCGCCAGCTTCTCTAGGAGAATGCTGTGGGAGACAGTGTCAAAGGCCTTGCTGAAGTCCAGGTAGACCACATCCACAGCCTTTTCCTCATCCACTAGGCGGGTCACCTGGTCATAGAAGGAGATCAGGTTGGTCAAGCAGGACCTGCCTCTCATGAACCCGTGCTGGCTGGGCCTGATCCCCTGGTTGTCCCGCACATGCCTTGTGAGCGCCCTCAAGATGAACCGCTCCATAATCTTCCCCGGCACCGAGGTCAGGCTGACAGGCCTGTAGTTCCCCGGATCCTCCTTCTGGCCCTTCTGATGGATGGGCGTCACATTGGCAAGCCTCCAGTCGTCTGGGACCTCCCCCGTTAGGACTGCTGATAAATGATGGAGAGTGGCTTTGCGGACTCCTCCCCCCGCCATCTGGCCCCATAGACTTGTGAGCGTCCAAGAGTGTCCAGAAGATAAAAAACATCTTCTTGAAGAGTTAGAAACTCTAGTATTACACTCTTCACTCCCTAACAGCTGCCCCAGGGGAGGGTATCTGGGGTATCCCCTAAGCAGGAACATGCTCTCCTGAGGATATACTGCCTTTTCCTCACGTCCAAGCACACGCAAAGAGAGACCTTGGGCAGGCAAATTATCACCCCTAATGACGCAGTGCAGCTAGCCCGATTCAACTCAGCCAGGCGCAGACATAAGCATGCTCATAGCACAGCAGCCTCGCTCTGTGGCCCCTGCTGGGTTTTCTGAGGCCCCAGGAAGTGCGTACACACTTGTTTCAAACCAATGCCTGTGGTTAGAAAATAAGTCTACGAAGAGCTGTAGAACATCTGGGGATGCCACACAGGATGTCTGTCTCTCACCAGCCTCTTAAAGTTTTAAAGCTTAAATAACTTTTTAGGAATATAACATCAGGCAGCCGTTTTTTAAAACCCTGCCCTACTCTTCTTTCAAGAAGATGTACCCTAAGAGCAAAGCTGGCCACAGCATGTCTTCATTTTTATTGTTACCTTTAATACTCAACAAAGCAGAAAAAAGCTTAGCCCATGACCCCGATAACCACCAGATCCTTTGCAGGTCAGCAAGACAATGCATGCAGCTTGCGCTGCTCCACACACCACCCAGCCAGCCTTGCCCTGCAGCAGCGAGGCGGCCATCAGCTCAGGCAACATCTGGTGGGTGTCTCAGGTGGAACTTGCCTTTGAGCCATCTCTTTTATTTCTGTTGGGGAACAACATCAGAAATTGTGTAGAAAATAAAGCCCATTTCAAATGGCAGTTTCTCTCTTCAGTAATTAACAATAGGATGACGAGTTTTCTGATGTTGTCCCTGCATGAGGGCACCTAACTGTCCACGTGCCCCCTGGCAAAGCAGAAAACCACTAAGGTTTTACTGTATAACTGAAGTCAACACACAACAACTGTTACTTTGCATCTATGCAGGATAAAAACATCTGCACTAGCATTACTGACAAGCTGGTTAAACAGCCTCTTTTCACCTCGCAGGGAGTGGGGACCATCTACCAGGACAGAGGTACTTGGTGGCTATTTCAAGCCTACAGGAGGTCACTTAACGCAGGGCATGCACAGGATTTCAGACACAACCTTTCATTTCATGATTCCTATGCTTTTGGTCAATAGGCTGGCTGCTATCCGCTTTTATTATATGGGTGCTTTCCAAACCATAGTATTAGGGGACATAAGCACCTGGCCCTGGGATGAGAATTTCAGTCTGGAAATTGCCTAATTCCCCTTCTGCATGTGACTTCCAGTTTTCTTCCACTAATTACTTTCCTGAAATATAATAATAGAAATTCCTGAAATATAAAAGTAGGGATTTTTCCTATTGCATTAGCAGATAATGACTTTGCTATTACATTTCAGAGGGAGCCAGAAAGACAACTTATGAAGCTGCTAAGCCTTCTCTCTTGCATTACCAATCTTGGCTAAAGGTTATCCACACCTGCACAGTCCCATAATGCAGAAATCACTAACTCAGCGTGGCAGGTGCCTGGCAACTGCTACCAAGGTGAAATGGAGAAATCACAGAACTGTATTTTGGAGATGTGCTGGCAACAGACTTTCCCCCTGCATCGAGCTCATTGGTGGGCTAACCTCATGAGCTTGGGTCAGCGGCCTTGGCATCCCAGTGCTAGGCAAACAGATGCTTTCTCCCCCATTCACCACTTACATTCCAAAGAGAAACGGTGACCTTTTAGAGCTGGGATTCTGGGAAGTGAGTCTTATTTTTTGAAAATGAGGTCACATAACCAGAAAAAACATTCACTGCACCAGGAAAGGTGCAGATAAATGCTGCACTCAAATAATAAGCCATGGCATATGCGCATGATGATGATAAGAGACAAGCCACAGCAGGAAGAGGCAGCTGGGCCTGGATGGTTTTGACGACCACAGATACCATGCAAAGCCACTTCCAAGTATGAGCAACGGAAACTATGATCTTGTGGGCAGCCTCTTTCCTGGTCATCTGTTTGCCTTCAGCCACCCTTCACAATCCAGCCACGAGGTTTCTGAGCACTGCATTTGCTTGGAAGGTGCTGCTCCAGCCCAACAAGTGGGGAGTCACACAGCTCAGCTAATGGTTTCATCTCATAGGACTAAAAGAAGGTATGGGGAAAGTGAAAGAGGAGGCTATGAGAGCTGCACAGAATCTTGGTGTAAAAGCAATACTCTTCAGGAATAGGAGTAAAGCTAGTAAATCAGGAGTGACCTAGTCTCTTTGTCCATTTTAGAGGTCCCAGGGCTTCTGGCAAGTCAGAGCCATGATGTGTTTAGTTGGTAAAGCTTGCCTGGGTTCTTACACCCTGGGCTACGCATGCCTGGGTACAGAGATCACAAGGGGTGGTCACCAGGACTTGCTGCTGCAGCCCCACGCTGCTGTGGTCAACATGGCCAGTCCTCAATTTAGTCGGGTTATTTCAGCATGACATTGAACTGCCCTGTGCTGATGGGCTCATCTAAAAATCTTGCTTTCTCCCTTCTTCCTCTGTACTTTTCTTTGCACTGAAGTGAAAATCAAATGCCAGAAATGTCTTTTAACTGACTGTCACTTCTGGTCTCACAGCAAGAACCAGCCCTTGTGTTACTCAACACGCCATACAGGTGCTACTGGCTCAAATCTCTCCCAGCTACCTCCCAGTCCCTTTTTTCCCCAGGCCCCTGGGGAAGGAACAAGCGGGTGCCTTTCTGCTGTGTGGTTTATAATTGCATTAGATAGCCCTCTAATGTGCGTGTGCCGCAAACGCACCTCGCTGCACATTGCAGCCACTCAGAGCCACCTGGCAGGGCCCCGTCCTTGTCCCTGTCACCTGCCAGGCAGCAAGGGGAGGCACAGGCACACAAGAGGGGGAAAGTAACCTTTTTATATTAAATTGCCTAAAAGAAAGTTGTTGAGAGGAGTCTGGATCAGAAGTGACTTTCCTGACTGTGCGTGCAGGCTGAGGGGTCGCTGCTGGCCTTTTCCTTCATGCTGGGGAGATCTGCTTGTCAAAGGGTTGGTTGTTATTTATTACTTTTGTATTTGTTATGGGTATTACTGTGATCACGAGAGCATCCACCGACCTCCCCAGATTACTCATCACCTACCTGATTGGAAGCCATTTAGAAAGGGGCTGGCTCAGAAACTGATCCCGTCCAGCAGCAACTTCAACCACCAAAGATGGGGTTTTTAAGATCCAGGGATCCATAGTGGGGGAGACAGCAGAGGCTGAGGCATGCACAGGGCAAGGTGGGCACCAGAGCTCACCCTGGGCACAGCCAAGAGGCAGGATGAAAAGGGGCAGCTTTGGGGTATACAGCTGGAGCTAGGCAGCAGCAGGGGACGTGGCAGGGGAGGTGGCAGTGGAGGTGGCAGGGTCACGTAGAGCTGTGGGGAGAGCTGGTAGACACCAGGACAGGAGAACGTGGACTTCGGGGAATACATGATAAAGGGGGGAAATGAAGCAATCTGGAGAATATGAAGAGGAGTAAAGATATGGAAGAGCTGCTAGAGCAAGTGGCACTGAAATTGAGTGTCACATTGAGATGTTCATAGGGGCTGGAAGGGTTGCCCAATTTGCTTCAGCAAATGTGTCTAAAATACTTTAAGACATGACAATTTCTTGTTTGACTTAAAAGTGAGGATAAAACAAGTCAAAATACTGTAATCCTTTACAAAGGCCAGCTCTGGGGAATAAACAGTCTGAACTTCTTTTGTTCAGTGAAGAAATCCCTTTCTTCAAACAGCAAAATTTTTTTTTCACAGCATTTTGCCTTGGGAGCAGTTTTGTCATTTCAACTTTCACGGGAAGAAGTTTCCATTTTTAACCTGCTCACACACCAGGCTGCTACTCAGCCCGGTTGATAGATTGAGCTGCCCCATCATGTGAAATTCACTTTTCCCATCACTTTGATCTCTGTAGTTGAGTGTCAGGCCTGAGCACCAAGCCAGGCTGCATTTTCCAGCTGCGACATTGCCCCGTCGTTCACCATGAGCCACAAGGCAAGCAAGGCGTGCAGCGCAGTCCCTCGTTACAGGAGGGGGTGATGCCTAACAGCTGCTCTCCTGATCAGAGCAAGAGCTGAAGTGGGGGCTCAGTAAGCTCGCAACGCACAGTGCTGTGCCGGTGACCATGTACAGTCGTGCTGACCACCTTCCTCTGCCGTACCCCACGGCCGTGTGCCAAAGAGGGTCTGTCGGAGACCAGGCTGTACAGACGAGCATTACTATATCCCGGGAACAGCCCAGCTCTAAATCTGGAAGGGGTTACATCTGATGAACGCCCATTTTGACCTAACCCTTCCCCAGTGTTTTCTGTTTCGAGTGCAGCAGGAGGGGCGCTAACTCACGCTTTGAGGAGGGGCGCTAACTCACGCTTTGAGCCTGCTTGGGGCTGCGCTGGGCGCAGAGGCG
>NW_008794581.1:4559439-4560542 GCF_000699145.1 Aptenodytes forsteri | reverse complement strand
CCCGCCGCCCCTCTCGGGACGCAGCCGGGGTTGCTGTGCCCCTTTTATACTTTGCTGATGTTTTCATATATAATTCCCTGCAGCTTGCCTTTACGTCTGTATACAGCTCTTTCTCTTTTTTTCTTTTCAGAAGAAGGGGGGGAAGGGCTGTTTTCTCCACGCCAGAAATGAGTGGCCTCTCTTGGCCACGATGTGGCGACAAGACTTTTTTTTTAGCTCGGCGCCATCTGCTGAGTCCCTTGCAGATCCGTATCTGCTACCTTTAACCTGTCCGGATCCAAGCGTGGGAAAGATTTCTGCTCCGCTCCGGCCCTTTCCCCTTTTCCCACGCAGACCCCATCCTGCTTCGCCTGCAGCACACATTTTGACGGCAGCTGCTGACGCTTTTCAGCTCTGTCTTTAATTATAGATTTCAACATTGTCATTCTTCTAATTTCTCAAACCATGAGTCTGACTCCAGGAAAGCTGTGAGATAGATGCCTAAAAGCTATATAATATATTGGCTTCATCCCTTCTATTGTCTGGTGCGCAGGGCTTTTTGTCCGTACTCCAAGTGCATCTGAGATGTGTGTTTAGTGTGTTAAGAGTTGCTGCTCAGGTGAAGGGAAGAAAGAGCAAGAAGGAGAAATACTTCATGCTGTCAGCTCTCCCGTATATATAAAGAAAAGTGATCAAAGATGATCTCCCACCATCCCTCATGGGCACTCTGGTCTCTGCCTCCCCATTCAAGCTCAGCACCGCAGTGCTCCATCTGCCCCTGACACCTCCCATGTTGTCAACCTTGCTCTGAGCACCAAGGGCTAGAAACTCCCTGGAGAATTAGTGCCGAGAGACTCTTTAATCATTTCCTACCATAGAATCATAGAATCATGAAGGTTGGAAAAGACCTCTAAGATCATCGAGTCCGGCCATCAAACCAACACCACCGTGCCCACTAAACCATGTCCGTAAGCGCCTCATCTACACGTCTTTTAAACACCTCCAGGGATGGGGACTCCACCACTTCCCTGGGCAGCCTGGTCCAATGTTTCACCACTCTTTCAGTAAAGAAATTTTTCCTCACGTCCAATCTAAACCTCCCCTGGCGCAACTTGAGGCCATTT
>NW_008794581.1:4548511-4559125 GCF_000699145.1 Aptenodytes forsteri | reverse complement strand
CGCTCCTCAGAGGACTTGTGCTCTAGACCCTTCACCAGCTTCGTTGCCCTTCTCTGGACACGCTCCAGCACCTCAATGTCCTTCTTGTAGTGAGGGGCCCAAAACTGAACACAGTATTCGAGGTGCGGCCTCACCAGGGCCGAGTACAGGGGCACGATCACTTCCCTACTCCTGCTGGCCACACTATTTCTGATACAGGCCAGGATGCCATTGGCCTTCTTGGCCGCCTGGGCACACTGCCGGCTCATGTTCAGCCGGCTGTCAACCAGCACCCCCAGGTCCTTTTCCAACAGGCCTTTCCAACCACTCTTCCCCGAGCCTGTAGCGCTGCATGGGGTTGTTGTGGCCGAAGTGCAGGACCCAGCACTTGGCCTTGTTGAATCTCATACCAGCTTTAAGACAAGACATTATGGTTCCATAGGCAGAAACACCTCAGCATTGACAAGCTTGGAGGCTTACCCAAACTTCTGCATTTTTTCAGACGGCAAGATTAGTGGTACATTTGCCAACACCTCCAGGTGGGCTCACAGGGCCACCCAAACAGGCTTTCCTCTTCAGTTCCTGCAACTCAGCCAGAAGCAGGAGGTGCTGCTGCACAGGACCCACAGCCTGCAGTAGGCTGGGCAGGGGGCTGGCAAGCAGAGAGAACTTCCCACCTGCAGCAGCTGCAGAGAGGGAGAAACACACAGCTTTAACGTGGGCCCATGGTGCAGGGTGTGCTGTTTGTGTAAGCAGAGGTTTCCTGTCTGTCCCTCCTATTTCTGTGACCCCAGGAATAAGAGTGGGGCAAAGCTGGTTCCAGTGGGGAGATAGGAAACACCTTTCCCCCCTTCCTTGTAGCCTAATGCATCCCACCCTCCAGTGGAGAAAGTATCCTGATGTGCCATGGAAAGGGGTTTTGCCAAGATAGCAAAGCAAGGAAACTTTACACAGTGTATAGGAAACACCCTTTAGCATGCTAGGAACAATCCCTTGCTACTTGTGCTTTGCCACATGGCAGGCATGTGGTGCATGATGCTACAGTCTGCAAAAATGGTGTATCCCACTGCCAATTCATATGATATTATTGCAGTTCACACAATTTCTAGGGTTTCTCTTAAAACCCTCGCCCTAAGACTGACTCATCAGAATGCTCAAAAAATGTTTGCATCTTCCAAAACATTTATTATAGCGGTAAGCTTGCAAACCTGAATTTTAAAGGCTGCCAGACCCACTGGTGAAATAGCAGCACCACCAAGTGCATTTCTTATTAACTCACCACCCAGGAGAAGCGGGCCCTGTGGTCCTCCACGTGGGCAGTAGAGTGCATGGGGGTGTGGAGCAGTCAGGGACAGACTCGCCCCACTCTGCACCGAGCACAGGCTGTGGATATCTCAATCCTCCCCATCTTTCCATCTGCCCCAAAGATGTGGGCCACCAGCTTTGGAGGCTTTGGGTGGGCATTTACATTAACTGGAGGTTTAAAGCTTTGAGAGAGCACAGAGCTGGCTGCAAATGCTCAGCTGACCTCCTCCTAAAATATCAGGGGAGCTTGCCCCATTCCTGTATGGGAGAAGAGGCTGCCTCTCTCCTCGCATCCCCCACATCTAAAATATCGCAACCTACCGATCTGCCCCTGTCCAGCTAGGAGGCAGGGTGAGAAGATGCTCAGCTCAGACAGACGATGCTCAATGCTCCTGCCCTCACCAGGGAGCCACACAGGTTCCCCGGCCCTGGTCTCGTGGTGTCGGCAGGGCAGGCGGCCAGGAGCACAAAAGCTCCCTTCATGCGATGCCTGATGTTGTCCCCTCTTAACCTCTGTTGCAGACAACATAGAAATATTTCTCAGCAGGGACACACACAGGTCATGAATCCCAGTGCTGCCTTATGACTCCAGAAAGGATGCTGACCTAATTTCTGAAGGCTTTTGCAGGAGGAACACGTCCTCTTGCCCTTTGTGTGCTAAAGTGGCCAGGAGGGTTGGCCAAGGGAAAGGGCACTGCAGATGCTGCTACCCAAAAATGTGCTCATGGAGGGGGAAGACAGGGGAGGATTTATGTTCCATGTTAAATCTACTGAAGTTATGGGTTTCTCCCTCCCAGACTTCCTCATCACTTCTCATTTAAAGATGTGACTCCTTTTGCACTCCTTTTTTCCCAAAGGGAGACAGCCTGGCCCAGCTCACAGCCACATACAGCTCTGCCAATGTCTGGCTCTGCTGGGGCTGTGCTCCCAGATCTCAGCATCCTGCCTTAATATGCCTGAGCAAGTGATTAGGAGAAATAGTCCAGCTCTAATGTACATAGCAATGGCAGTGATCATTGCCCACAAGAGCATGTAGCATTAAAAATGGAAAAAACAAAACCCAGAAATGGTGGTGAGACAGAGGAACTCACCTGAGGCATGAGCCTGCTGTGCAGTGGCTTTTCCTGGGGAGCGCTGCTGTGACCAGCCAAGGGACTTGCCATGTCCACTTCCACCCTCTTACGCCCCTGCTTTATCTTGGCCATCACCTGGTTGTAGTACCAGCCAAGGCTTTCTCTCTGAACAGTGTCTCTGGGAGAGAGAGCTTCCCTGGTGGGCCAAGAGTGGCCTGGGAAAGCTCATCCCTGCTCCCAGCACCATCTTGGTTCTGCCTCCGTTGCAGTTTCCACCCACTCTCAGTTTCTCAGCTTGAACTAAGACTGACTGGTGAGGCCTGAAGAAGCAGAGCGGGGTCTCACCGCAGAGCAGAGCGGAGGAGGTCCCGGGTGTCAGACAGGGAGAGGTGCTTGCAAGTGTAAGGGGCAGCATGGCAGAGGTTGCAAACTTAGGCCTTAGTGAGAGATGTGGCAGTGAACAGAGTCATTTATGAAGTGTCTGGGTGAAGGAAATGGCATGTGAGAATTAGGAAGTATCAGGTACGGAGCAAGTTGTGAAAGTTTGCAGATACTAAGTGAGAAGTGCAAACAATAAGAAAAGCTGAAACAGAGAATATGGAAGCTGCTTCAGACCATTAAAGCATCTTATTTTTCATACCAGGCAGCTCTGCAGTTGCTCCTTTTTGAGCAAGAGATGCTGCCCTGCTGCCCTTCTGCAAAGGGAAGCAGAGCTTTTGCAGGCCAGGGAGGACAGGGTGATAGGGGTTGCACATTGCATGACCTGTGGTCATCCACAGTCATGTAGTGCACCTGCATTTGATGAGGGATCCTGGAAACCTGCTGGTTTGTGGCTGACTCAATAGTCCCTGCAACAAAATAGACCCCAGGGACAACACCAATGCTCTCATGAGGTCAGTTGCTTCCCTGCTGCCTGCCCTAACGCTGGGTGAAGGCTACCTTATCCAGGTCCAGGAATTGCGGTGGCCCAGGGGTGACTTTGCACAAAACTCTGCTGCAGGATCCAGTGATTCCAAGGAGTTGGAAGGCCATGAAAAACTGCTGGAGATGGTACCCACATCTGCAATGGGGGCATAATTTGCTTCTGCCAGAATGCCTCTGCTGATGGCTGGAGGGCACAGATGAAGTCGTGTAAAGTCTTCAAGAAGCGGTCCCTCCCAGGGAAACCCCGAGTGGAGAAGAGCTTTACAGGATGAGAGAGACATTTCCTGACATTGTAGTGGAAAATCCCTTCCTTGGATTCATGGGTTCTTACTGTTAGCGCTCCCAAATTCCTTTAAAGCTAGGTCACACACTGACATAGAGAGGAAAAAAAGAAATGTCTTGGACTTGCCATGAGGTAATGCTGATTGCTGTGCTGGAGCCTTCCAGTTCTTGATGCCCAAACAGATTCCCCCACAACACACCACTTCCAGCAGATAGTGGCCTCTCATAGAGTTTCAAGTGAGCATTGTCTCTTGACAACTAGACTATAACTCTTCAAATAAAAATAATTTCAAATATCTGCTTGCCATCTTATAAATATTCTACAGTCTCTTTAATTTTCCAGTACGTAGGCTGAAGCCTCTTTTTTATTTTATATTTTAGCCTTTTGGAGATTAAGGTTTTACCTGTATTATAGCCACTTAGTGCTCATCAATAAATGCCACTGTTTTCAGCTTTAAAATAGGAGGAACTCTTCAGTGAAAATAGCTGTGTTTTCACTATCAGTTATTGTGATGACTGTCTCTGGAGCAAGTTCACAGCGTGTAACATTTTCACCTTTCAGCAAAGCAAAAGAGCCTCCCAAGAGAGTTAGCCTCCTGTCTGCCATGTACCTCTGGCTCATCAAACACTTTTCATATGGTCACAGTGGAAACAGGAGTCTCCAGAAAAAGCTATTTTTAGCATAATCCAATGAAACATTTGATAAATGCCAAGCACTTCCCAAATTTTTTGCATTGCTACATGACTTTTTAGTTCAGTTGGTTTTTTTTAAATAGTTTTGAGTCAGCAGAGCAACACAAATTAATGTCTACTGTTGTTATGTGTTAACAAAGGTTGCTTTGCTCCTGCAAAAAAGTCAGAATCTACACAAAAAGAAGAGAAAAGCAGCAGTGTGTATAAATAGAGGTGTTCAACACAAGACAACGGTAATTATCTAATACAGCATAGCACACCAATGAGTGCATATGAAATGTATGAAGTCTGATTCACCTTCCACGCTCACATTAAACAATTTCTCAATGAAACTCCAAAATTACCTACTGCAACATTACCAGTTCATGGTGTTTTATTTCCAAAAAGGGCATTTTAGTGCCGCTGCATGTAGAATGAAGGCTGGAGTGTGCTGGCCAGTAGGTGTGTTACTTGCTTTAGGATATGGTAGTGATATAATGGTTAACTACAAAATCCTTATTCATATAAATGCTGAAGATTACTCTCACCTCTTTACTTATATGCATTGAGATCTGTGGGTGTGCCTCAGGTGCACCTTTGTTTAAGATTTAGGAAACCAGGTGTGCACAAGACAGAGGAAAGAGGATCAGAAGCTGAGTTCTGAGGAAGAAGCACTTCCAAAGCCTGTGCAAAAACAAAGACGGACAGAGAGAGAGACCAATGCAGATGGGTCTGATGTAATCAGATTCCGTCTTGGTTTGGAGGGGAAGGAGGACTTGAGCAATCGTCAGGAATCACTGCAAGAAGGAATCTGTGTACTTCTCACTCCTGTACCTAGGAGTGCCTGAAGGAGAGCCTTCAGCTGCTCCTGCCTTGCCAAAGACATTGGTATCAGGTTTGCAGCTGTCCAGACAGGTGTCCATGCACCGTAATTTTATAAAAGGCTGAACGTATTCCTCACTCAGCATGGAAACCTGGACATGGGCGCAATGTAGAGACTTGAGGTGGGATTTCCTAGTCCTCAGTAGCATCCTTGTGCCCTGGCTCAGGCACCCAGGGACTTTCCTGTCTTGCCAGCTCAGACAGGACTTGTGTATATAAGCGAATTTCACTTTTGAAGACGATGATTAGTAAGAGAATGAATCATAATGCAGCTGGGAAGCCTGTCAGTCCAGCTCTGACAAAAAATTACCCTCTAGAGAAAGAAGTCACTTCAGAAGAGGCAGTTTCTCCAAAAGAAAGATAAAGCACTTTGGCATAAGAAGGTAAAAGAAAAGTCTTCCAGCTACTTGAATATCATACTGGAAGACAGTCAAACACTGCTTGGCTAACTACGTGTGATTCCAAGAGCTGAAAAGGTCAGGCTACATGATCTAATGACTCTACAATCCTCAAAGTCTGCGTGTAGATAAGTAAATGAGGAGGGAGCTGGAGATTTCGACTCTTCTCAGCTGAATGACTCCGAAGTTGAAACTGCAAAGAATTCCTGCCTCCACTTTCAGTATCTATAGTGTTTCCGTCACCAGGACTGACGGTTTCTTCCTCATCAGATCATGTCACTGGCTTTTACCAGTGGATTCACACGTTGTCTGGTTTGTATGTGACACGCTAGCTAGAGCCCATCTTTAAAATAGGCATTTATGAGTCACCTGCCATTCAGCCGTGCTTTCCAAAAACCACACTTTGAAGACATAAGACAAGGGCATGAAGAAACACTCTTAAAACCCCTGAATCATTTCCCCTGACGCTATCATTCTCAAGCAGTCTGAAAATGCTGCATGTTCCTGGAGCAGTGCAGCCTGGTTTAAACACAGCGAGCACACCTGACCATGGCTCAGGGCTATTTTATTTTCCTTCAGGCTGATGACTTTGACCAGGACCTCTGGAAGCACGAGTCAGATCTCAGAGCAACGTGCCCAGCTTCCCACCGCTGCCTGCCAGGCTGGAAAGCCTCACATGTTTTCCTACTGCAGGAGCTGCTAAAAGCTAGAGATATCGGTGGGGAATAAAAAGAAGAAAAAAAAACCCTCACATGCCTGCAAATGTGCAATTTTGTTCCACCGTTCTGTGAAATACTTTCAGCTTTCAGTTCATTTTCACATGGTGACATGTTAGAGCACCACACATTTTCAGTACTTAGAGAAAAAAAATTTATGAATTAATTTATTGCCCTCAGCTTCCTGAAAGCAAGCCTTAATCAGTCTTCCATGGCAGGCATTTAAAACTCTCCGTGTTTCTAATGAGGCCTCCATAGCTTCAGATGGAAGAAAAAACATCCTTTAGGTATATAACTGTTTCTACACATGCCCCCTGAGGTCTGCATAGCAAGATTTTTTTACTTTAAATTGATCAAATTACGTCAGGATCTGGTGGCACTGCCATTCCGTAACGCAATGTGATGCTGGTTATGTTGGAGGTGATTCAATAGAGGCAATGAGCTAACATTATAATACTCACTCTCTGGTTCCTGTTGTTTTCATTAGGAGCCCAAATTTCCAGGGCACATTTATGATTCTAGTTACAAGACAGCTAGATGAAATTTGCACCTGCATAGGGGATCCAGGAAGACCAGCGCTCCACTTACGTCCCACTTTTAGGCAGTGTTTTGAACCACTTAGTAGTCTGTACTGATTTGGGGGAAGAATCACACCCATCTTTGATATCAATCAGAAGTGAAGCCACTGCGCACATGGTGGTTTACAGCAGCCCTGCCAGGTCACAGCTTGGATTCAGCCCTAACCATGGCTTCCTTGGGAATGTGGTAAAGATGTCAACTTCAGCTCCCCATTCTATTCCTAACATCCTAAATGTGCTGGGTGCAGGCTAAGCCAGAGAGCTCAAGCTTTTGCAGGGTATTAAGGAAAATGAATACATCAAGCCAAAACATATGCTTGCTTATGCTTGTTCACAGCACCGAGCCATGCAGAGAGCAGGGACTTACAGCTATGTGTTATCTTCGTCCCTTTGCCTCTTCCCCCTCCCCCAAAAACTTTCAAGTGCTCTAAGAGTAAGTTGTGAACAAAACAGCCCTGGCACAATTTTTGCTTTCATACCAGGATGCCTTCTGTGTGGCTGAATGAAAAGCCTGGGTCAAGATGCAACACTGCTACGGGAAGTTAAGTCTGAGGCTGTTGTGGGAAAAGGGTTTGCGAAGTTGAGCAACAGGCATTAGTCCAGAAGGCTAACACCTTGGGAATAAGGTTTTCCCCACAGCATGAGGGAGCTGGATCTGGCCAGCACCAAGTGGCTTGGACATGAGCAACCCAGGGTTAAGCTCTGCCACGATCAGACTGATGACCCTATGCTGCAGAAAAATGGGGCAAGGGGGTGTTGTAATTCTGCCTTGGACAGGCTGGCACAGCTCCTGCTGCTTTAATGGGCACTGCACACGCTCACCTGAGAGTGCAGCGTGAGCTGGTGCAGGCTAATGAAGCTATCCATGCTTGCCTTGCCCTGCCACTGCTGCTTCTATTCACAGGTATTCGTGTCGTCAGATGTCACAGTGAGAAAACAGAAAACCAAACACTACCTTTTTTTTCCTCCCTATAAAACCCTGTCACTTCATAAGCCTCCCTTCATGCCCCCCTTTCTTGTCAAGCTACGTATACCCACCCAGAAGACATAGGTGAGAAAAGAGGGTGGGAGGTATCAGTCGTTGCTTCACATGGTTTGACATTAGCATGTCACCAGCATGTCAGGGGACTCATCGGAGGCAGGAATAGCAGGTGACTCACAGGCAGTGTGTTTGTGCTTTTGTACATCCCTGGTTCAGGTAGCGTATTCGCTCATCGGATTTTGTGTGTCACACAAGTGAGATGGGGGATTTGTCAAGGCTGAATCTACCTGGGGTTGGCTGTCAGCGTGGGATCCCCACCGCTTGGTTCACAATCGGCTTCCCTCACTTTTTGAGATGAGTGTTCCGCAAGGCATTCAGTACCTAGAGAGGTGTGCTTGCTGCCAGGTCTGGGTACAGAGCAGAGAGGCTCTGCATGGGGCAGTTCCCTGAAATGGTGGGGACCTAAGACATGTGTCCTACTTGCAGGTCTGTATGGCTGCACCCATGACACGGAAGGGCAGATGTCACAGTGTGTATCGCCCCAGGAGGAGCACCTGAGCTGGCGTAGCTGTGGCTCACTGCACACACGTGCCCTCAAAGAGCTTGTTCAATGGTCCGTGCTGCACAGTTCACATCCTAATACATGGACTCTGATCTAGGTCAGCAAACTTGCTTATTAGGGTGGTAGCTGGCACAGGCTGCGGGGAGAACTGCCTTGCAGTCATTGCTTTTCTACATCCCTAAAGGAAAATAGGTCTTATGACTATCTTTTCTTCCTGCAGCTTTTGCTTTTTTCTCCAGTGCAGGAGAAGGAATCCTTGCAGATCCAGACGGGATTTCCCAAGGAGTGTCTTGCTCTGTGTCAGGTGTTTTGCTGCAGAGTGAGTCATGGGTGTCCTGGAGACCTGGTGGCACAATCTCTGCCAGCTTGGCAGCTCCCTGCTCATTTCAGCAGTGGAGAACACCATGCTATTTTCATTACTGCCTCTAATTAAATACTGGGAGGATATCCAGGACTAGCACTAAGGCACCCAGCCATAATTTGGCTACTAGCACATGTTTTCCCATGCTCCAGGGGGAACACAGGCTGCAGAGGAAATTCCTTTGGTTGGGAGATCCCTCCATGAGATAGGGCAAAGCCCTGGGCTGTCTCCAGGAGCTGGCGGAAGCCAGCTTGCACAGCAGTGCCCTTCTCTCTCTTTCACTTCTCCAGTGCCTTGTAGGGCCTCTCCCCTTGCAACGCAGACAGAGACTCCTGTGAGAGCCTACTGCCCTGCTTCCAGGCCAGTCAGTGTCCTGGGCCCCTGTTTTCTGCTTGAAACGCCCCTGTGAAGTGATCTCTGCAGCTATTCAGTTGGCCCCATCTACATTTTATCTTAGTGCCCAAGTGAAATTACTTGCTCAGACCCAGTTCATGGACCATTTTGCCAGGCCAGAAGGTGCACCTGGATCTGACTGCCTGTAGATGCCACCTTCCCCCACAGCACTTCTAGGGAGACCAAGTGACCTGCCTTAGTGACCAGGCACAGCACTCCCACCCAGACAACCCACAGTAAGGCATGGTGTTGGCGTGAACACCTCTTCTTTTCCCAATATATGCCACCCAAACCCCTTCTGGTTGGGGCTATCTCTCCAAATACAGTGTGAGGAGAGGTGGGATCAAGCAGGGCTTTGGAGCACGGTCCAAGTAATACAACCTTAGATTTAACAGGTATCTTTGCAGTTAGTGGTAAACTTCTTCTTGGCCCAGGCACTGCTCTGCCCTGTCCCTCTTCCAGGCACATGCACATAGCTTTAATGCAGGTGGAAGATGGTCTTGCCCTCACTGAACAGATGCAGCTCAGAATATGGGCTTGAGCCCAGGTTTCATCCCTTTCCAACTGGATCACCAGTTTTTCTGCACTGAGAACCGGCCTTGACAAGTTTTGACACTGCTGGGCCTCCTTGAGCCATCCCACAGTTATACCTGGGCACTTGGGCTGTATTGTCCTTTTTTTCTTTTTTACCTTTCTCCTAAGCTGACATCTGCCAAGACCAGCTCAGCTTTTTACCTCCATATTTTTTCATTCTGGTTGCAGTTCTCCAGGCAGCAGAGAAGGCTGCTGGGTGCTTCAAAGCAAGGTGTCGTGCTGATGGACCACAGCCCCACACTCAGTGAACAGCAGAGAGCCTGTGTGCACGCACAGTGAGCCGCCCCACTCCATCCTGTACAGAGATGTGGATAGCGTCAATGTGAACGCAGCTATACCCAACTGGGTGGGTAGGAGTATGCGATGACAGCACGCCATTTACACTGAGCTGGCTTCTATATTCTCTGATGAGCATCATCTCCACTGTTTGAGCAATTGCTTGCCCCTTTCATCTGCAAAGACAGGGGAAGGGTACAGGCACCCAAACATTAGTCGTTTTCAGTGCACGTTTCCACGTCTTTGCACAAATCTACTTTCGGTGACAGTGTCACCGGTGATGCTGGACTTTGCATTGCAATGGTTGAGTCACAGGCAATGTTCCCTGCGGGTGACTGTGCTGTGGGAGTACCTCCCCCAGGGGTACAGCAGGCAGGTCAGGGATCCCACATGCTCAATATCTACTTCATCCAGAGTCACCAGAAGGAACCTTGCACCTCCTGGTACCTGGAGTGAGCCAGCTTATGCTCTGATGGGAGAATGGGGCCAAAATCCTTTTGCATAAATGCTGCAAGGGTTTATTTCTAATGCAGTATCAAAGATACCCTTTATGGTTCAAAATAGAATCATAGAATCATAGAATCATTAAGGTTGGAAAAGACCTCTGAGATCATCAAGTCCAACCGTCAACCCAACG
>NW_008794581.1:4526498-4548015 GCF_000699145.1 Aptenodytes forsteri | reverse complement strand
CAGCCTCGTTGCCCTTCTCTGGACACGCTCCAGCACCTCAACGTCCTTCTTGTAGTGAGGGGCCCAAAACTGAACACAGTATTTGAGGTGCGGCCTCACCAGGGCCGAGTACAG
Organism: Aptenodytes forsteri; assembly: GCF_000699145.1. Classification (NCBI taxonomy): domain Eukaryota; kingdom Metazoa; phylum Chordata; class Aves; order Sphenisciformes; family Spheniscidae; genus Aptenodytes; species Aptenodytes forsteri. The sequence goes on along the minus strand of NW_008794581.1, from coordinate 4,547,901 downwards.
GGGCACGATCACTTCCTTACTCCTGCTGGCCACACTGTTTCTGATACAGGCCAGGATGCCATTGGCCTTCTTGGCCGCCTGGGCACACTGCTGGCTCGTGTTCAGCCAGCTGTTGACCAAATACTTGCTGTTGAATGATATTTACCAGGAAGAAACGTCTGAGGAGGATGTTTCTAGGAGACTCAGCACCACGAGGAGAGTAAGTTTGTCTGTTATGTATCTATTTACTTATATCACTCACTATAGGTATCCATTCCAAACAACATAATATGGTAGAGGTGAGTTGCCCCATCCTAGCAACAGCAAAAAGAGCAGAACGACATCCTTTGCAGTGCTTAACCAAGGAAGTAGAAGGTGCGAGAGTATTGAGGCAATGACATACGAAGTACAAAGAAAGAAACCTCATGGGACCAGGGAAAATGACAGTGATTGAAAGCCCTGGCCTAAAAGGAAAGGACCTGTGTGTGCAGCAAAATTGTGAGAGTGCACGGAGTTACTCAGAGGAAAGGTGTGAGAAGTGATAATGAAATGTGATGAATATCATGAACTGCAGTTAAAATACAGTTGACAAGTGGGTTAGTTCTGCACAGCTGTGAGAGAAGTGGGTTTAGAGGGGGGACAGACTGAGGCTGCAGCCCCTCCGGCTCTGCAACCTCTTCAAACCCCTTCCCTCCTTCCAGAGGCTGAGCGCTGCTTTGGGGAAGGGATTTTGTTACAGCCTAGCTACTGGAAGGGGAGGTGAATATTCAATCCCTTTCTCAGTGCCTGACAGGAAAAGGTGTGAAGACTGGAGGGAACGTGTTTGGGGGTGAGGGTGCGGAAGCTAGGAAAATGAATATGCTGCTAACAGCCACAATGACAGCTCTTTGCACTCTGCCCATAGAATAGGCTTGGTGGTACAAAAAAAGCACTGTTATTAAAAGTGCTCCGGCTAACATGCATTATTTGAGCCGAAGGGGGTTGGAGTAAACAAGGCTTTGAGCAGCAGTGTTGGCAGTGAGTCCCAGGGGAGGGGTGATGGAGGGGTGTCAGTCCCTTTACCACAGCTGCTGCAGCAAGCTCCAGGCTTGCACAGGGTCCCCACTGACATCCAAGAAACTTATTGACCTTTGCAGATGACCATAGGATTAACCAACTTTCATCTTTTGACTCATCCATTAGTTTTTAAGATGGCCCTGTCAAAACTTACTGCCAATGACTTTGTCATGAACAGAAACCAGACATAAACAATGATAGAGTTCTGCAATTTTGCTCTATCAGAGAGCCTGCTCTGCTCGCTCTCTTCATCTAAATTGGAAAAAAAAAAAGAAAAAGATGAGGCAGTATTTTACCACTCTCTCTAATCTGCACAGCCAGCCTCTGTGACTCCCTGGCCAGCTCGCTCCTCCTGCAGCTAGGGTGAACACACAAACAACAGGGCTGTGAGCTTGCTCCATTCATCTCAACTGAGTGTTAAATTCAATGTCTATTTTAATCATTAAAATGCCATCACCTGTTTGATCCTTGAGAATTCCTGATCACCCCAATATGGAGTGTGTGAAATACTTTTCAAGTCCAGGCAGAGTTAGTTCTGTTGCATGATTTCCCCATGGCTCTGTTACTGTGAGCCATTTTAAGGAATGTCTGAGCTATGTTCCTCATATATAACACAGGAACATCTTAGCTTGTATGCGCGCGTGTGTGTGTGTCTATAATTACTTGTGTTTAGCTACTTAATTGTCTTAAATCTTGCTTCTAAGGCACGTGCATTTTGCTGCTTGTGTCTGGAGCAAGGGGGATGGTGGCTCAGGACGGCACTCCTCCCCCAGCTCTCTGCCCCTTCACAGTGGAGCTGGAGGACTAAGATCAGCCACAGCAGTCCATAGGCCCCCACCGCAGCTTGCATGGCTGGCAGAGGTGAGTTTAGTCAAAGCCTGCAGGCCTTGCATTGAAGCTGTCAATAAATACTCGTATGTTCACTTTTGCAAGGAAGGTCCGTCCTTATAGACTGCCAGACCAGACGTTCACCCGTGGTAACTGCTTGAATTGCTCCAGGTGGACTCACTAGTCTGGGCACTAATGAGCTGTTTGGGGCAGCTTTTTTCTTCTTAGTGCAACTACTCCACAAGAGAAACATGTTTACTGACACACCACACAGAGCTTCTCATTCTCAACAGGTAAAAAAGGGGGGTGTATACATACATACATAGACTTTTTCACACCGAGCACAGGTTATTTCATACGTCTTTCACTGATAGAAACATAATAAGCTTTCCTAAGGTACTAGTTTCAAAAACTCACTAAGCAATAGTGATTTCTGTACTGTAAAAGCTTTTTGGAAAGCCTTAACCCACAGACATATACAATGAACTCCATGCTGAACTAAAGCTTGTTAGCTGATGTCAAACACCAACCCACCACCTTGACATGGACAATTGCTCAAAGTAAGCAGACATTAACTTCCCTCTGCATCGGAGGAAGTTGCTAGTTTGCTCTTGGTGAGAAGAGATGATAAAGTAAGTTGTAGATGGACTAAAATAGCATCCCAATCTGCCACACACATAGTTAAGCTGTTCACTGCTGTTCGCCAGGGCCTGACTACTCTACACAAGCTGTCCTGTAGACATTCCTCCAAGGACTTTTTCCCTCCACGTCCCAGGACCATGACAGCAGGAGGTCCCTCCCTTGCCTTGTGAGCAAGCTGTGGCCCCTCTCTCAACAATTGCTGGATGTGGAGCTTTACTCCTACCCTAAAGGCGCTCCCAGCATCCCTCCATCCACCATCACCCTCTGTGCTCAGATGCTCACTGGGAAATAATTCCTCAGCCAGGATTATGCCCCCCCGTACCGCCCTGCCCCATCCATCAGCCCTCCCTGAGAGATGCCCAGGTGGGAGGTGGGGGCCAGGCAAGCAGCAGAGCCAGGCACCTTCACAGAGCAGGTGCGGGAGGTTGCAGGTTGCCAGGGGATGGGCAGTCCTTCATCTTGCTGTAACCTGCCTCGTGACAAACTCGGGCTTTTTTAGCTGTTCATTAAGGGATCCTCAGAGGCCCTGTGCTTTCCTCTCCTCTAACAAGCGCAGTTACGTTGCTGTGCGAGCCTTGCTGCAGATGTCAAGGTTGTGTTTTCTGTTGTGCGCTTCTTTCCTCCTCCTGGGGAAACTTCACTTCATCTTGGATGGTGCGCTCACCTTTTCTCACCTACCACTGTTAGCTACAACAAGAGGCACAGATTTTGTTTAGTTCTCTTACACACCCAGCCATCCTTTCCAGAGCTTTGGCGTAAGAGCAGCTGTGCAGGTCTGCAGACGTGCTCTCCCCTTTGACTGTGACAGAAGACAATGCGGCTGAGCCCCGCTTCCTGGCCGTATTAATTATTAATGAAGCTGAACACTGGAGCAGTTCAGCTGAAGCAGCACAAAGGAGAAAGGAGTGATTCATACCCACTCTCGCTAATGCTTTCAGAGTAATTCACCGCATTTCCAGTGACCCACAATTAAATCCCCCTTCCCTCCCCTTTTTTTAAATCAGGAACAAAACTCTACCCTGTTAGAGGAAATTTCAATTTATCAGAGGCAGAGTGGTCTGTATAAGACTCCATCAGCCACGTACAAACCAGCCCCACAGCAATACCTGAAATGCCATATGGGGTTTTGGATATGAAGCCTGTTTCAAAGGGTTTTTTTCACCTATTGATCTATTTTTCACAATAATATGCTGCTCTATACTGAAATGGAGAGATTAGCGTGTGCCCAAAGCAGCATTTCCCATCCGCCATGAACACACAAAACACCATCGCAGCAGCCGGTGACCGGCCCAGCCGCTCCTCTGCAGCAGTGCGCCAGCAGGGCAGCCCAGGGTCGCAGCACAGCTGGCAGCGCCCCTGCAGCGAGGGTCCTCGTGGGTGCATGACCTGTCCCCAGAAAGCGGTGGGAACCTGGGTGGCTACTGGAAGGGGAAGGGGAGGCACTGGGATTTCATCTCTGTTCTCCCTGAACCCAGTACAGCAGAGGAAAACTTGGGTACCACCATGAGGATACCTTTTGCTAAAAGGCGCCAAACCCTAACATCAGTTCCCCAGGAAAAAAGCTGCCATTAGTGCTGCCAGGGAGGGCTGTGACTACAAGGAGAGCTGCAGGACTCTGCAGGGAGGCAGCAGAAAATTGCCCAAACGTGTCTAAAAATAACCCTCCAGGCTTTCAATTTTGGCTGGGGGTAAGCAAGAGTACAGGTAGCCCAAAACCTCACCCTGCTCACCAAGCCACCCCCCACTCGTCCCTGCAGAACACCGCGGTTGCACTCGGTTGTGATTTTTGCTGCTCACCAAGCATGAAGCCCTGAGGATTTTGCCAGCCCATCAACCTGCCAGAGAAACATCCTGCATCGCCACCCACGCTTCCTCCCGCCTGGCAGCTTGTGCAAACCGCCCATCTGGAGCAGATGAGTTCCAGCACTGCCACCGCAGCTGTCCCACAGGGAAACAGCACTGGGGCCTTGCCACTGTCCCCGGCTGGTGGAGCGCCGGCACTGGCAAACCCAGCAGAGCAGAAGGCCTGAGGCTTGACGCCACCTGAGTCAGACATGAGGGCTGAATGGGATCTGCAACACCATATTTTAAAAGGGTATTCCTATTAGTCTCTCCGGACAGCTGCAGGCCAGTGAGAAGCACCGGCAGGAATTAATATTTATGCAGGTGGGGCTTGCACGGGGAATTTTGGTGGGTAAAAAAGGGACAATGCTATCAAATACTTCTAATAAAGTGTGAGTTTGAGAGTTGCTTTGCCTACCTGCACAGGAAAAAAAAAAAACAAACCCATGACCAGTTCAGTTACAACTCATGCTGCTGAAGGCTTTTTCAGCTTGGACAGTCTAATGGATAAATTGTTCAACTACTAATGGTGTTCATTAATATTAATTACTGACTGTGGAGGAGGGTACTAGAAGACAGCCTGGGTCTTATGGCTCCCACAGGACAACTCCTGTGGCCCTGCTGGGGACACTGCCTGGCACCACATCTGCCCTGGCCTTGCAGTGCTGTTGAGCACTGCAGATCAGAGGCTGCAGTTCACTGCAAACAGGATAGCTCCCCACTCCCATTTTGGGAAGCAGGATTTAAAGACCCTTTAACAGACTGCTCTGTCCGGTGCTGGCCAGCTCCAAGCGAGGGAGCAGCAGGGGCAGCGATGCTGCAGGGCGACCCACAGGAGCACAGCAGGTTTCCATCCTGACACAGCTGCTGCCGGCACCACCTGGGAGACTTTTGGGCGTGCATTTCAGCCTCGGGGCACTGGCGGTTTTCCAGGGGACCTGTCCCTCCAATTACTTCAGAGCAGCTGGCACCCCAACCTGTGCACTGCATTTAGCAATGAGCAGCTACTCTGGCCGAGCCCAGGCAAGTCTGCTGCAGCACTGCGTGAGCAAGAGAGCAACTGTGCAGGCCGAAACACCAGTACGTAACAGCCTCAGAGCACAGTGGGTTTTTTTGGTCGAGATCTGTAGTTCTTTAATCCTTTCCAGAGCAGCAGAGTGTCTGTGGTTGAGACATTTCTTAAGTGAGGCTTTGTTCCTTGGTTTCCTCCCGTTTCTCCCTCTCTGGCTTCAGTCCCCCCAGCCATTCCACAGCTTTTCAGCATGAAGGCCCGGGTCCTTACAGCACCAGGGGACTGCAAAGATCAGAGGACACAGCAGGATGTTGTATCTCTGCTAAGAAGTGTCAAAATCCTGGGCCAGATGGCAATAATCTCATTTTCATACATTTTTTCCCTCTTTTTCTCTAAATTTCCTTGAAATGTTTCCCCCTTCTCTTTCCTCACTTGTGTGTTTTCCCTGAGGGTTTCATGCTTGACTTCAAGGCAATCCCAGACAGACCATTTTTGGTAGATTTCAATGAGATCTCATTAGCTAATTGCACCTGAGGGTAGCTTATATGAGTAACCTTCAGCAAAACTGGAGGTGTTACAGAGATACTCTTCTGAAAAAACACACTAGCTGACACCTACTGTATCCTAGCATGCTCCTTCTACATACAGACACTAACTTGTTTAATTAAATGGAAGTGTACCGGAGAGCAGCACTCACTGCCCTGCACCTCTCCCCACTCCGCGCAGCACCTTGCTCCTTCCCGCAGCCGCCTGGTGCTGTGGGGTGGGAGGCAGAGCCCCCCAGGAGGGCATCTGCCACTCCTTTCGTATTTGGGATGCACCGGGAACTATCATGCTTCTTTAATGGACAGTACTTGCCAGGGAAATGATGCCTGCGGCAAGCAGCTCTTTCCTCTGGGGTCCAGGAGACGGCTGCTAATTGTAAGGAGTGGAGTCCCTGTCCAGGAGACACAGCCCACGCACCAACACCAGCTGCCTACATAGCTGTCCTCTAACTTTTGAATGTGTAGCCAAATTTTACCACATTTAAGGGCCTGAATTTCTAATAGTTTCATGAAAATAAGCAGCCAGCTGGAGGAGAAAAACCCCGTGCAGGGGTAGGCTCAGCCAGGAGCTTACGACTTCAGAAAAAACACCAGAGCAGAAGAAAAGTGGCCTCGTAAGCTCTGTGACTTGCAGAAATGCGCGGTTGTCTTATGGTGAGTGTTCATCTCCCACTGAGAAGGAGCCCCTGGGAGCATGCAAGATGGGATGCTGTCATGCAAGGTGGGATGCCGTCATGCCATGCATCATCATGCAGCCCAGCACAGTGCTCTGGCACGTCTCTGGACAAACTGCAAAACTTTCCTCTCCTGCCAGGGAGAGTTTCTTCCAGCGCTGGCAGCACAGTGCTCCCTCCGGCAGGGATTTTGGCATGGTGTCACCCAGAGAGTGAGAAGCTGGGGGAAGGGGCCAGGCTGTCCTCCAGTTGTTGGTTGTGGGGAGTGACCAAGCACTAAGCACATGAGGGAGGCTTCGCAGCTCCTGAATAACAGATGTAACTGCTTTCCTTAGGGATGGGGGAAGAGCGGCACGTGAAGCACAAGCTCCAGCTGCTGGTGAGGCCATCCAAGAGCAAAGTTATTTGATGTACATGGAAGTGAAAGACACATGTTTGAAAATGCACACACACATCTGTGCACACAGCTTAGTCATACCGCAAGAGCAGAAAGCAGGAGCCTGCCTCCATGAACTGTACCCATCCCTTCCTGTGACAGAGGCGTCTTCTCCCCTGGCTGGACACAGCCACGTTGACCAACACAGTGAACCAACCCCATCAAACTCTGCTACCTGACGACAGGAGAAGACAACCCAAACCCAAACATATGTTTGGGTAACAGAGGGAAGCAGACCAGCCTGGTCCTTTTGGATGCCCTCACGCCACTGGCAGCCTGGCTGATGGGGGCTGTGCTCATTAAAAGAATGGGGGCAGGCACATGTGCAATTACACCCTGCTGTCTCAGTTCAGCTGAGGAAAACAGGGCCAATGCCGTGCTGCTAATGTAGGGTGACACATAACCGCTGCCGTGAACAGCACAATGCAATGGTCGCAGCACTGCAGCCCCATCTTCCCTCCCCGTGCGGCTCACAAGCCCAGGACCCCACACTGGCTTCAGGAGGGACGTGACTGCCAGCACCCCTAAATCCAGCGGTATCCTTTCCCTCCTACAAGCACATGGGGAAGGAGCCAAACAATGCAGAAGGTTAAATAAGAATATCATCTCAGACTGGAGGCTGTTATCAGAAACAGAGACAGGAAGCTTTTTGCCTGCAAAGAAAATACTTTGCTATTTTGCATTAAATAGCCCTATTGCTTTATGGTTTGAAAATTACTGTAATAGAAAAAGCCCTTCCAAAGAGCATTTCCCTCTCCTTCCCCTCCCCCACATCATTTGCACAAAGGACCTGCCCATTCTTAGGCAAAGCTAAATGAAGGTGAATTGCACATGTCATTAAATACCTTTAAGGGTAGGACCTGTGGCACTAAGCAGTGTGTGTGGCTTCCAGCACACACAGCACGTCGCTCACTTGTAATGGTGACATTTCCCCAGGTCCTGGTCCCCAGAGAGGTACCTGCAAGCACAAAGAGTGAATGAAACCAGCTGATGCAGCTGCTCCATCCTGCAGCCTGAATTTATTGCATGTCAGCTTCCAGTGATTTGGCTCCCTTGCCAGCAGCTAGCTTTGCCTGCTAGACAAAAAGATGGACTGAGGGACTATCACATTTCTGTTCCCACAAGATCAAACTATATCTTAACCTTCTCTTGGGTAAGATAAATAGGTCATATTCCTTGAATCCTGCTAGACAGCAAGATTCCAGGTTGTTAACTTGTTTTTCCACTGCATTATTTTTTCCCCTCAAACTGCGTCTCCAAGCATCACTACCAAGCCTGAACAGCGTGATTCCAATTACATCCTTAGCAATACTAAAGGTTGTTTAAATAGTCTCCCATTTACTGCTTCTCAAGCATTTTTTTAGCCCTTTTACAGGCACAGCTTTGTAAGGGACATTTCTCTGCAGCTGCCATCAGCACAGCATCATCGCACACATGCTGTATCACTGATTCCTTGATAGTCTCTCACCTGATAAATGTGTCCCACATTCTAATAACATCTAATAACCAGATGCATGTGGTTATTAGAGACATACTACCTCAGCTTATGGGAGGGAATGAGAGACTGAGAAAGTGAGAGAGCAAGCAAGATTGCTTTGAAGCAGGGCTAGGGCTGCTTCTTTCTTCGCGGCAAGCTTTGTCTTTTTGGTACATGCAATAAATAAAAACAATTTTAAAACTCCACAGAGTGCTTCTGTTCTCTTTCCACATCACGGCAAAGATCCTAAAACCAAGAACTGCTTTATGTGGGCCCTGTAACAAACCCAGGTGCCGGCAGAGGTCCACAGCCAGCTGGATTATAAAGGCAGCTCTACATCAGCTGGTACTGCTTTTTTCATCAGAGGAGGAGCCCTGCTCAGTGTTTCTGCACGTAAGTGATCCCTTGTGTCAAGTAGGCTTTGTATCAGGCTTCAACCAACATCACAGTTTAGGAGGTCTACCCCTGGCCGTGGTCAGGACAGCCAATGTAAGTGGCTAATCACAGTCTGAGAATGCAACGGGCTATGCACAGCTCGTAGTTTGGTCAACACTGCAGTCAGTCAGGTTTTGAAAACTTAAGTTAGTAAGAGATTTGGAGTATTAGTTTTCTGCAGAGTTTCGACTACCAGAAGGCACTGAAGATTTAAGCCACCTTTAATTGTCTCTGTCTAGCCCCGCGTAATGATGGCTCACAGGCACGTGCCATAGGCCAAGTCCTACACATGTACAACACACATGCCAACTGTACTTTGATTACTACATGCTGCATAACCTATATTTTCTTTTCCAGCCTTCTTCAGATAAACAGTGGTCTCTGCTGCATATTAGAGATGCTGATAGTGTAGGCATCTGAACTCCATGGATGCTGGAGGGAATGTGAAGCTCAACGTTTGGAGGTAACCGCGCAACGTGACTGCTGAGTTTCTGATCTGCATTTGCTGTCTGCATAGCTCATCAGAACTAGACAGTTAATGCTATCTGGGGCCACACATCCTGTATCTTCTCCCTCTCAGGGCTGTTTACCCAGGTATGATGTCATCCTCTTTCTCCTCCTCCATGCTAAGGGCTTGTTTAGCAGAGATAGTCATCACACATTTTTAGTCTTTAAAGCTGTGCTAATCTCTGCATTGCATCAAACAATTTTTGGCTTTTCAAATGTCCATCTTAAATACACGTGTAGTTCTTACTACCACAGTAACTCCAAGGACCTCAAAATATTTGCTTTGTGAGAAGGAAAAAAAATACAGCTTTGTACCTGGGGAACTGAGACAGAATCAAACTCAAACTCAGTTCTCCTAATGTCCATATCCAAGCCACAGGATTGCCTTTGACGAGATGAGATTATTTTAGTTGGAGGGTATTTCTCCCTGCCCAGGTTTTGCTCCCAATTTCTCTGATTTCTGTTTGGACTTCTTAACCCCCTTTATTACTTTTGCAGATTTCTCAAGCAGTTTGACAGGAGGAAGCTGGAGATTTTCTTTACCCTGCAGGCTAAACTAAATTGAACTAACTAAAGGCTTTTACAACATCTTTGAACTTTTGCGTTTTTGGTTTTTTTTTTTTTCTGGAAAAACTAAGCAAACTCATTCACAGCTGGTAGAGAAATTGGGTTGGTCATTGCAGTAAACACTATGTGTGCTAGCAGCTGTGACTTTTGTTTTCAGTGCAGCAGAGAGATCAAGCAAACGAAGCTGCAGCTATTCAGACTATTTGTCTCATTAGGAAACAGAGGAGTAATTCATTCAGAAATACATACAACTCCTATAGCAGCAGCTGGCTGCAGTGAAACAGGGAATCCATTTTGGTTTTGCTCTGAAACTTGCCTATTCTGACACATTATTGCCATGCGCAGAGACAAAGTGCTGCCAGAAGATGCAGGAAGCAGTGGACTAATCCTGCCAGCTTCAGGCTCACCACATGCACAGCTGTGATACCTGAGCTCCACACTAAAAAGGTTTTAGCAGTCCCAACAAGAATTTGGGATTTCTGCTTTCCTTCATAATAGCCATGATATATACAAACCATTTTCCCATTAGGGCTGCTGGGAACCTGCGAGGACGAGCCTGCCAAGAGCGACAGGCACCACGTGGTTTATCTGCCCTGCCATGCTCAGTGCATCCTTCATCTTCCCAGCACAGCATTTACCAGCCTCTTCTGCCACCAAGGTGTGATTAAAAAGGAGTCCTAAGGATTGGAACTCCTTGCAAACTAACCCCAAACCCAAAGAAGAATCTAAGAGGCTTAAGGAAAAAATGGATATAAAATTTTTTTGTATTCAATCAGAACTGTTTTCAGCTAAGCAAACAAACAACTCCCCAAACAACAAAACCCTCGCTCTGATCAAGGGGAGGTGCATGAAAGCCACTTCCAGAGCTAGGCCTGCATTAAGACCACCTTTCTTCTTCAAGACAACAGCTGTCATTTATGAATTTTATTTTATAAAACAATTTCTTTTTATCATCCATTTAGAGCCGAGATTGGTCGATATTAACAATGGTACTCTTTTTCTTTTTTCTGTGTGGTATCCCAGCGTATTGCTGCTCTAGGCAATCTGTAGTCTTCTAGTTTCTTTAAAGCTGAAGTTTTATTTTCTCAGGGTAGGCAGTTTTGCCACTGAAGCCAATGGTAAAATTTCCTGAAAACCGAGACTGAACGCCTTTCTATATAATTGTATGGCACCTTTGTGGATTTGATTTCTCTATGAAATACCACATTTGATTGACTTTTCTGATTTTCCCCCACATTTATTTTGTATTATCTATGGAAAACAGTATGATGACAAAAATATGGTAATCAAATTATTCTGGAAATACGCTTTCTCTTAAGATGTCACAACTACGGGATGTATGTAAAAAAAATTTAACTTGCAAAAAAAAATCAAATACAGTAACTAGGCAGAATCAACCCATGCTTTTATTTCCATTGCATATAAAATTTCATATGAAGGTATTGATGTACAGTACTATCCCATAGGCTGTAAGAGAGGCTAAGAAACCAGTGAAAGAATAGTCATGTGCAATGTTCACACAAGTTGCCACTCTCAAGACATACCCAAAGGAAAAATCAAATTAAAACAGTAACAAAAAATTGTTCAGGATTTCGGTTGTTATAGTGTCCCTTTTATACCATTTAAAACAAAAGCAATCGATTTACTTTGGGCCAGGGCTGCTAAAATCTACAGTTTGTGTCAAAAAGGAGGCTCTGTTTTTCCTTGAAAAAGAATCTCTCCTTTCACAAAGACGTTGCATGCTACAAGGGCTGGGCATCACTGGAATGGAGGAGAGGTATTTACCTCGCTCTGGCAAATTCATTGATATCAGCTCTGAGTATTCTGGAGCAATGTGACAAGTCAAACAGCAAGAGATGCTCAGTCCAACCTGCAAACCTAATACTAGTGTTATTAAAAGATCTAAAGGTTTACCACGCCCCTGTAGATCTAGTGCATTATGCTATACACACGTGTACAAAGCCTTAGATACATCTGTATAAAATAAAACTTTGGCTGCTTATAACACTAATATTGGTGTTGGAAAGCATTTTCAAGATTAAAATTGTCTTTTGTCCTACTTCATGGATTCTGCTTATACAGTGATAATTTGTGCTACTAAATAAAGAAGGGATATTACAGATGATTGTAAAAGTGTATGAGTGATACCCTTTTAATTCCAATTATTCCATTTCCCAATATGCATTAAAATTAAATGCTTATTAGAGATGCTTTCCAAAGCTCTTTCAGTGCAATTCAGTACTGAAATACAGCAGCATTTTTTTAGAAGCAAAAAATGGCTGCAATAATCCCCAATGATAGCCTGTAAAAAGATAATCAAGAGGCAATACAATTATATTGCCAGAAGTCTGGAAAAGCTTGAACTTCCAGTAAGGTCATGAATGAAAGCTCATTGTAGTATCATGCATATTAGCTCGTACGAGTAACCCCATCAGTTAGCAACTAAAAATATGGTAGAAATGCCCAGCCCTAGCCCCACAGCTACCTTACTTTCAAATGCAGCAAAACAGAAGAAAATATTGTTTAAAGTTAAGGCACAGCCCTGGGACCAAAGACCTGCAGCTTTTTTTATTGATATATCTTTATGTATTTTATACTTTTCTTGAATCTTCCATAAACAAGCTCTAAGGTGACATAGAATATATTACAGGAGAAAAAATGTACAAGGAATATGTATACACAATAATCATTCTCTCACCAAGAGTTTCCAAATATACCAACACCACCCTCACAAGGATGATGTTATAATAAGAACTGATAATTTACAATTAACATTACAGTATGTACATCACAATAAATACATGGTTGTAAACAGAGACAAACAAGACTGTATTACAGGTAAGGTCATTTGGTGAGAAAAATGCATGGCACAAATAAAATAAATAATGCATTTGAAAAGAACTGTCAAAGCTTTCTGTAAAATCCATTTCATTCAAGTTTTTTAAACTTCTGAATGCTATTTGTTCTATCTATATTCTCTCATTATCATTTTTTAATAATGACACAAAACAGTTTAAGAATTCAAATACAGCATTATTGAGTACAGTAACTTGCAAGCTAAAGTGTACTGTTATAAGCAAGGTGAATTTTCTCCCCCCCCCCTCAATACTCACTCACTGCATTTTCTTATGGCAAAAATACTCAGAACACATAAAGCCACTTGCAAATTGCATTGTTTTAAAGCAGTGTCAAATGCTAAAACACACTTTGGCAAAAGAGGAAAAAAAAGATTGTACAGTGCATTATATCCCCAGCTCTAAGAAATGATAAAATTTTCTATTATTTGATTGTCCACATATATGGATGTATATCTCACAATATGGTATTATTCTTTTCATTTACTTTCAGTTAGTGCAGATACAAAACCTTTTCAGGTCCCTATTGATTATTTCGGAATTTATATTGCTCTTCCATTATTAAAGTTCCAGGCACTCTTGGGGACTGAAAGGATTTTTAGATGGATCAGGTTCAGGAAGAAATGATGAACAAAAAAGAGAGTCAAAAACTGAAAAAAACCCATGAGTTCTCATCATTGTCTTTCCTCCTTCAGCATCTTCTGCGCTAAGGCCCTGTGAGGGCTAAAGGTAAACAAAACTATGACCTGGATATAGAATAATGCAAAATGCATTTAATGCATTTAAAAGCTGAATTATTAGCCAATCATGTTTAAACAGCTTTTTATTCTAGATCTCAGACACTTAAACTCCCCCCGTATTCATATCTCAAATTTACTACAGAATGAATCCAAAGGGGAAATAATGGCTGTTGCTATCTTCTTTTGTTAAGAAATCATCTTGGTATTGTCATTTTACCAGAATTTTATGGAGTGGGAGTCTGCTAGCTTCCCTAGGCAACTATTTCCCATCTTCCACGCTCAAAACTACTAGTAAAGCGGAGGAAAAAAAAATTCCTTCATCTTTCATGTGACCAAACAACAGGACTGGAAAATGATAAATACAAACTCCTACCTCCCTTTAACTTTCCAAGTTAGAGAAACTTTCAGTACCAATCAAACTGAAAAGCAGGATTCCCTCAGCACAAGCTGGATAAAGCATGAAAAGATCCGAGATTGAAATAATGTGGAGTAAACTACAACTCTCATGATGCATTGCTCATTTACTTAAAAACATAAAAAGAAAAGACTGACCTGGCTCTTCTTGCAACAAAGACATGAAAAAATAATGCTAATCATTATATTTATGCTGTACACATCACTGAAAAGCAGGATTCCCTCAGCACAAGCTGGATAAAGCATGAAAAGATCCGAGATTGAAATAATGTGGAGTAAACTACAACTCTCATGATGCATTGCTCATTTACTTAAAAACATAAAAAGAAAAGACTGACCTGGCTCTTCTTGCAACAAAGACATGAAAAAATAATGCTAATCATTATATTTATGCTGTACACATCTCTGATTAGCAAATGGTTTAACTAGATAGCTGACACAGATAAAAAGTTATTAAGAGAGTTAAAATTGGAAATACTACACTAATGCTTTTTTTGCCAGAACAAATACTCCATACATTGTATTGGCCTGTTCTGATTTAGCAGTCTATAGCTCCCACGCAAAAAAGGTCTGGAAACCATGTTTCAGAGGGAAAAATTTTAGTAGTATAGCAGAAGAGCTGCTTTTGTATTAAGATGACAATTCATTACCTTTCTTACAGGCTCTAGTCCTGCAAATCCTAATCTTAGTGGTCCCAGTCGTTTTCACTGGGCCCACTTCTTGTAGTAAGACAGAATTGGCAGGATCAGGCCACTATGAGGGCAAAAGCACAACGTAAGTTCCTCTAATACGTTTGGGAAAACTGTGATGAAAAACAAACAAACAAAAAAGCCATCATACTAAAAGAGTTTTATGTAACATAAAGGATATTCATGGAACTCACTAATATATAAAATAATAGACTTTTACAGCTCAATATTACTATGAGATTCTAAGGTGCAAAAAAAAAAAAAAAAAAAGGAAAGGAAAAAAAACCTAGAAGTATTATCCAGTGTAGCACAGATTGTACTGAAAACTTGCAAGTTACTCTTTGGAAAAAAAATAACCAGTGGCAGATGAAGTCTGAAGGTGTTTGTCTTTAAATATAATACCTCGGTACATTTAATAATAAAAGTAAGCTCTACAAAAGATCTCTCTTTTACATATTATACAAAATGCAGAGGTTAGCGCAACCCACTGGGTCACACTTTTTTCAGTCACGTATCAGGAAGACTTGAAATTAGAAAATTATGCAATTTCCACAGCTCATCTTCCTATTGGTAACAGAATCATGTTGTGTCCCATCATTTATGTGCATTTGTTTTCCAGTAGGAACCTCAGTTTATTTTCTGTTTCCTCTCATGATGAACATTATCCAATGCTCTGGTTGTGAAATAAAATGAATTCAAAAACTATCAAAGCATACCAGCATTCAGTTGGCAGGTGGTACTCCTCTGAAAACATTTGCTTTATTTAATCAAATCTGCCAAATGGAGAGCTTATTAAAATGTAGTTTATGGATGTTCTTCCCCCTGCTTTCTGATGCCATGGAGGTGAAAATTCTTGTTACAATATTCCTGAGTGCCAAACTGAGTCATCAAGGTCAGTTTTGATCAACAAACGTCCTGGCAGATGACAGTGAGTTGTGACCATGGTTGTAGCATACGACATACACTTTGGAAACCATTACCTAATAAACAAAACAAAACAAAAAAAGAGAGAAAGAGGAAAAGAAAGGGAGAGGGCAAGAGAGAAAGAGACTGCGTCTTCATTGTTACGTGTCAGGAGAATGGTCTTCTACCACAGAAGGTTCTGTCTGGTTCTCCTCCTCTTCTACTTCTTCCCCTACTTGTTCATCAAGAGGAATTTCAGTGGATTCTGAATCCTGGGTGCAAAGAGTCTTGCAGTCACTGCAGCTGGTGTCTTCTTCTACTTGACTTCCACTGTCCTTTTCGGTGTCTGACTCACCGTCTTCCTCCAGTGTTAGTTCAAACTGGAATTTTTCAGTTTGGCCCTGCCTACCCTCTTCCTGGTCATCAGGTGCAGGAGAGGGACTTTGAGGGATTGTGCTCTGGTACCATTCTCGATTGTCCTCCAGTGTATCTAAGATATCCTGGGCATCTGGGTGAACAAGATCTGCCCATGTCTCCCACAGAGGATGAACAATGTAGTCTATAAAACCCACCTGTTTCAAATAATACAAAATTAGGATGAGCTCCTACTGACAAAGAAATAAACAACTATGCCTGTCACGCAAAGTATGAGAAATACAACGCTAGTAAGAGACATTAGATGCACTACCCTTAAAGGTGGCTGAAAGGAAACCATGCTGTTTTAGGTAGTAAACAGGGTCTTTTACATTTCAAAAGTCTGATTCAGGATATTGGATAAGGACTTGGAAAAGATTTGTTTTCAAATGAACTGTTTATTCCAAACAACTCCACTGTATCTAGTGAGCCAAACAGCTGCTTTATATTTAATTCTGCTTTTGAAGGAAACCCTAATGAGCAACTGTACAATACTCTCTTTTGACATGTATGCTTCATTGCAGATCACGACAACGGTGGAATCCCTTCAGAAAACACACTGCCATGCACTATGTTTTCACAGTAAAAATCTCAGCTCCCCTCACTTACTACTCAGGAGCTGAATTAATTAACTAGGAGGGAAAAAAGGAAATAGTGCATTCAGAAATTAATCAAAACATGGCTATGGACCATCCTTTTCTGTTAAAATGTCATACTGTGTTATTTAACTGCCTACTCAAATCAATTACCTGTGATTTTTCTACAGATGCATTGTGCTTATCACACATGGGACTTATCTCCATTCCCCTCTCTCTTTCCCGATCTCCCTGACGGAAAAATTCCTCCATTATTCTGTCTGTCCATTGGCGGTAGAGATGGAGCGGCTTGGTTGGATTGCTTAGATCTGCACAGTGCACCATATTCTGAAGAACCTAAAATAGATTGAACACCTGCAGTGTTATTACACTGGAGAAAACCAGCTCCTTTTCCATTTACACTTTTGGTGGCTGCGAAACAGGATCTTGAAAATACATGTAGCGCAAGATTTATTCTAAACAGCAAAAACTTATGTGCTTGGGTGTTTTGCACACTTGCAGTAATCGCCATGAATCACCTCGCTTCTGCCTGTATAAGGGACAGAAAATCTTTGAGAGAAAGACCAATCAGGTGCTGATAATCTGAAGGGAAGGCCAAAGCCTCATTTAGTCCAGAAGTACTCTAGCACCTCGTTACTCTCTGAGAGAGTCACTCAGTATGTAACGGAGTATGTCACAGGTAGGAAACATAAGAGGGAGTAAAGGGAAGGTAGTGAGTCACGGTGTGAGAATGGACAGCTGATCTAACCCATGCTGGAGAATGGGCAGGCCAATGTTATTAAGGATGTAAGTTAACACAAGTGACCATTTGCAGATGAATTTTCTTACCTGAATCCTGTCTGAATAGTTATCAAGAAGCAGTACACCAGAACTGGTCACTTTTTTGGTTTCAACCATGGTTTTTAAATCAGCCAATAGATTCATATGCTTAGACATGTCTGTTGCAAGTACCTTGAAAGAAACAAATAAATTAATATTACATAAATTATTCTACTGATTTTTAAACAAATCTTTGAACACATAAACAAACAGTTCTGGGGGGAACCTGTAATTCCTGTGTCTGAATACACTATAAAAGTCTGAATCCTGTATGTCATTAGTGTCCAAACTAGTAAGTTTCACGTTGGTTATTTTAAGAATATGACAAAATGATTGTTCAGAATTGTTCAGAATGATCAGCCTAAATTCATCATGAATTCAGTAGCAAATTTCTAACTGTGATGGTGAAATGGCTTGAAGCAGGATTGTATACCTTCTAAAAAGGTATAGATGGTTACTGAAACTGAAAAGAACGCACTATTCATGTTTGGATAAGACACGATAAAACTTCAAACTTTTACTTCATTGATTATGGATCTAATTACATGTAATTTATCACAAAATGCTTCTGTGCTTTATTCAGTTTGCTAGCATTATGGAAAAGGGACTCTCAAGCAGAACTCACAATGTCAATGACCATTTTTCTCAATGATTGCCTCTGTTTTTTGGTCAAATTCTGGAAAATGTCACAATTTTCTTCCTGCAGTAGCTTGAAGCCCACAGCTAAGTGATGATTCTCCAGTACTGATGAGTCATTGTACATCAAGGCGAGTTCAGAATCTGAAATAACAATCGCAGGGCAGAACGTTACTAAAGCCTGTGTTTCTACCAAATCCTTTAAGATTTTCTAAATTCATTACATCCATAACAACATTTACAGATGAACTTTTAGAAACATAGTTTCTGTAGTTCACACAATATCAAAAGTTACAGAATTAATGACTGAACATCTTAACAAATCAAGGCAAAGTATGCTGAGGAAAATAAAGAAAATGCTTTGCAGTGAAGCATGTACATGTGCCTAGAGCGGCAAGTTAGAAAAAATACGAGGAAGGTATTTTTCAGAATACATTTTCATATCTGCATGAGGTCACATGGAGAATACTATACGCATAAACACACCTAAACTAAAACACACTGTGATGTTTTCTCTTCTCATGCCTCCCTCCCATCACAACTACTACAATTCCATTGTTTAAGTCAAGTTGCAGCTATCCAGCACTCAGACTGGGAATACACAGGCAGAGAGCACACACCTTGGTTTTCAAGCCATGTCCTTCCGCAGTTAGCTAAGGCAATCAGATGACTAGCCAGCTAGGCCTACGGGTCATTAGTCCATGACAAATGGATATTTTGAGAGGAGGCTGGTAGGACTGCAACGGTTATGCTTCTGGTCTTTTTCTTGGAAGGTCATGTGGCTTGAAAATGCAAGCAGTGGCCTTGCCTACTGCCTTGTGCTTGAGCACGGTCAACGCCTGATGCCGTAATGCTGCCTTCTCCAACAGAAGTATTCTTAACTTGGTCACTCCGTATGGCTATGAGAATAACATACACCTTCCTAGCAATGCCTGTGCTAAGGCACACACAGAAGGTCTGCATTTGTCTGCTTAGACCTGCTGAACAGCCCACTCTGACAAATAAAAGCAGTTACGACAATTTTCTGCACAGCTTTAGATTCTACCCAGGGATACCACACAGTCAGCTCGCACATGTTTTAAGACACAGCTTGGAAATTAGTCTGTCATAAAAACCAAATACTTCCTATGCAATCACACCTGTCATGTGTGATATTAACTTCTATTTATTACAGCTGTTCTACCCTAAATCTAACCATACATCAGTCTATTCTACTCTTCGTCCTCTTTATCTTCTTTTACAGCAGCTTTGTTTTAAAAGCTCTCTGGCTCAATGAGGTGCCTATAAAAGCTCTGCTCTTCAGATTTCATTAGTCTCTCCATTCTCCTGCTGTCTTCCTCTCCTGTCTTGAATACATCAATCTTTTCAATCAGGAAACCCTTCCTCTACCTTTCCTTATCCTGATGGCAGCAAAACCTTAATAGCAAAAGGAAAAAGGAATTGAGTTTGTCAAATGATGTCTCTTTCATCTTTCACAGAACATTTACAAAGCTTACCTATTTGTTATTTTTCCTACAAAGACGACAGGCACTAGTTTATTTTCCTTTCAAACAGCCTTCTGATGAGCCCCAACTGCAAAACACTCAACATTGCCAAAACACTTTGGAAGGGCTGGAGCTACAGACAGAGCTAAAATGTGCTCAACCTTGTAACAGAGGTGGAAATGGAAGAAGTTCCCCTTCGGTAATCTTTGTAACACATTATAAGCTTCAAGAGTATTTGTCCGGAAGGACAGAGTTAGAGTGATCAAATAAGCATCTTCTCTGATGCTAATACAATCCATATTTGTTTGTTCTTCAACAGCATTCAAGGGGGATCAGACTTTTAGACAACTGTGTAAATAGACTTTAAATCCTTAAATAGGGAAATAATATTCAGAAATATCACATGTAAGTAATTATAAAGAATAAGCCGAAATATGGCAAATATGTACATACTTTAAGTAACTGTAAGTCTATTATGCATTTAAAAAATGTATTCTTATACTTAGTGAAATGTTAATATATTGTAAGGTTCACTGGAAAACAAAACTAGGTGGAAGCAAATGATCTTCTAGAGGTTAGGAAAATCTAGGATTTGAGAGACCTAAATTAGATGGTCTTTATCTCTGTCTCTGTCCCTACAGTTTCTTCTTTGTATACGGAACAACTCAAAAGGGATAAAATCCCTTTGTCTCTTTCAGCTTGGCAACAGCAGTTCCAGTTAGCGATGTTACTTGATTGACATGGAAGCCTTCTCTATCAAAAGCTGAATTGAGAAAAATAGGACATTTCCTCTAAGCCACTAAATAAGCAGCATCAGAATCACTCCTAACTTAGCTGAATTTCAACCATCTGCCTAAGAGTGAAAGCTTTATGTATCACTACTGGTCCCTTCAACTAGCCAGTCATCCTGCTTAAACCTGAACAACTCAGTGGTTTCCCTGTAGCACCTCAGAGCCACCAATATATCCTGATATTCAATTTCTGATTAAACAAATAAAAAATTTACTTATATATGCCCACTCTTAAGAATTTAGGTATTACACACTGTTTTGTGCACAAAGCTTGATTCACCCTCTTCCTATACTACGCTGCCGAACTGGTTACCTATAAAGCACCAGAAATCTAGAGTCAATCCCAATCCTCCTCCTTGCAGATCAGTCATCAAATTGAATTTCACTACAGGGCAGCCCTCAGGCCATTAGGGCAAATAAAATCAGATGCAGGCTAAACTAGAGGCCTTATTTGAACATACAGCAGCAATGAGTCAGAAGAGGAGCTCCCTTCTTCAAACTATACTGCTGATTTGCAGTCATACTATTTTAGCACCAGTGCAACAGATTCACCCAAGTGCAGGAATGACAGTATCTATAAATGTGCAACCAGATGGGTCAAATACACAACCCTAGGTATGTTTCCATGTCTGTACCTTTTTCTTCTTCTGTGCTTGGATTATTAGTATTTGTCCTGGTTTTGGCAGGGATAGAGTTGATTTTCTTCCTAGGAGCTGGTACAGTGCTGTGTTTTGGATTTCGGACGAGAACAATGTTGATAACACACCGATATTTCAGTTGTTGCTAAGTAGTGCTTACACTAGTCAAGGACTTTTCAGCTTCCCATGCTCTACCGACGGAGAAGGCTGGAGGTGCACAAGAAGCTGGGAGGGGGCACAGCCAGGACAGCTGACCCCAACTGGCCACAGGGACATTCCATACCATGTGACGTCATGCTCAGTACATCAGCTGGAGAAAAGCTGGCCGGGGGGAGCCGCTGCTCGGGGACTGGCTGGGCATCGGTTGGCGGGTGGTGAGCAACTGCATTGTGCATCGCTTATTTTGTATATTCTTTTATTATTA
>NW_008794581.1:4496329-4526283 GCF_000699145.1 Aptenodytes forsteri | reverse complement strand
GCCGGGGAGGGGGGGAGTGAGCGAGCGGCTGTGTGGTGCTCAGTTGCTGACTGAGGTTAAACCATGACAGTATTATTTCAACTTTTGTATTTCTGGTTGAGTTATCATAAAAGGAGAAATTGTCGGATGGCAAAAGAAGTAACATTGTATGACGGAACTTGCACTGACCTACAATGTGCTACCCACTTATAATAGTAACGTACGCCACTGAAATCAAAGCAGGTTACACTGGGGCAACAAGCCATTCAGTAAATGTGTCATGATCAGGTTCCATGAAGCCAATACATGTTTTTCTTCTAGTAGAAGATTAAAGAGGGGGGAGAGGTTCATGCAATGCTGCAGAGAACAGCATGGAGAAATGTAGAGCAAGTACACTGGGTTTCAAATTTGGAAATGACATTAGGGTCTCATTTCATTAGGGCTTTTTCCTCCATGCATGGAGTGCCAGCAAGAGACTCACAAAAAAAGAGGTTTGCCATAGCCTTCAGGGACAGGCTGAGAAAATTCAGTCCAAGAGGCATGAGTACGCAGAGATCAGAAACTAAGTACAGCAGCCAGGGAGAGACAGAGATGGGCCAGTCAGTCTGTTTGCTAAAAAGAAACTTGTTTTCTAAATTTCTTAAAAATGTATGGCTATTCTTGGTCATATCATATGCTTCCAATATAAACCCATAAACTGTTGTCTTCCTTTTTTTTAATTTTTATTTAATCTTCCTTCATTTTTCTCCTACAAATTTATTTATTTAATGTAAACCAACTCATTTCCAGGAGAGACCACATCCAATACATTGAAACAGTGCCAGGATTATAGTTCATGTCTTAGTAATTCTTGCTAGAGGGTACTATGTATATTATTTCTAACGTTACAAGAAATGCAAAACAATATCCATTTTAAAATATTAACACCTATCTATTTACTGAGAAAAGGTACAGATAGAAGCAAACAAGGAATGAACTGTGTATTTTTCAGGTGCTATGTGCAGATCTTGCAGCAAATTTTTGAGAAAACCACTGAATATCAAACTTACTTGTGTTGATAAGAAACTGGTTTGAAACCCCAGGATGATCTACATCATGTATTGCACTGGCAAAAATTGCTGCAAGAATCTCCAAATCAGTGAACACTGCCTAGAAAATCATGAAACAGAAATGACAATCACTAATCAATGAAAAAGTGTTTTCAATAAAAAGGACTCTACTTTGAATCTAGATCTGAAGAAGGAAAACACATTTGAAATGTATCAGGGATCTCAAGAGATTTTACACATAGGCTATCACAACCTTTTGTAAAATCGTCAATTATGTAGAATTTCATAAATATTTCAAGTTTGGCCAAAGTAAAACGATCCTTAGTTCACACTGACAGCATCACTAAATTCCATAACAACTGAAGTTTTTTCAGCTTCAGTCTGTAAATAAATCCACTTTTATTACATCATTAAGTACAGATTAGATCATTAAGTCCAGGTTTCTAACCTATAGCACAAAATGAAGTTAAAAATTTCAGCCTGACTCCTACGTATTGTCCTATACTTGAAAGACACACATCTCCTAAATGATGCTAAAGGAAATGGTGACAGACTACAAGGCCTCTTACTTAACATCTACTGATTTTTTCTTCCGTATGAGATTATGAGGAAGATAGGAAGAGAGGATTGCAATGGACCTGGCATGTCATGCAGCCCAGTCCCCTGTTGTCACAAGCACCCACATTATATAATTGCTTTCATAATTGATCAAGAACAGCTCAGAGTGTGTAGGTCAGCAGTGGCACCGGGCAGACATTGCTATTTTACTGGCTAAAGCTCTGCTGAAAACAAGGCTATGAAAAACAGTTGATCTGGAAAAAAACCCGAAATGCTACTGACGACTGGTTCAGCTGTTTGGTGAAGCCAGTGCTGATTTAAGAACATAATCTGATCTTCCTTCTTGAGATAAAGAAAATCTTTCAAAAGAGAATTCCCGACTATTTGAGGATCGAGACCTGCCAACAGTCTTAAGTTGCACTTATAACCCTCTTGTTAAGAAGGGGGTAAAGCAGAAGCATTCAGTAAACATGAAAGATTGGTCATTATGAAAAAGAGTCAAAATGCAGCCCTCCTTGAAAATGAGAGCAAATGCTTTTGAACTACTAAAATTTCAACTGCTTGCTGTATCTGCCGTTTCCCAACAATTCACTGGTAAATATCAATGTTTGCTATGCTAAGACCCGAACTGTGCTTAAAAAAGGGAAAGTAATCTCCATCTTTCTTCCACTTCTTTCTACTTCAGAGATTTAAGCACTTTCGGCAAGAGAATTCTTCAGAAAAGAACATATGAAATGTTATTTTTTCCCAAACAATTCTGAAATATTTATGAAAAAAAATGAGATAGTCCAGTGAAAATTTAGTACATGTTCCACTCTGCCTGAGAAACAAACACAAAAGTAGCCTTTCAGGACCAGAATGAATATGCACAAGGAAAAAAACAAAAAACAAATGGCCCTATTGAGGGAATCCCATTTTATCACTATCTTTCCTAAGCAATTCCACTAACTGTGGTTAGTGAGAATCCCGCATGGGAAATAATGACAGAACAGGATGTAGTATTAATAATGAGATGGTGGAAACAAGTTATGCATTGTGTTACAATGGAAAAGGTTACGACAGCACAAATCTGCAAGTATAAAACCATGATTTAAAAGAAAAAGATGTGACATTTTCTGCACAATATTTACATGTAAATAAGCTTTGATGCTCATTACCTTTAAAAGAGCACAATTCATGAAGAAATGTTAAGATTTCTTTTAAAAATATTGCAGAAACTAAGATCTTTAATATTTGGTTTAGAAGAGTCTTAGTATGTCCCTTTCTCTCATGCCTGCCTCTTTCCCACCTCAGCGCAGTTTACCTCTAATGCCGGGGTTGATAGCAGGACATGGGTTGACTGAACAACATCTGCAGCATGTATGTTATTGTGATATGCCACATCTGCATGGTAATGGTCTTCTAGGGTCATCAAGTAAGTTATTAAAGTGTCTACTGGAATCTTAAATGTTTTTAACAAGTCCCGTTCCTAGAAAAGGAAAAGAGAAACAATTATGATTACAAAGCACAGAAAAATCTCTAAGGTAAGCAAAAAGCAGCACAGCTGCTGCTACTTGCCTGAAAAATGGTGTGCATGATGACTGTCAAAGGTCTGTTTCCAGATAACTCTGCTACTCTGAAAACCTGAAGGCCCCATTTGTTCACATCTTCTAGTTCCTAGAGCAGAATGAAGCAACAGATACGTTGAAACCTAACACACAAATTCCAGTGATTTTTGATTGAAACAGCTACAAACAGTGGACTCATGAAGATTCAAACCTTGCCACTGTGAAAATTATATGCTAAACTCTGAAAGGGGGAAAGCTGCTGCTACTAGTCTTGTAATATTTGAATTTGCAGCTACCAACTTTTCAGATTTTAATTCACTAAGCAGGAAGGAGTGCCTCCTTAAATGGATTGCTCCAGAGGGAAAAATGCTACAGTATCTTGAATGAGCTGAACTGACACACTTTGCTATCTCACTGCCCAGTGACAGCAGAGTTCAGCAAGGAGGAAACCTCCAGAGATGCTGCGGTTCTGCTGCTGTCTCCCTGGTTCTCAGAAATACTCTTCAAACAAAGGGGGAGATTCCTGAAAACATACGGATAAGCATATTTCAAAATGTAAAACTCTAAAATTAAATAAATAATCACTTTATGCCAGTTTTAGATTATTGCCAACTAATTAGCTGCTGGTGCAAAAATCATAGAAAATGTCACTAAAAACAAAACCACAAATGATGTACATAAACTGATACAGCTGAAGGCAGGACCTGGAAAGATAGCTCTAATGCTATATACCAGTTGTGCATTTTCAGAAGACATAGGGCTGCTATATATTTTCATTCCTGTGACAGTATATGGTATGTTTGCTCTTCATTCCTTAGATATTATTTATGAAAAAGCAGCTTAATTAATGCATACACAAATACTAATTTACATTCCATCTCCAGATGAAATCCTGTTTACACAGAAATTAACCCTTATGGCCTGATTCTGATTTTACTTGTTATTATTCCACTTCACCAAATTTGTACTATTTCAAGCGAGACCAGCCTTTGGTGCTACAGCTTGAAATCAATGGTTATAAGCAGAGATGGAGTAATATTGACAAGTCCACCCTCTATTTTAATTCAATGGTTTAAATGCAAGGATTTATATATTCTCTACCTTGGCAAGAACATCTTCTTGGTCTGTTTTAACTCCAAATCTAGGAATACTGGAATTAGTTAGGCTGGAGCTGTGCATCAGTTTTTTGACTCCACTGATTTGGGACATTGGCCTCTTCTTTTTCTCTTTCTCTTTCTGCGTCGGAGAAGGGATTTCAACTTCATGTTGTTTGTCTTCAAAAGAATGAAGAAAAGGAGAATAATTTTTAAAGGAATTACAAATATTTTTGTCCATTTCACTGCTGAGTTGCATCTTATGGATATTGTAATTCTTCACAAACCTTTTTTTTATTTTTATGTTTGGAGATTTTGCAACAGATACTTCATATCAAGAGCAGTAAAACCATGAAAAGATAACAATAGACCTATACCACAGTATAAGCAGATCTCTATTTCACAAATTGCCTCATTATTTCTGAACTGGCTTTAGTCACAGACTTGTGACTGTCTGATTTCCACTTCTGCACCACTAGCACTGTAGAGAGGGTCAATCCTTTCATTATAAAAATATTACAGTTGAACAGAAATCTAAACTTTCATTTTACAAGAAAATTTAAAATTTCTTCTTTTCCAGGAAAAACACTCTCTGAAATTGTATTTCAAAAACAATCAAAACGGTATCTCATGTAAACCTTCACAAGACATTTTCAGGACTCGAAGGACCTAATACTTGGGGACTGGTCCTGTTTGTGTTAAGACTCTACAACTCAGAAAGCCTTTTGCCAGCCACATCTACAAGCGCTTTGGATGTAAAGGCAGTTCACGCCAGCAACGCAGTGCATTTCTGCACCTCCCAACCAGAGTAAGTAATACCGACAAAAGGACTGTTTTGCTAAAACCCAACATTTTGCTGTGGGCTTTTGTCTCCATAGCAGTATCAGCAGCATCACTTCACATACCTCATCAATGTATGTGCCAGCAAAACTTTAGACAAGGATTAAACTGAGAGTAAAAGTATATTTAGGCCATTGCCAGCTGATCGCTGCAGAAACAGTATGGGGTGTGGAGCATTGCAGATATCTGTGGTCCCCAAAGTAATCTAAGGTAGTGCAACAAAGGACTCTCCTGCCAAAATTGCTAGGAATTTGCATTAATTTTTGTTCTTTTTATTCATATTATATTTCAACATAGAGTTTTAATGACTCCCTCCAAATTATCTCTTCTTTGCTGAAATGTTCCTGCACCTGTTCTAGTCCTCAAGGAATATTCCAGCAAAACCAGGAAAATCCAGAACAGATGTTTGTAACATAGGAGCCTAGCAAAAACTATGATTTAAAAAACACTCTAGAACAAAAGAAATTTAAAAAAAAAAAAAAAAAAAAGAAAATTTGGGGTCTTTAAAACGTATGTCTATTCTTCCCTTCCTGCAATGGTCATTTTCAATAAAGACATTGAAACCAGACGAGGGTAGCAAGTCCATTTCTAATTCCCAGATTGTTGCTGTGTTTGTTTCTTCACTTTCTTTCTTGTTTCCATTTCTTTTTTTTTTTAATTACCCTTTAGCACCGCATTTACTGGACACTTCAAATTGCAAAGAAATCACAGCGAAGAAGAGACTGTGGAAATGTCACCAAGCTTTAGCCTGCGGCACCGAGTTCCCCAATTGCCCCCGTCATACTTCACCACTCTCCTCATACAGACAATCAAGAAAACGGGGGAGGCGCAGTGCTGCAGCTCTTGACTGGTGCAAACCGACAACAGATGAGGGGCAGTGACTCGTGTTCATGCTTTGATGTTTATGGTTTCGGTCATATGCACAAAGTTTAGACCCATCAAAGGGAGGTTCGTAAGCCAAGCTGTCAGACTAACTCAAGTGAAAAGAAGCGTCTGTCTGAACAACTTTAGATCTCCAGAGGAATTCCACAGGACTGCCTCTGCTTTTGTAACTACAAGCACACAAGGCAAAGGATCCTGCGCCCATCTAAACATCCAGAAAAGACAGGTTGCCATTTTGACCCTGATTGTGCTATGCTCATTGGCAGGTTCTCTTACATTTTACGTTCATAGGATAACAGGTTAATGACACTGAAAAATAAAAACCTTGCGTACTATTATACTCAATGTAGGAGCCTTAATTCTTACACAAGGAATATATTTGTTGTCATTATGAGTAACTTCATACATGTCATATAGCCCTACTTGATAAAATCTTAGTCTTCTTTTTTTTTTTTTTTTTTTTTAAAGAATAAGAAGAACAGAAAAACCTGTTTCCTCATGACATGTTCCTAACTTTCAAATGTGAGAAAGCCCGTAGATGTTCAGGAGATAGATTATGTATTAAAAAAATTAACTAACTAGATTCATTAAAATTTTCTATGGAGAGAATGTTTTCCCTCTTCACATTGTTGCTCAGAACCTATATACTTAAGACTGCATATTTTGAAAATACTCTATTTAAGCAATAATTCTGTAGATGAGGTATTTTCCCCATTGTATTCCTCTTGAACCTACAATTTTAAGTATCCTAGGTTTTCATGCAGCCACAGAACAATACCCATGGCTCAGTAACTTAGAAGTGATTGCCCTTCCAGCCCTCTTTCTGCTCAAGACTGAGGTCTCATGTAAAAGGCTGACAGATGCATTTCCTTACCCTGTCAAAATGAGCCTTAAGTTTTCAAGTAAAAGCAAGCAGAAACTGGTGTATCTGTCTTTTCAGCCTAAGTGGGTCATCTTCTCAGGCAACTATACACTGTGACTTTTAGGGCTCCTGAAGCTGTGCAATATTGCTTCTCCATGACAGAGGCTCATCCCTTTCTTATTGTTTGAAACCCTGCTGTGCTGCAGCACTCAGGCACGCTACTGCAATCATAGGTAAACTGGACAGACACAATAAGTGACCCATTTAGGATATGGTGACAAGCAGGATAAAATGTACTTCAAAAGCCCGCTTCTTTCAAAAAACACAAAAAGCACCAGCTATGGTATCTCACACAAATAAAACAAGATGTATCTTAACATGTGTGACTGGCACTTATCCTAATTTAGATGTATTCAGCTGTGCTCCCCTTACACAAACAGTCTTTATGAACCAATGGTGTTTTGCTCAAAACATGTTGGAGATAGGTATCTTTATCTTCATGTTAAAAATCAACAGTATGGAACAAAGTTTTATTCATTTTCACCAGTTTTAGCAAAAAAATATATGCTTAGTTCTGCAATGCCATAGA
This sequence comes from Aptenodytes forsteri, assembly GCF_000699145.1. NCBI lineage: Eukaryota > Metazoa > Chordata > Aves > Sphenisciformes > Spheniscidae > Aptenodytes > Aptenodytes forsteri. The sequence goes on along the minus strand of NW_008794581.1, from coordinate 4,518,883 downwards.
GGAGGAACCATACTCTTCGTAGTATTGTGTCGGGCTTTTTTTAATGCTCACATCCCACCATGCAAGCTCTTGAGCCGCACAAATTCTCCTGGCAGCAGTCTGTTCAGATGTTGATTTAGTCATACCCATCCACCCACTCACGTGCAGGGAGGGAACACCAAAGCATCAGAACTGTGCATTACGAGATTTTATGAAGTTACTTGTGCCTGTGTGCTTCCAGCACACTGAAACCTCTTTGCGGTAACTTTCATAAGGGAAACAGAGCGGAAGAATTTTTTTTAGTATATAATTAATTCATTATATATTAATTTCTTAATACTGTAGCAATATAGTAGTTGTAATGTTACATGAAAATATGTATATTAATATTTATCTGTAATTACATACACAGGGAAACCACAAACACAAACTAAATGAGCTGTGAGGAAATCAATCTAACATGATCTCTCTGCTCAAACACTGAACAATGAGATACTAAATGTACAGCTTCTGAAAACAGAAATTAATATGGAAAGCTACTTGCTTTTAAGCTCTATCACAGCCCAGAGAGAGACAAAAAACCAAAAGGCAAAAAGTTAACTCCCATCATAGTCTTACCTAAGAATGTGTTTGATATATATTCTGAGACCTGATTGCCTGACCTGCTCATTTCAGATAGGTGGGTTAGCTCCCGGTTGAGCATTCTTTTAAACTGGAAAACAAAACAAAACAAAACAAAAAAGCGTAAAGTTAGCAATCAAGATGTATTTTAGTTAGGATGAGAAAATGCAGTCAATTTATAATTGGGGAAAGGACATGACATTAAGAATATATACTAAACTAAGATAACTATGAAAGCAGAAATCACATGTAACATTGCTCTACCCTACTGACTTATTCATGGGTTGGACAACATAATTCTTAACCTCCTAAAATACTCCACAGTGAGTCAATTACTAAGGCACAGAGTCCTACTAGTAACTGGAAACTGTAAGACATATGTATACACACAAATAATTAATATTACTGTCTTTTCAATTTTTCAATTTTAATTTGGAGAGAAAATACAAATGTGTTTACATAGGACCCCTTTTCCACTAGGGTTTTCTTATCATATTTGTAAATTAATCTATTTGTGCATTTTTTGCAATTCATTTAGTAATATTTCAAGTTTATCTTACCTCCTATCATTAATCTACTCAAATATATTTGACAGCACTGCTCAAAACAATCAAAATATCTTACTGATTTCGTACACACCAATATGAATAGAGGTAGGTTTTGTTGTCTTTGACTTAAAATTATTATACTGGATCAGCCCAATGACTTGACCATTCCACAGTCCCAGAAAATTGTCAGTATCTGTATGAAACACCGGAGTAGAAAATACCCATCTGTGGAAACACCTTCCTTTTCCCTCTAAGTTAGCAATTCACTCTAGGCACTCTATAGGATAGAAATGGATATTAACATTCCATGAAATGTGTAATTGATTAGGTACTCATCATTGAGCCTTTCTTGATTCCTTCTAGACTGCAGGGTTAAACGATATCTTGTGGCATTGTGTTCGACAGGTTAATTGCATAATACAGGTCTAGGTATCTTATATGCATTTTCACTGACTATAGCTCTGCCCTGATATTATCAACAAATAGAACTCAGCAATATTTATTAGCAATTCAAACAACTCTTGCCAATGTAAATTAGCATCCATCTGTCACTACTGAATTTTGCCTCCCATTGTGCCACCCTGTCCTTTTGTTGTTAGATTTCTCAGTCATCTTTTCTCTTAACAAAGCCAAATGATTTGTGCCATTTTCAGAATCATCTTTCACTTTGTTCATCCAGTTATGATTATTTATTACATCAAACAATAGCTATCCCTTAGTATATATCCCTGTAAACATTCCTCTGTGTTGAAAACCAGTAATTTATTATTCTATACCAGATAAAGCACTAGACTAAACATTAACCACCTCCTTTCCATCCCACTGGAATCATCAAAGCTCTTTCTTCAAAGAGGCTTTGCATAGTGAAAGTGGTTTTTTTCTTCACAATGTCTTTGTAAGTCACCAATTATTGTATTGCTCACAGTGTGCCAAATAAAAATTACCTTTAATATAACACCGTAACCATTAGCCACTGCATTTTTCTGCCATCTTGACATGCCATGAGCTCAGGAAGTTCCTGCTACAAAGACTGAATCCTACTTTAGTCGCAAGCCAAAGGCTCAGCTTTGATCTTAGATACAGCTGTGTGCTAGCAAGTGCTCAACACATTTCTGAAAATTAGAACCATACTGCAAATACAGTTTCATGTACTATGAACTACAGGGCTATAACTTTCTGCACGAAACCAGTATCAATCTCTATAGTGAGGTCTGATATTTGTCACCAATGTCAAATGTTAAAAAGACAAGTCAAGCTTGCCAAGCAGTAAAGTGACTGGTCCAAAAATCCTAAGAATATTTTTAAAAGCCTTTCTTTAAATTTTAACACACACTTAAGTCACACTTGCATGCTTTTTCTTCTGTACTCACGAAGGTGAGAAACTGAATTATTTAAGGCAAAAACTGAAGATCTCGTAGAATGGCTTGTCTCTAGATGGTATACAGAAACTGCAGCTTTAAATTAAGTATCATGTATAGGAATCTTAATAAAATGTCAGAAGTTGACAAAATCGCATTAACTTCCAGGCCTGTCATCAGTATATCCATTACCACTCCAATATACTCTCTCCCTTAATTTAATCCAGCTAGTTCACCAGATCCCAACTAAATAGGTCCTCATCTGTCTGGTTGTTTCCCAGTAAACCCTTTTAGATGATGCCCAACTTTGCAATGCTGTTTTTGCTGCACAGTAATACTACTGGGTCACATTCTGCAGTTTGGAAGAAGACCATCTAGCCCTGGTATGTATTCTTCAGGAACTCTCCTTAAAAATTTCCCAGCTTTGAAAGGAGATTGTTTGCACTATGCTTTTTCTGCAGCTACCTGACACAACAAATAGGAAGGGTTTTTTTTTTTCCCTCCAAATCATAAATTTAATTGCAGGGAGTAGGTAGGGAGAAGGTTTGTTATTGCATACTGGGAATCATCTTGTGGAACTTATGGAGTATATGTTCTTCAAGAATTTCCAACTTCTAATCCATACAATATTAGTATTTATTGTATGGATGTCCATAACAAATGGAAGGTGCATAGCAGTCTTTTCTAATGCTGTGTTCCCCATTAGTCTGATGCAAAGCCTTGTCTTTCCACGTCGCATCACCCCATTAATCACCAGAACATAAAAGCTCAACCATCAGCACGAAACCTAGAGAACAGTCTGTGTCGCTGCTGAACATGGGTGTACAGTAAAACAAGTCCCCCAGCTTCTGCAAGGCCCTCCTGCTAAAAGCAAATTCAATGGGAGAAGCCTTTGGCTTTGAAGAACTGTAGCAGTATGATTTCCTCATACTCTTTCACATGTTGCTGATGCCACAGCAATACTTGACATTTATTTTGAAAACATCCGGACTAAGCTGTTTAGAGAACTGTTTTTATTTTCTAAATATATGACAAAGCTTTAGGACCATCATCCACATTGAAACAAATGAAGTTGAAGACCATATGCAGACAGCAGTTTCTGATGCAGAACAATAATGCTCTTTGAGAACATAAAAGAACACCACGATAGATGAACAGTGATCAAGATGTTCAGGTATTTTTGTTGATTATACCGTTTCAGTATATCTGTATATTAATTAATCCTCTGATGTTTAGTAACTTGTCCTTTGTGGAAAAAAATCTTTCTTTTCTAAGAAAAAAACCCCAAAACATCCCAAAGCCCCTACTTTTTCCTGGTTTTACCCATTTCTCAAAGATTCAATTTGGGCCCAAGTGCACCCGTACGTAGTTGCTGCTTCAGAGCGTGTCAACTTTCCACATATTTATACATCCCTGCACAATTACTTTATAATGAAACTCTGCCTAACTCTCACATGGCTCTCAAAAGATCTTATTGCCAATCGGAGAAGTTTCTGTTACATCTGAGTTGCATCTCTTTCAGTCATCCAGCAGATGCCTCTTAAGTGCTTGAAACTTGGCTAGACTGTCCATACTCTCATCATTTGTCCTCTCAGAAAAAACATTTAGCACTTTATTCAAAACAAGTCAAACAAGACATGAAACCACCTTGTCACTAATAGCAAATGTTAAAGATAACGTATTAAGTAAGAATTTAAAAAAACCTGAATGCCATATACATTCCTAGTTGAAGAAAATCAATCATAACACATCAAAACTCGTTACTAATAAACGTTTACACCATACACTTTAATTATGATATTGTCAGCTCAGCATGGGGAGGAAGCAGAGGTTTTTGGCTGATCTATGCATATATTATATTCCTCCTCAGGAAGAAAGATTCTCCCATGTTAAGACTAGGCATTGTTAGATCGGAAAAATGACACATATATATTCCTTTGGAGTATCACAGCCCTTGACTATAGTCTAGGAAATTCTCCCTGGAAATGTACAGGCTATAAAATGTCCATTAAGTCAATTATACAGTTCTCCACTGCTGAATACTGATGTCACAGCAACAGAGCAGTATTGTCTGAAGAAAATCCTAAAAATATTTCCTTAGGCAGAATTTTTTAATTTCGTTTGTTTCTATTGATTTTAATGTTTTTATTTTACTCTCAGCATGGGGGGGGAACCCACAACACAAACAAAAGCACAATATTCAAATAACATTAAAAATCTCCCAAAGTGACAAAAGTACATATGCACTTTTACCTAAAAACCTAAGAAGTCTGATAGAAGGAGAACTCTAATACGTGAGAATAAATGTGCATATGTTGATGAGACAAGTTTCCTAAATAGTGGTCACCTCCAAAGAACAGGTTACAAATGAAGGATTGAGCTTGGTAGTTTAGGTCCTTCTGGGCTGAAGCCATATATATGCATACGTATTACTGCTGTCAACCTAGGATAAATATACATGGGGTTTTGGCGGAAAAAATAGGATACTTTTCTGATGTCAGCAAAGGTACATAGAAAAATTTAGACAAACTTTTGCAGTAACCATGTTCCCAGATGGCAAACAGAGCACTGATATAATTTTGGGAAGACTTTGCATCTATACTAGAAAAAAACTACAAGTTCAACTCCAAAGACATGGATAAGATCCAGCTAGAGTCAATTCACGGCCATGAAAAAGTTTGGGCTGCCTGCTTAATATATATGGGGTTTACTGATTACACTTTAGAATATTTTACATTTTTTGCATAAAGTTCTTGACGCAGTAACAAAAAGTTTAAGTGAATATGCAGCCTGCAGTTAGTTGTGTTGGGAGAGGAAGGATGCAGAACCACCCTTGGTGTAGATGCCGTGTCCTGGTAGGACCTCTTCCACCCAGGCTTTCTGTTCCTGAATGGGTGACCTGCTGCATCCCAAGGACTGTAAAGACGCTGCCTCCACTAAAACCTTTGGCACCAGCGCAGAAGGTGAAGCTAGGGCTAGAAGGTAGTCCATGGACCAGAAGGCCCCATCCTGCCTGTCCTTCAGTTTGAGTTTTAATCAAGCTTCAAGCCCAGTGGGAGCTGGAACCAAAATGCTCAGGAGCACCTGGAGCCTTTCACTGCAGTGACTCCCAAACCCACGTGGCAACAGATCCCAGTTTCAACCTTTCTGGCTACCTCTTTTCTAGGTAACATTTCTAAAAGCTTACATGAATAGAATACATCCATGGACCATGCATTCAATACTTAGAACATTAAACTTACATGACTATATTTTGTTTCTGAAATATCTATAAATGTTATTTTAAAAAGATGTTTGTATCTCAAAAAAGAATAAACTGTATTCTTTTACTGGATTTGAAAAGTCTTGTATTCTACAAAAACAAGACAAGGAATTTAAAATAGGCCAGCCTTACAAATTCATGTAAGGCTTCTGTTTATATTGCTTATCAATGCAAAACTATCTTTGATTTTAGCAGCATTCTTAATACGTAAACAACATTCTTAATAACAAAAGATTTGGGTTGGAAGCCCATGTGTTTAATTAATATCAAGGTCACGCACTGGTTTTTATACATGAGCTATAGTGAGGTACCTATCTCTAAGCCTGGCATTGTGATTGTGGTGCTCATTGTTTCAAGAAAAGATAACCAATGAAAGCCAAGGGTAAATACTCCACATGACAACCATTCTCCCAAATATAATTAACAGAAGATAATAAAGTACAGCCTGAAGCATACAGAAATTACAGAAATATATGTATAGTAAGGGATGTAAATATATATATGATGATCTCTGACACTAACATGTTTCATTCTTCCTTAGAATTTCATAAATACCCTAAATAATTTTGTTTTGAATGTCATAAAAAGCAGATCTTCTTTGCCTCTCTTCACATTTTTCCTATAATGTGTATAGTGTGAACTCAAAAAGCACTGTGCTAAAATTATGTTCAAGTACTATTTAGCCTCTTAACTAAAATAATTGTCTATATACAGTATAGAACACTATCTATACAGAGGACTTTTTTTTTCCATGTGTAATCAATTACAGCTACCATGCTCTCTGCTGAACTTCAATTAGCAAAAAATCTATCAATTTTAAAGGCTAAACAGTAAGAGTGAACAATTTTTAAAGACTGGTGATTGAATTTTTCTAATTTAGCAAGTAGGAACATGACAGCAGCTGCCTGGAAATGCAGGAAATACTTCCAAGTAAGTATTACACTAAATACCTCACTCTTATCTGAGTGGAAAGTAATTTAGTCTTTATTTTTGGTAAATGAGAAAGGAATCCACCTAGCTAGCATAATGGGATCCAGTTTCTTCACAGATGACTTATCAAAATCCTTGAGAATATACAGTAACGATTCTGCATTAGCAGAGAATGGTCACAGTGACCTGATCGGTCACAATGACCTAATGAGGGTTTTACATTTCTACTTAAAAAAAATAATCTATGATAAAAGTAGGTATTAATACAAGCAAGTGTAAGAAATTCAGTCATATGTGAATATAATGCTTGTATTATTTTTAGTCATTTAATTCAACACTTGCATTATTTAGTTCAGGAGAAATAAGAAATTTCTTTAAAACAGGATGATTTGGTTTACACACTTGATAACAATTACCCAGGCAACGCTATATTTTTTAAGCACAAACACATAAGTAGGGCTAAACCAGTTCTGTATGTTGACAGGCATATTGATTTAATTCTTTGGTGCAAAACTTTTCCGTAAAAGAGATAAAAGCTTATTTAATTTCATTTTCTAGCAGTATTGCAGTTGCAAGCTAGTTCAAAGCTGCTCCACATAATAATGTAGATCAATATTAGAAGATGACAATTTCCAGTGTTTTAATTAATGAGCTGTTTCACACACACACAGAGGCTACCAAAAAATGCTGCTGGAACATACTGTTGATAATTTCACATTTCTTCAGCTATTAAAACCAGTGTGAGTCATGCATTCACCCATTATCCTCAGCCTCTTTACTCATGTTCTCTCCTATTGTATGGTATCTCAGTTTTGAGGTTTGTTTTTTTATAAATCTTTTAATGTCTAGAAATACAGTTTTGTAGCAATCTTTTTTTAAAAGAACACAAAACTCTTCTGAATTTCTTTGGCTTTAGACTTAGTCTGATTATCCACTGAAGCAACATTATTTTAAAAGTCCCAGCACAGTTTCTAAGAAAGACTGTATACTGTGCAGTTCATTCTCATTGCTGAACAAAGGCTTGCTTTTCTGATTTTTTACTTTATATTCATATTACTCATAGTCATATCACCCACAAATATCGATGCTATCCAGTGATCATGCAATCATGCACTGCAAATCAAGGTTCTTAAAAGGTAAAACAAAATCCTACCTTTATGTAGCCCCAAGAAACTGAGAGTAAATAGTTTGCCTCAGGCATTTTTGCTTTTTTTTCTATACTACCAATCTAAGCTAATCAGTTCTTTGCTATCTGATACTGCAAAAGACTTCCAAGAAGAAAGATTCCTTCTTTTCTCTCCTAGTTCTTTTTGCTGATCTTCAGGTTCTCAGCAACTGTGTGCGCAGGAGGCATACTGAAATGAAATCCAACCGCATGGTCTTCAGATTGTATAAATGCCATTTGTAAAACTCCAAGCATTCAGAGGCAACGCTGAAGAGACATATTGTACGAGCTGAAGAAATATCTGAAGAGCTAGGGATATGCATATTTCCTGAACACCAGGACTTAATGAATAATGTATGTCAAGATGCTCAGCTGCTGGAAAGACCTGCTCTATGAACAGCTACCAAATAAGGACCTGAAGGGGAAGCCACAAACAGTGCCAGTAATCCCTCCCATAGAGCCTAACTAGCAGCCAATAGTATGTCACCCTAAAAGATATAAATCAGAGGGGCTGGTGACATGATGTATGGTAATTTCCCATTGGCCAGCGCCGGGGACTCTCCTGGGCATGGGGTATTTCTTTTTTTTTTTACGGCAAATGCCATTTAATAATGGCATCCCCGCCTGCAGCATTCACACACCATTCAAAAATAATTGGGTTAAGGTCTCCTCATTTGAGCAGCATTTACCAGCTCTCTTCAATGGATGTGCCATCCAAGCAGTTAAAATTAGTATTGTGTATACTCATGTGGATTGCCTAGCGGTTTTAATTTTTCATATGGAATGGAAGTATATTTTGAGGTCTTTGTGAAGAAAAAACAACAGAAATAGAGCTCTCAATTCCTTGAGCAGTCTGTGATGTACTGTAACAATGAAAATGTTTTTGGCTTTTATGCCATCTAGATTAAAAAACTGATCAACTTAGACCACTGGGCTAGTCTGACAGTTTCTACTGCTTTTTTATTTTAAGAGATAAAAGCCGTTATTATTAAGATAAAGCAAGTCATGTGTCTTACAATTCCCAGTAATCGTTAAGTTTCCATGGAGAAGTCAGAACTGAGATAATAAGAGTCCTCAAATTCTCACTGTATTTATTCAATTTTTGCTCTTTCTGCCTTGGCAGATTAATATAATCAATTACAGCTATAAATCATAGGGAAAAAAGGGATTAATTGAAAGTGGAGTGTGTCAGTGAGCTGACTCAGAGCATTAAATAAAATATCCCACCATATGCCATTCAGAGGCCAAAACTTAAAAGAAGGAATGCATTACCTTGCACCGCTTCTGTGCAAGGCATATGCACTACTGCGGCAAATTTCTGAGTCTTTGTTTTATCAAAAGAAGGAGAGTTTCCCAATATGACAATGGGCAAATGTCTAAGGACAAGCTGAATGAGGTGCAGCATTCAGCCTAAGCCCACACTGCTGATTCACTGGAAGATGCTGACCGACAATGGTCATAAGGGAGGTTTTGGCTGAAGTGGTTTCTACTTCTCTGGGTGATGCTACACAGCAATGTCAGCAACACTAAGTGCTTGAGAAAGAGTTGAACCTGCAAAAATCAATAGGGCAAAATATGATATTAACAAATTTCTTTCCTTACAGGAGAGAGACGTATAGCAATGTGACAACTGGATACAGCCAACAGATCATCCAGCACTTACGTATTTTCATGTGGAAAGCATATTGTCTTCCTTAAAATAGGTAATATAAAACCCATGTGAATGAACACATTACTGATGCATTTTCTGTATAATATGCACAGTTATACCTGTCCTGGATCTATACAGGTAGATGAATATAAAACAATTAAGTTTTGAAAACAGACCTGGGTTATTAGAGACTCAGCAAGACATTAAAATAGCCTAAAAAGTATTTCTGGAAAATATTTCTCCTGATTCTTCCAGCTGAGCTTTGTAACGCTGAATATAAAGTTTGTCTACATCTGTGTTGCATTGTTTTCTGATCACCTGCAAGAGAGCACTGCTGCCACCTACCCAGCATCAACACTGAGAATTGAAAATATGCTGCCTCCCTTCAGAAGGCAATTTCAATCATGACTTAGAAAATGGTAAAATAACAACCATTATACTTCTGGTTACTTAAGAAGTGAACCATGTGGGTATGAAAGTTCAGCTGCAATAGGTAGTACGGACAGACATTGGAAAGCCAAGTTTTTAAATCACTTGTTACTTTAAAGGCTGGTTCCTCCTTAAATCTTATTAACAACTGTCTCCAAATGCACAGAACTTGTTTCAGATAAGGAACAATTAAAATGGCTGCTATGTAAATTACACTAGTTATTCAGCATGTATAAAAAAATCTTCCCTGAGTTTTTTTTATTCCCCACCAACGTATAAGACAAAGACAAATCCATAAGAGTTACTGAATTATAGTCTATTGAATTTATTGAAGGATAGTATTTATAGAGCTATTAGCTAGATAACTTTGATGTAAAACCATGAAAAAACATTTTCCTCCAATGTACATATATGTTACAACAATTTATTTTAGCTGCATATTAACTATACTGATAATAGGAAGTTACACCTGATACTGACAGCTTATTACTAATTTGTATGATCCTTCTGAGACTCACAGCCTCAACCTCATAGAACTACCAATTGCTGTGATATAATTCACTAGTATGACTTCACTGACTCAGAAAGCATGCCCTCTGACTTCGGCTACATGTAAAAGTATGACCTTAGAAATTTATAGTTGGGAAATTCACACCAGCACTGATTTACAGTAACCATTTTGGCTGATTTTCATCCTCAATTCCCAGGTTGGAATGAGTGAACAATTAGCTTTAGAGGAGGTTATGGTGGATAGATGAGTGCACAGCAAATAGCTGCCACACACAACTAAATACCTAGAGTAATTCAAGATAAGAAAAACAGAAGTTAGAGATGAGTGGAAGTCCAGCAACATGAAAGGGAAATTCTTGTTTTCATACACACATACATCCATGGAGATAAACCATGGGGGAAGAAGGGAATAATGACATTTTTCTACAATGGTTCCAAACAAGCAAAGAATACGGAAATGAGAAAGGTATAATTTGAAATGACAGTGAGTAATAAAATAATTCAGAAAAAAGGAAGTTTTTAATGAGCACTGTTGTGTGTTTTGAAAGAATCAAGACAATGACCTTGAAAGGCAGTAAGATGATGAAGTCCCTTAATACCCACAGGAAATGTTAGCCATTATTTAATCAACAAGCCTGCACAACTTTCTCCACAGGATTCATAAAAAGAGGTGGCAGAGATCCCAGGAGCTGTGATGTTCAGCTTTAGTTAATTTTGAAAGACTGCAAAAATGTTAATTTTGTGCCAATTAAAATTTGCAAGCAGGATGGCTGGGTAACTTCAGGCCACTTCACAAAACATCAGTCCTGGGTAAAATAATGGGAAAGCTGAAATACACGTAATTCTAGGCATTTGCTTGATAAAGAACTAAGACATAGGAATGTAATTAATGCCAGTCAATATAATTTTATGTCTTTGAACATGTATTATTATTGGATAGTCATAGGGCATTTGATTTAGTACTGATTTAATACTCTGTGACAGCACTCCCAATGTTGAGAGAGGACACATTAAATGGATTAAGAACCTGATTATTGACCCATTTCTAACAACCATCAACAGGCTGTCTTCATCTAATGGGACAGTTTTAAGTCAGGCTCTGCGAGACCTGGGACTATTTTATGGTATTCAATTTCTTCATTGGTGATCTGGAATTAAGTTACTACTATGAAAACTTCAACAGTATGAAAACTTCCAGAGAACAGAAAAACTGGGGGTGGGGGGTGGTGTGTGTGTAAACTATGAGGAGTCACCAACAGCAGCCTCACATTTAGTATGTTGACACCATTCATGTAAACTACAGTTCAAGGAATTTAACTGCAAAGATAACCTGGCAATAAGGAACACAGTCCGTGAGTACAAAACAGTGGACTACACTGAAGAAAGCAGAAACCCTGAAGAGTTTATAGAGTCGCAACAGGACACCTCGTAGCGATACTGTGACCCCCCAAAATCTGCATCTTCTGTGATGCTAAATAAAAAGAGAGATACTCTAAACACACCATTCTGGCAACTCCGGTGATGGAGTGCATACAGCTCTAGTGTCTCTGTTTTCCGAAACGCTCTCATGTACAGCACATAGGAAAAAATTTACAAATATTATTCAGGTGATAGAGAAAATGTTTTATAATAGAAGAAAAAACTCAGGCTGTTTAACTTAAAAAGAGAATATGGCTACTGTATAGAACCATGACAAAGAGAAAATATAGCATACCAGACCCAGTTCACTAGCACCAAGGAAGCAACAAGAAACAATGGAAGGCAGCTGAAACTGAGTCAAACCAACTGAGCTGAAACCAACTCAAACGATGAACAAGACGTGGATTAACAACGAGAATTATTAAATTAGCATACACCAGCAGTAAAGTGGTAGATTCTCTGCTGCTTGGTATCTTTAAATCAAGAAAAGCAGTCTTTTTGGAAGGTATGTTTTAGCTAAATGCAAGTCATACATTAGTCAAGCACAAGTCAGTGAGTTCAATACTTCCACAATTATGTGCAAATTAGCCATCTGAGAGACACAGGAGATCCAGTAATCCATTTGGCCCCATGAACCTACAACAACTCAACCTATCTATTGCAGATGCTCATTCTAGAAATTCTACCTTCTAAATAACTTGTATCACGAAGGCTGTTTATACATCTTCTACGAACATGCTCTGCTTGAAAGCAACTTTAAGAATTTAAAAGCTGTCCATTTGTGATAAAATCAGGATTGCAGTGAGTTACCTCAAATGTTGTTCTTGTAATTAAAGCAGTAATCTGTGCAAACTCCTGGAGCTGTCAGCACTCATAAACGATTTCTTGGTTCTCTATAAAGCTCTGTACCATTGCCATAGTCAGAAAAAAATTACTATTAACCTAAATTTCATTGTCCTTCAACAAGAATGTGAAGAATTTCATTATTAGGTTGCTCTTTTTTTTAATCATTCCAAGTGCGTGCAAAGGCACGCAGATTTCACCAATATTAGTGAGGTTTTCATCCTTTTATTTATCTGTCATACCGATGATCACAACTTGCCAGAAGGATCTATAGCCTGTAAACCACTGTAGAACACACAGACCGGACCTATGGAATACAAGACATTCAAGGAAAGCTTATTTTTCCCAAGATCCAGGATAGGGCTTCTGATACAGAAACACATTACTGACAAGGAAGAGAATTACATCTTCAGCAGCCTGGGAGAAACCTTGATCCTCTGAAATGAAGTATCTGTGTTCCTTTCTGGCTGCTGTTAGTAAGCAAAGATTCCTGACAGTTCAGTCAACAGGAAGTAAGATGGCAATGTTTCAGGCTTGAGGAAAAGGATAGGAAGAAAGCTGAAGGGCCACTTTGTTGATTCAGTTGCAGTACTTTTGAATTGTCCCACAGCAGACTTACAACCTTGGTCTTTCCTTCCACAGGTCAGTAATGAGTAATATGGGAGGTCCAGCAGAAAGGTGCTTAGCTTTGAGGGCAGGAGAACAGTGCTTTTTAACTCTCAACTACAACCCCTGGATTGACTATGAAGCTGCACTAGGAACCTTCAAAGAGGTGTCTGAGCATCAATCCTGAGTACAAGTATACTGGATGTAGTGCATATTGTCTAGCAAGCAGCAAAACGTAAAACAAAGAGGAAGACAGCTAAATGCATCACAGATTTTAGTTTTCAAGGTCGTATGCATTACAAACAGGAACAGACAGCCTGAACACATTTCATGAGCCAAATGAGAAGCCTGTCTGAAAAATATCAAAAAACATTTTTAGGCTGACCTCCACACACCAGAGAACAATAATAATCACCCATGTCAAATCCAACTCCTACTGGTCACAAACACAAGACTGTTTTCACAGCATTAGCCAACTCTGTCTGGCATTTACGCTGGCATGCACCCTAGCAGAAAGCCTCCCCACAAAATGGAAAGTCTGCTCAACGGTGGAAGACCACATCAGCAAAGAATGGTCGTTTCATCCAGCAAGCAAGGGCATGTGGATGGACTCAACCGAGCCAAAAACTAGAACTGGTCTGGAGGAAGCAGCAGGACAGCTAGGGACAAGGAAACTACGCTGAAGCAACCAGCCTAACCAAACTTCTCTGGGTGTCTTGTGTTAACCCCAGCCAGCAACTAAGCACCACACAGCCGCTCGCTCACTTGCCCCCGGTGGGATGGGGGAGAGAATCAGAAGGGTAAAAGTGAGAGAACTCGTGGGTTGAGATAAAGACAGTTTAATACGGAAAGCAAAAGCTGCATACACAAGCAAAACAAAACAAGGAATTCCTTCACTACTTCCCATCGGCAGGCAGGTGTTCAGCCATCTCCAGGAAAGCAGGGCTCCGTCACGCGTAACGGTTACTTGGGAAGACAAATGCTATCACTCCAAACGTCCACCTCCTTCCTTCTTCTCCCAACTTCTTGTGCACCCCCAGCCTGCTCGCTGGTGGGGTGGTGGTAAGAAGCAGAAAAGGCCTTGACTCTGTGTAAGCCCTGCTCAGCAGTAACTAAAACATCCCTGTCTTATCAACACTGTTTCCAGCAGAAATCCAAAACATAGCCTCATACTAGCTACTACGAAGAAAATTAACTCTCCCCCAGCCAAAACCAGCACACTGGGTTCCACCTAAGACTCCCTGACTGGAAGGAGATAAAATGTAGAACTAAAAAAAAAAAAAAAAAAAAAAAAAAAAAAAAGGAGGAATTTTACAAATACAAGTTGTTCCAGCTGCAGCAATCAGCTGCCACACACCAAGTAAGCAGCAGGGGTGGAGACAAAGTTGGGTTTTACGCTGATATCAAAAGATGAACTCCACTGGTGGCTAAGAACTGATGGCTGTAATTGGAACAAATCCCTAACTCTTCTGAAGGAGTCTCAGCTTTAAGGATCACAACTGTAGCATAATTACACTGCTTTAAAAAGGCTTTCTTGGCAGCTTCCTGCTTGTCAGAATTACATTCATTAAACACGATGGAATAGCCTAAGCTATATAATTTTACAGATCTTCTTATTTAGAAATATATAATTCTCATGCATCAAATATGAGAATTTTATGTTGCTGAACAGACTATGATGACAACGTTCTTCTGAACTATTTTAGGGGAAATATGTAGTAAATCCAGGAGCTGAGTTGTTCAATAAAGAGTTAGGCTCCTTTTTTTTAAAAAAAAAAAAAAAAAAAAGACTTTCTGGTAAAATATGTAATTCAGTGTTTGTATTTACTGCCCTCTAGCGACAATATAACATTAGCTATGAATATATAGGAACACATTAAACTTTTTTCAGACCAGAAATCTCACAATTTGGTCCACTAGTTTTCCACCATACCACAGCAGGGTCCTTACAAGTATTCTCTACAACTGCAGTATTTTCAATAGACACTCCTGAGCAATTGCACAAGCAACAAAAATTACAGCCTATGTCAACCCATGTTTTGGGGACCACTGGCAATCTTTAAGACACAATACTCACCTACAGTTTTCTTGCAGGAATTCTTCTACATAATGACAGAGTACAGCATGCAATGGTTTCTAAAAGAACCCTGCAGTAAATGGAGTTTAATTTCAACAAATATTTTGCTGTTTACAATATTCTGCTATGTATTTATTTTTGCCTTAATTCAATGCTGTCAAAATGATGTAAATTACAAAAAAGCTACTGTTAAAAGCTAATTTAGATCAGAGAAAAGTGGATCAGGGTGTGAGGACAGCTGCAGTTATGACAGCAGATTTGAGGAGGCAGTCGCCCTAGCAGAAAGCAGTGATGAATAGCTCAGGAGGTTCTCTCTCTATCCCACTTGGCAACTGACACAATCAAACGCCTAACCACAATCCCGTGGTTTCATCCATGAAATTACTATCGTGAACAATACCTGATGTGAACAGAAGGCTTTTCAAGTTTTGCCCTAAAAACAATGTTAAAAGAAATACTTTACCTTTACTTGGATATATATATATAGATAGATATATATCTTTCTCACATCATAAAAACACAATAGGTATCATGTTTTTATGCATGTGTCAATATGTATCCACAGCATATTGATACAAACATACAATCCATCTATATCAGGACGGGAGAAGTTGTGAAATGACAGACCAGAGTTGTTTATACCTCTGGCCTGGAAATGCTTCAAACAAATATCCTGGGTTAAGGCAATATTTTTTTAAATCATCAATTATTGCAATGTTAGTGGAAATACCTATTCCACTCAGCTAATTCATCACATCAGCATATTTCTCAACAGACATCAAACTGTTTTACTCAAAGTTTCTCTCTGTATCTATAAAAGACGCTGGCACACAAATCAAATGGCTGCTCAGCTTGCACTGGACATGAGCTCAGGGAACCTGAGGCAAACTGAGAGATTTCAGATTTCATATCTTTCATATCTACTTGATATGCAAAAATCCATCATATTTATGCAAGCTATTTTAATGGCACACTTCTCTTGCTGTTACTCCTCCAACCAACTTTGCAGGGAACAATCTAAAAGGAATCTTTCAAAACAGCTCTGGAAGAAGCCACAAAATACCACAAGAGGGCCTTAACCTTGACTCTATTACAATGATTTGTTCCCTTACAATACCCTGACAGCAATTTGTTTGCTTTACAATAATTCTCATATTTTATAGCAACTATAATTTGGATGGAGAAGTGGAAAATAAAATAGAAATTATTTAATTATCACCTCACTTCCAGGACTCGCCCCAACACACCTCTTAAGGAGCTGCTCAGGCTTTACTGTGACCGAATCTCAGAACCCAATAGTTCTGTACTCCATCAGAAGACCCACGCTCTGGCCTTCCAACCTCCTTTTAGGAAGAGTCCTCTCTTGGAAGAGCAGAACCAAGACCTGTCACATATGGAAGGGAAAAAACATTTATTCCCCTTCCCTTAATGCTTGTATTATGTAAACTGTATATATATGGTGACTTGTACAGGACAGTGAGATAGCCATAACAATTCCCAAAATAAAATAAGAAAAAAAAAAAAAAAAGTGAAAAATAAAACAGATGTGGGACAAAAGAAAAAGACAAGACTTTGTCCTTAAAACTGCATCCACGGATGGCATAGCAACTCATTCTTAGTCACATCTTTTTGTCCATTTTTTCTTAGACACTGCTGTTGGGAAAGATCTGCTACTGTCATTTCTGGTCCTTCTCCTCAATTCTTTCCATTACACATATCTATTCCTGTCTTGGGAGCAATGACGACCAAACAGCCACAGCACTGCTATCACCTTCACTCCTTCCCCTTATCTGCAAACAAAAAAACGCATCCTGCCTCTCCACCTCCTCCAGGCAAAGCACAGTGACAAAGCCGGGTTGAAATCTCAGCCTCAGATACAGCCGCACAATTTAGCTTATACCATATTTTGAGTTTCATTGAGCTGCCACTTCTTTGTTATGCTTTGAATCTGGCCATTTTCCAAACAACATATCAATACCCACTCCCCGATTCCCAAAGTGCAGCCCCAGCCAAGGATGCTTTGTCAGGGCAACTAATACATAAAACTGGCAAGTTTTGCTGTAAGGGGAGTCTCAGGGCTGCTCCTATGCCCCTCAGCAGTAAGCTCCTATGCTTTATAGACACTTGAACATGCTTCACAAAAAGCGAAGAAGAAAAAATAATCTCACTCAAAAGACCAGTGTGATCTAGTATATGCATCTCCTTTACGTGGCTATGCCTACTTCAGTGCAGCTGTGCAGAGACTTTCAGTCCAAAGGCATTTAAGAAGAGTAAACGTGTCAGAGGTACTGCAAAGACATAACACTTCCATAATGCACCTAAAATTACACAATACCAATGTTGAAGGAATGCTGCTGTTAATAAAAGGTATTGTGCCATGGAGATATACACGCTCAGCTCCAGCTAACCACCCATGCCCTGCGGCACAGGAATTCCTACAACTTGTACGTGTTATCCCAGCTATGGCAACTGCAGATGCCTTTTCTACAGCTTATTTGCATAAGTAAGATTTACAAGTTATATCCGTGTAACGCCTCAAAGATACTCATATTATGGGATAAAAACACAGTGAAGTTTAAGCCTTTCCCAAGACAACCTGTGCTAAAGCCATAAAGGTATTCACACTAGAGAAACCATAAAGGCGATTTCTTCTAGTATCAAAACGCTCCTCTGCAAACAAGTACTTTGTCATTTAAGTATCGTGAAAAGAAAAACAGGATTTTTTTTCCTAAAATACATTTTTAGGAAATTCTAACAATTCCCTTCTTACCGAAAGGAAAAGATTTGGCTTTAAACATATCTGACAAAGTTTCTTCTCCTTTTCCTAGTTCATATCTAGTTAACATTTGCCTCGTTAACACTGGCAGCCATGACAGACATAGTAGGTAAAAAATACGAGTAAAAAATTCCAGCTTGCCAACAGTTACAAGGAGGAATACTGCACTTATTCCTTGATCACCCCACAGATCTCATGCAACTCTCAGGCTGTTACTCACAAGCAATTTAAAGATATCTAGAAAGAAAAACTTTTGCAGTTTTCCCCTCCTTTTGTCCTTTATGAGGGTTTTTTTTCCCTCAACATGAGTGTCAGTTTGGGCTAAGAAATAGGTCTGTAAATAAAAGGAATATAAAATGCAAACCCATCTGAATAACTTATTTATATTTTCATATATATCACTCTATGTATATGCAGCCTGCAAGTAAATACCCATCCCATAAATATCTACTGTAGCATAGCAGCAAAAGAGGTTTGTACCCACATTATGCATTTTTGCAGACAGCTATATCTAACAAATGTGCAAAGAGGAGGGATACTTCACTCACAGAGCTGTGATGGTACACTCACCCTAAGACTGATACAGCTATACCAGCAAAAACTGAGCTTTATGGGTATTGCCTATTTCATGCAGAAAACTGGCTTGCTATGTAAGGACAAAAAACAGCTTCACTGGTATCGCTGGACTAATCCTACTTCTCCTGTAACATGACATTCTTATTTTAATGAGGTGTTCCTACTGTAGACCTGGCCAAGCCCATGCTTTAACAGTTCATCAGAAATCTTGTTGAATAGTTGCCATTTTATACTTTTATTTTATAAATTTCTATTTTATATATTTTATTTTATAAAGAAATGAGTTTTTTAATCATTTTTTTTAAAGCTACAGTCACGCTTAACATACATACTGTTCTTGTGAAAAAGCAGAGTATGATTTTTTTTTCTAATTCATATATATATTTGAAAACCAAATAAGAACCAAACTATTTCCTATCCTTCTAAATACTATTGCTCAGTTTACGAAAAAAACAATGATACTACAGACAAAAGCAGAGAATTGTGGACTGCAAAGAAACTACTAACACTACAATGAGCTCAGTACAGCTCTGATATAAACACGCCTTAGCAAGTGCCTGTAAATCATCCACAGTAGACACCAACATTTTGAAAGCAGACTGCAAGTTGTTTCATGCAATTTTGTTGTTTCAGGCTCCAGTTCTTATTAAACCGTGGCTGTTGTACTTCTAACTAAAGTGCATGTGATAGTGTCATTGTTCTTTCAAGGAAAAAGCTCAGCAAGAGTTATTCACCAACCAATATTCATTCCAATGTGTCCTTCATACCTTTAATTTGATTATTTATTTAGGTGCTCTAAACATGCTCTAAATCTACGTAGATTCACAAAAAATTAAGATCTATCTGTCCAGAACAGGAGAAACAACCAGTCTTATCCATTACACCCTTGTCTCATGCATACAGGGAAACACATAAAAATGCAGTGATTCTTTTTTTGTCCAAGTGAGTGCCTCACGCAAATGCCTCTAGGTCAAATTAAGCAAACAAGCATGAAACCCAAGTGGTTTCCAGTCCCACAGTCAGGTGTACTGTGAGGCTGGGTTTACCAGTACACATAAGAGAGATGGAAACAAGATAACAAAACCAGGCCAAAGGCAGCTCTGTAGTTTCCTGAACTGCATACTTATTACCTGTGTGATTTACACCCCTCTTACAAGAAGTCTCAGTATTTGCATGAGGAAGCTTGTGGTATATTCATGTTTCCTTACTCCGTGTCTATTAATACCAGTAATTTGCCTCTTATCCTACACATAGGATCCGAGTGTCTTTTTGGGCGCTGACTTCTTGTGTTGTGGTGACAGTGCGCAGTGGGGTGCTGCTGCATTCGCAGAGCCATCCCTCCGCTCCATCACCTGGCGCTCGGTTCGCCGGCTGTGGATGTCTGCATACCTGGCTGGGGTTTGGCAGGTTCAGACCAGGCCACGCTGGGGAGACATTGGCCAAGCGCTGGTAAGGACAAGTGACACACCCACCACGCCTGACAGAGAACACTCCTCGCTGTCCCATGCCAACATGGATGGGTTCCTTTCGGTTGGCAACCCTGTTTAACCTTGCAGTGAAGCAGAGCGGGTGAGCGCTCAGACTGTCACAGCCAAGTCTCAGCTGGGCAGCAACCAACAGCTGAGAGGCAGCTGAAGAAATGGACTGTTAGCATCCTTCATCTCTAGCTACTGGAGTTTCCACGTAGCTCATCGTTTGTAATATAGACAGGAAGGAACATGCAAAGGATCAGACTTGCTCGGGAGAGCACGGTCTTTTAAACTGAAAGCATCAGGAACAATGACTGAGAGCCAGGAGATGCAACTGGATGCCTGGTTCTTCCACGAGTGTAGACGTGCAATGTCACTCCATCCTGTGAACATTTTGTTCCTTCCCACCCCGCATCGTGGACTGTTGTGACACGGGGGCATAAATTAACCCAGAACCACTCTAGTGCTACATGGCTCATGTACCCTCCAGGCTGGAGCTGGTTCTTGTCTCGCCAGCTCAGAGCCCACAGGCTACACCCAGGAGCCCTCCCAAACACAGCCAGTATTGCGATGATCTCAGAGGTCTTTTCCAACCTTAATGATTCTATGATTCTATAAGTTTTATTTAAGGTAGCTACAGGAAGCTGCTGAAGCACAACTCCTATACCTATTAGTCTCCAATACAGTCTCATCACAACAGCTGAAAGGATTTTGTAGGAGCCCTCTCACCTGGGTGAATTTCACTTCTTGTTACAAAATAAAACTAAGACCAAAGAAAGCACCAAGATTATCACAAGTCACACAATACACAGGAGTACAAACATGCATTTCTCATTAACTTTATAGAATTGGATTTCAGGTGAGAGGCACCCTTTCAGTAATCCTCCACCTTTTCTTACACTATTTTTGCATTATTCAGAACTGATGGTTCAAATGTAGAAAACATTTTTAAGCTAACTTTTCTAGAAGAATAAATAGTATGGAATATACAAATAGATATGAAGGTTTACTTGCCACATCAATGTACTCGCCTCTCAGTAACGTTACTGTGGGTTGCTCCTGAGCAATCCCGGTTTGAGAGAGCACCAATAAATTGATATTTACAAGGAAAACAATTTTACTGCTAAATCAGTATTTTCTTTGAAAATGCTCAAATGCGGCTTGTATTCAGCAATTTCCAGTATGTACTGTAACACCATACAGTAATCACCTTTTGTAAACACTGCTTTTATTAATGGTTTATAACTAGTGAATAATTTGTATTTAACAATGATTAAATGTACTTTAGTAATGAATTAATTAATATGCTTTAGCTTTGACAATTTAGGTCACTTATGAACTGCTATAGCATAGCAAAGCATTAAAGATAATTTCATTTGAAAGGTAAGACCTCTGTTTAATCAACAATAACCCACAATCACTTAGTTTCTTTTCTGAACACTAAACTGTAATGAATCCTGCCATTCATGCAAAATTAGAAACGAAAGGTAGATTAAAAATCATGAAAATAACATCACATACTGAAAACTGATTAGGTTCCACTAACAAAAGACAAGTACTTCATTAGATTGGGGTATATTCTCTGCTGAACTTGCAATACGGATACAAAATACACAGACATTATTCAAGTAAAAGATTATCTGTTAACCTTGCATTATTACTAGATATCTTATCAAGAGACAAGGCATTTTTCATATTTCAATCCTCTCAGACAGATACTTTTAAGTCTCTATAAAAATCATTCCTAGTTTGAAAAACATCTTACAATCAAACAAAACCAATATGCTCTAAATAGATACAGCATCATCTTCACCTTTGGTTTGCATTTTTATTAGTTAAAAAAAACAAAACAAAACTGGGAAAATTTGGCTTTTGGGGAAAATTTTGCCCATTTACACACAATGTTTGGAGCAAATGGAAAAGCTCTGAGCAGTGCATGAAACACTGGAGATACCTCAGTGGTCTAAATAGATACAGCATCATCTTCACCTTTGGTTTGCATTTTTATTAGTTAAAAAAAACAAAACAAAACTGGGAAAATTTGGCTTTTGGGGAAAATTTTGCCCATTTACACACAATGTTTGGAGCAAATGGAAAAGCTCTGAGCAGTGCATGAAACACTGGAGATACCTCAGTGGATAGAATCACAGAATCATTGAGGTTGGAAAAGACCTCTAAGATCATCGAGTCCAACCATCAAACCAACACCACCATGCCCACTAAACCATGTCCCTAAGCACCTCATCTACACGTCTTTTAAACACCTCCAGGGATGGGGACTCAACCACTTCCCTGGGCAGCCTGGTCCAATGTTTCACCACTCTTTCAGTAAAGA